>NC_053452.1:116043981-116388090 GCF_015227805.2 Hirundo rustica
CTGACATGAACTCGTTCTCAAGACAGCCTCACATGATCCTGGCTGAGCATTTTTCGGGGTGCTGGGCACAGTGTCCCTTTTGTGGGGCTGTCTGCACAAACACCATGCAGGGACATGATGGAGACCATCTGGTGGTCTTCCATCGTCCACAAGCTTTGATTGGAGACACATGGTTACAATTTTTAATTGTCTTCCAGTATGATACACGCCAACTGAATATTGATATTTGCTCCAGCGCTGTTGCAAGTGATGCCTTATTCAGAGCTGATGGTGGCCGATGGATCCCGTACAAGAAATACCGTGATGCAGGTCCTCCTCATTCCACTTGGAACATTCTTCCTGTTCCATCCATGCAGGTGTACTGGAAATGGTTTGTGTCTCGTTTCAAGACACAGCTGGAAGATTTGTACAATGGGAAATTTCAGGGCAAAGGAGAAATCCCTGAGTCATGGCGGAGAATTACCAAGCAGCAAGTACTGTCTGAGCTGGACAGGCGTTAGGCCACATCCATGGGAAGGAAGAACCACAACAGCTTTGGTGTTCTGGAGATGTTTGTACCAGGCTCTCCACAAAATGCATTTACAATGATGATGCTCTCAAGCCCAGTGAAGACAATGATATCCAATTGCTCCTGAATGTGGTGAATTAAGGCGCATTACTGTGGCTGTCATTCAGCAACTCTCTCCCTTCATGATAAAGCCAAAATCCTCTTGCCTTCTTGCCACAAACATTTCCCTCTGCTTTGTCCTAGAGCCAAACCAAACTCCCTCCTTTGGGAGATCGGCCTCATGGCCAAGCCTGAACCAAAGGGCCAGGGCAAGGGCAAAGGCAGCACTCCAAGCACCCCTTGGATCAGCTGCTGTGAGACAAGAAGGGACAGCGTCCCAAAGGCAGTTTTCCTGCAGCAAGGAGGTGTCCTGCTTGGAGAAAGGGCTGCAGGACCTGAGGCCAGCTCCATGCTGGCTGCAAGCTGGGCTGCTTGGCTTTTGGGCATCATCCTTCCCTCTCTCATTGCAGCCTCCTGGATCAACTGAGGCTGTTCTCCCAGCAGGAGCTGTTGTGCCTCTGGGCTCCGGAAAGCAGTGACACGACTGCCCTGGGGCTCAGGCAGTGCTTTCACTCCCTGTCTCGGAGGTGCTGTGTCTCTGTCCAGGGCAGCTGCTCCTGCTCAGGTGCCTGGGGCTGCTGCCCTTCCCTCCAGCCCTCAGCCCTGGCAGGAGCTGCTCCTGTCCTTGGCCTCGCAGCTGAGCAAAAGCCTTTGGAATGCCCCATGTGGAGAATCCTGTCTGCCAGCACCTTCTGCAGCAGCCCTGGAGCCAGTGCTGGTGCTGTCCAGGCAGGCTGGTGGCACCAGAGCCGTGCTGTGGAGAAGGTGGCACCAGCTGTCTCTGCCCCAGGGAGCTGTGGGGGCTTTTGCTGTGCAGGTGCTGCAACCCTGCTGGCAATGCGAGGGCCAAGCCCTCCTGGAGAGCTGGCTGAAGGGCTGCTTCAGCCTCATCCCCTGCAGGCTCTGCTAATAAAGGAGTTGATTTGGACTGCACTGCTCTGTGTCTCCTTTGTGTTCAGGGGGGCCACAGCTGGGGGTGACTCGAGCTCTGTGCGCTGCAGATGGACAGGGGACAGGGGGTGGCACTGGGGCAGGGGGTGGGCAGCAGAGGCTCTGCTCCATTCAGGGTCTCTGCTCCAGGAGCAGCTTCACTGTCTGCAGGGAGAGCAGAGAGGGCAGGAAGCCCCAAACCACAACATCCAGGGAAACCAGTGTCAGTGGCAGGTGCCAAGGGAGGCAGTGCTGGGAACCAAGCCTGGCCTGTCACACACATGGAGGGCTGAGAAGGTTGATCCCATCGAGGTCTGTGCTCTGGAGCTGCTCAGCTGGGACCCTGCAGGACAAAAGGGGAATGGGCCCAAACTCTGCCAAGCCCAACCCTGACCAAGCAGACCTGGAGCCAGTGACAGGAGCCAGAGTTGGGCCGTGTGAGCGTGTGCTGCAAGGGCTGAGTGCCAGGGACTGGGGACACAAGGGCTGGGAGGGGATTTGGGCTGGTTTCTGGAACCAGACTGGGAGTGGAGGTGCCTGTGGTTATGGTGTCAAGTCAAGGGCTCAGTAGGATCACTGTGCTGCTACTGGAGTGTTGGGATCCCAGTTACGTGTTTTGGTTTATCTGAAGCAGTGCACTGCAATAAATCCCAGAGAACAACCAGCGCTGTCAGGGTCCTGAGCACATTTGCTAGAATGGCTGATGGAGGAGGCAAAGGACAAATCTTTGTGTGGAAACCTGAGAGCTGTTTATTGAGCCTCGAAGGGGGTACAGGGACAAAGACAACTTTGGCCTGAGGGTACAAGTTTAAATAGTGGGAAGAAGGGGCGGATCTGAGGGTTAAGGGCCAATGGGAACAGGGAAAAGTGGTGCAGAGGCAGGGCAGCCAACTGGGGGAACCAACAGGGAAACAGGGGTGGAGCATTGCAGCATTGCAATTGCATTGCAGCAAACATGGACCAGTAGGAATCAGGAGAGGGGAGAACATTCTAGAAAATATACAAATAAGGTAAATGGGGGGGAAGGGGGGCTGAACACGGGTAATCAACTACATGCACCAATGGAGTTTCAAATATTAACCTGTGCCTGCAGAGGCCCATTGGAGGGAGGCACTTTTCACCCTAATCTCAGAGCGGTGGTTCTTTTTGCTTGTTCCTGCCTCTCGACAGCAGTAGTGTTACTGCTCTGATCGGAGTAGCCACGGGAAGGTGGGAGCAGCCCCCACAGGGAGCAGCCCTGGGAAGGTGGGAGCAGTCTCGGAAGGGTGGGGGCAGCTCGCACTGCCGGCGCCCGGTGCGCTGCCCAAACCTATTGTCAGTAGCAATCCTTTAATTCCATTACACCTACCGCAGCAATCCGCTTAGGGGAAGCTGTGGAGAGGCTGAGAAAGGAGGAGGCATGGTTTAAATACACCTAGGCTATATCCCAGGGGGAAGCGCACGGCCCAAGGCACGGGAGAGGCCGGAGAGCTCTTGGGCTCTGCTCAGTGTTTGCCACCAGCCTGCAGCCTCCTCTGCTGCTCTTGGGACAGCTTCACTTCCTCTGTCACTGCTGTTGTGCTGCTCCGAGGTTCCCCAGCCCATCTGCTCCCCCACATCCTGCAGATGAGTTCAGAGGGCTGGAACCCATCTGCTCTGGAGCCAGGCTGGGAGAGCTGAGGATGTCCAGCGTGGAGGAGGATCTGCAGAGCCCTTTCCAATGCCTAAAGGGGCTTCAGAAGAGTGGAGAGGGACTTGGGACAAGGGATGGAGGGACAGGACACAGGGAATGGCTTCCCACTGCCAGAGGGCAGGGATGGATGAGATATTGGGAAGGAGTTTTTTCCTGGGAAGGTGGGGAGGCCCTGGCACAGGGTGCCCAGAGAAGCTGTGGCTGCCCCTGGATTGCTGGCAGTGTCCAAGATCAGGTTGGATGGGGCTTGGAGCAACCTGGGATAGTGGAAGGCATCCCTGACCATGGAATGAGATGGTCTTGAGTATCCCTTCCCACCTAAATCACTGTCACTTGACTGATCTACCTCTGCCTGCTGCCTTCCAGCCCACTCCCTGCTCCACCTTTCCCTCTTCAGGATATTGAGCAGAAAGAAAAGACAAACACCAGTAAAAAGGTGTGGAAAATTTTATTCTTTACTGAAGTTTATTAGTTTTTTGTTTGGCTTAAACACAATAAATATTTCAGCAGTAGCATTGAACAGACTGAAATTCACACCCACTGCAGTACCTGAACCCCCAGACTCTGGATTCTGGGAAAGCCATCGGGCCCCAGGGATCACAGCACCTCGAGGTGGGCCACTGCCAGCATCATTAAATCCCCTTCAGCCCAGGGGACAGGAGCAGGGCCATGTCCCTGCTGGCAGGGAGGGATGGGGACAGATTTCGAGGTCTCCAACCAGCTCTGACCAAATGGGCTCCGCAGGTGCTGTGGGTTGAGGTGATCGGCACCTTGGAGGGTGAGCAGGGAATTACCCCAAAACCTGCTCCTGGGGCAGGAATGGTCCAGCCACTTCCATGGAGACCAGCCTAGGGACTTCTCCAGCCAGGTCTGACCATCTCCTTTTCCACAAGCAAAGAGGTCAGCATATCTCCCATTGTCACCATGGAATCACGAGGGTTGGAAAAGCCCTCTGAGCCCATCAAGTCCAACCGTTCCCATCACAAACAGGGCCAAAATGCTGTCCGATGTCCCCACGTGCCACATCCACAGGGCTTTTAAAACCCTCCAAGGATGGAGACTCCATCCCTGCCCTGGGCAGCTGGGCCAGGGCTGGACAAACCTTTCCATAAAGGAATTGTTCCCAATATCCAACCTAAACCTGCCCTGGCACAGCCTGAGGCCATTTCCTCTCGTCCTGTCCTTGTCCCACCAAGAGCAGCCTCTGTGTCATCTCAGCCACTGCTTTGACACAGCTCAGAGGTAGAGGAGGGCAAAACCAGGAGCAGCCAAGGCTGGTTTCCCAAAAACACCCCTTCCCTAGGGACTTTCCAGCTCTATCAGAAGCAGGCATGGATGCTCTGGGAGGAGAAGAGTTTCAGTGGCTTCACTGGAGCCGAGATCAAACCAGCTCTGACTCCCAGCTGCAAATCCTTGACGTGCCAGGAGGTGACACCAGACCATCTCCATTTAAGGAGCTTAAAAATGTTCCCAGTGTCACGGGAGCTCCCACTCCCAGTACACTGCTCCAGGGTCTGGCAAAGCCTTGGGGCAGGTGGATGATGGTTACGAGGAGAGGTGGCTGCCAAACCCCAGCGTGATCAGCCAGGGGCTGCAGGAGAGCTGGAGAGAGCCTGGAGGGACAGGACACAGGGAATGGCTTCCCACTGCCAGAGGGCAGGGATAGATGGGATATTGGGCAGGAATTGTTCCCTGGGAGGGAGGGGAGGCCCTGGCACAGGGTGCCCAGAGAAGCTGTGGTTGCCCCTGGATCCCTCAAAGCGCCCCAGGCTTGGAGCAACCTGACCTAACACTATTCCTGGAAGAAGAGACAACACAGATCAGCTCTCGGGCACCAGGCAGGAGGAGCCAGGACCTGCCCTCTCCATCCCAAGAGCACACCCCATGGGAAGGACAGAGCCCAGCCAGTGACCACCAGCATGGAACAACCCCCTCAAGGGCTGTTACCCAGAAACACTTTAATTCTTAAGACCTAAACCCAGGGTGGGCAATAGAAGGGTTGGTTCTCAGCTGCCACAGAGGCTTTGGTCTCTGTTTCTATTCCCCCTCTCAGAATCCAGGAGCAGAAATCACTTGATTTCTAAGAGCCCAAGAAGAATCCCCCTCCCCAGCATTTGCCTGGGCCCTGGGATGGGCTCTGCTCCATGCCGGTCCTCACCAGGTACAAGCCAGCGGTGATTTAAGGAGATTTTTTCTACTTTCAAGGTGCAATAAATTAAGGCACCAAAGAGCCAGAACTCCCCCAAGATAAAGCCTGTGCAGAGGAAGCAGTTCCAGTCCTACATACCAAGACTTAAGCTCAGACAACTCCTCCCAGCCTCAGCAGCATCCCAGTCCTCAGGGACCAGTGATGCCCATGGGAAGAGACAGGAGAAGGCAAGTGCCAGGTTTGGGAGCCCACAGTTCAGCTGAGTGCCTGAGGGTACAGCTCAATTCTTCCCTGGTTGGGCAAACACAAAACTAGACAGAAAATCATCCAACATCCACATTTTTCAGTGTTGCCAGCCCAGCTCTGCTATCTGAAAAAGTCCCACAGGAAGCTGTGTCCCAGTTGAAGATTCCCTCTAACTCCTGTGCGAGCAAGACTTAAAGTTATCGCCATAATTCTATTTCATGAAAATAGCAGGAGGCAAAAACTCAGGAGCAGCCCAAGTCATTTGTCCATGGAGGTGTTTTGGTTTTGTTTTGGGTTTTTTTTTGCTGTACAACATCAGTAAAATGGATTGGAGGAAGCTACTTTATTAAATAAACTCCGAAAACCATCGGCCCACTCTCCCAGCCCCGCCGCAGCCGTACGGACACGTGAGCACACGGAGATCTGGGGACTCCCACGATGGATGGCAGCCCTGGGAAGGGCCCAGTTTGCTCCTCACAAGCTGTACCGTGAGCAGGGGCTGACCAGGGACTGACCAAGCAATCCATGAACTCATGAGCTCAACCTCAGGGCTTCCAGTCTCCTCGTCGGCATGACAGTGATTCCAATTTCCAAAAGGAAAATAATTAAATAGCAGTTACACATTGAAGGTTTCCTAGAGCAGGAAGAGGCTTCGCCTGCAGAAGGAAATTGCTCTGACCAAGCTGTGATGCCCCACGCTGCACAACAATTAGTGTCTGAAGGACTTTGTTCCCATGGTAGTTCCACCTGCACAATCGGCTGTGCTTGTTCGCTTCCGGATGCAGCCTTTCCAGAGCCTGGCTTTAAGCTACACTCTTCATTCAAGCACAGGTCTTCATTGAATCAAGCCAGCAGGAAAGAAAATCAGCATTCAGTCTTCACCACCCCACTCGAACTCAATTATAAACACAAATTAAAAAATAAAATCAGCGCAAACACATCTTTGACAAGTGGACAGTAAACAAAGAGATGCCTGGATGAGACACGCGGGTGCTGGGGGCAAGGACAGGGAGATCTGGAAAGGTTCCCACCCCTGGGAGCATCCTGAAGGTGCACCCACGACGAACACCGGGCTTCAGGCGCTTCTCCCAGCAGTGGAACTGCAGTTGGGAAGGGGCAGGCTGTTCCTGGCTGTGGAAAAGGGGCTCAGGCAGCAGGAAAGGACCCAAAGAGCCAACCCACAACAGCAAATCCATGCTGGTAGGAATGGGGAGAATCGGCTCTGTAGTTTCAGCCACCTTCCATAGCCCAGACCCCATTCCCAGACTGGGAACACACGGGGACACACAGGAACGTGTCGAGACATGGTCCCAGGTACCACACAATGTGCAGAAGCCACGTTCCCATTCCCGTGGGAAATCGAGCCCTGATTTTCCAAGCCTCCCAAACAGGATTGAGCTACAAAGTTTTGAGCGTCTGGTCTTTCTTTCCCCCCCTTAAAAAAAAAACCAAACCAACAAACACCAACAAAAAAAAAGACAAGCAAACAAAGGTGATAGCAAGTGTTTGCCCAAAAGCAGGAAGGCAGGACAGAATGTGGGAGAATTGTGTCCATCTGCTCCGAAAGTACCAGGCCAGCACAGGGGCTATCCAGACAGCAGGACGAGGGACAGCCAGGAACTAACCCCAACCACCAGGCTGTCCCCTCCCCTTGAAGGAATCAGCTGTGTTGGTTTTGGTGTCAGGCCAAGGTGCTTTGCTCAGGTAAAGCATTTGCATCCCCAAGCAGCTTTCCCTGAGCAAGGGCCGGAGTCAGAGGCTTCTCTGGGAACATTCAGCTGGTCTATGGTACAGTAACTGCGACCTGAAAGGCTCCTCCTCCTCCAGCTCCACCCAAAACCCGAAGCTTGCAGGGATGGAGAAGCAGCAGGAGCCGCCCCGGCCCAGCCCCGCCCTGGCTGCAGCGGATCCCGCGTGTCCCTGGCCCTGTCCAGAGGATAGTTTGGATCTGTGGTGATGGCTGAAGTATTTACAGGTATTTGCAGCAGGTATTTACAGTCCTTCTGCAGCCCGCAGGCCGATTTTCTCCTCCTCTGCTCCCAGTCAGTCCGGAGTGGGCTTCCGTAGGGAGAAGGGCCGGATGTTGAAGTGCCTGCTCAGCTGGCTCACCTGGGGACGAGGCAGACGTGGGATCGGGTTATCCCGGATCCCGGGGGGGTTATCCCGGCTCCCAGGCACGAGCAGCAGAGCAGGCAGAGCCCCAGACCTGCTCCCTATTCCCACCAAACCCCTGCCACCCACTCTCCCCACCCCACCCCTGTCCACAGCGTGTGTCCTGCCCAGCCCCATCCCTGTCCCTGTCCCTGTCCCTGTCCCCAGGCTCTGGCTCCACAGGGAGCAGTGCTGGTCCCTTCCCAGCCTTCCCAAACAAAAGCCTGGTCTCTCTGGGAGCGGGCTCACCCTCCATTCTTTCTCTCCACAAGGGCAGGAGTCGGGAATACTGAGCCCAGGCCTGCAGGATTTTACCCTCCTCCTTCGTTATTTTGTTTAAATTAAATTGATCATCTCAAATATCTATATAAAATATTCCACTCAAAGTGGGAGCTGGATAATTTGCTTCCTGCAAAAGGAGGCTGAGCTTGACACAGTCAGGGCAGAGGCTTTATTCCTAATCATTCTTCCCAAATTCAGAGCAGTTTGGGATTATGCCCCAATCCCAAAGCCGTTAAAGGCTCTTCAGCTCAAAGTGACTTTCCTCTTGGAAGAGGAGCTGGCACAGATGGGGCCTTGGAAAGCCAGAGGGAAGGAAAGAGGGAGCAGAGAGGAGCAGAGCACTGGGAATCTCCTGGGAGGGGATGGGCAGGATGATTACACCACCCGCTCAACCCCATCTCCAGCTGTGATTCCAAGACCAAATTTATTTAAGCTTCTTAGTAATTCAAATCCTTCTTGCACAGAAGCCTCATTACACTAATTGGAAAGACAAGGCAACCTGGCTATTACTCCTTGGCTGTAATTACAGCTGGGACTTGACTCCATAGGCTCCAGGGTGGAACTGGGGCTCCCAGGGGATGGGGCTTCCCAAGGAGGGTATCCCCACTTCAGCTGGGACGTGTGATCCCTTGTCCTCCTTCCTCAGCAGCTTCCCAGGGCATTCCCAGCAAGACTCTGGGCTTCTCCAAGTTCGTTCTCCTTGTTAATCAAAACTCAGGGAGCCAGGCAGAGCAGGAGGAGGAAAGCAATCCCTGGATCTGTGCGCAGCCCCTGCAGCAGGGGAGGCCCTGGAGCTGCTGTGTTCCGTCTTTTCCCAGCAGGAAAATCCCAACTCCAGCCTGGCTCTCCCAGCACCTTGGAGACCTCAGTGGGAGATTCAGAGCCCCTTCCAAGGCCTAAAGGAGGTCCAGGAGAGCTGGAGAGGGACTGGGGACAAGGCATGGAGGGACAGGACACAGGGAATGGCTTCCCACTGCCAGAGGGCAGGGCTGGATGGGATATTGGGCAGGAATTTGTTCCCTGGGAGGGTGGGAAGACCCTGGCACAGGGTGCCCAGAGAAGCTGTGGCTGCCCCTGGTTCCCTGGCAGTGTCCAAGGCCAGGTTGGACAATGGGGCTTGGAGCAGCCTGGGACAGTGGAAGGTGTCCCTGCCCATGGAAGAGGGTGGCACTGGATAAGCTTTCAGGTCCCTCCCAACCCAAACTATTCCAGGATTTTGTGCTGAAACACCCCAGGTGAAGGACAGCCCCTGTCACATCCTGTGCAGTTCCTTCCAATCCCATGCAACCTTCCCAAGCCTCTCACGAGGAATCCAGCCCAAATTCCACATGCTCACAGAACCATTCCCAGCGACATCCCCGGTTTTATGCGGAGCATTCCCTGCCCCAACCAGTCACAGGCCAGCCCAGGAGCTGTCACCTACCACGACCACTCCGTAGTGGATGTGTGCCAGGGTGAGGAAGGCGGTCAGCAGGTACAGCAGGAGAGTTTCACTGCCAGGAGCCAGCCCGGACACCACCAGGAGCAGCACGGCCGCGATGGGGAGCAGCATCCAGTTGAGGGGCTGGCACCGCGTGCTGCTCATCTGGCACACGATCAGCTGGCACTGAGGGGACAGGGACAGAGCCTGAGCCCGGTGTGGGCTCTGGGAGCCACAGCTGTTTGTCCTCAGAGCAGAGGGGATGGTCACTCGTGTGATCTGTCACACTGTCCCTGCGCTGGCACTGCTGGGGCAGCTCTGGGCCCCTCCTGACAAGAGAGACCTGCAGGGGCTGGAGCGTGTCCAGGGAAGGGAACGGAACTGGGAAAGGGAATGGAGGCCCAGGAGAGGCTGAGGGAGCTGGGAAAGGGAATGGAGCCCCAGGAGAGGCTGAGGGAGCTGGGAAGGGGAATGGAGCCCCAGCAGAGGCTGAGGGAGCTGGGACAGGGAATGGAGCCCCAGGAGAGGCTGAGGGAGCTGGGAAAGGGAATGGAGCCCCAGCAGAGGCTGAGGGAGCTGGGAAAGGCAATGGAGCCCCAGGAGAGGCTGAGGGAGCTGGGAAAGGGAATGGAGCCCCAGCAGAGGCTGAGGGAGCTGGGAAAGGCAATGGAGCCCCAGGAGAGGCTGAGGGAGCTGGGAAGGGGCTGAGCCTGGAGAAAAGGAGGCTCAGTGGGACCCTGTGGCTCTGCACAAGTCCCTGACAGGAGGGGACAGCCAGGGGGGGTCGGGCTCTGCTCCCAGGGAACAGGGACAGGACAAGGGGAAATGGCCTCAGGCTAGGCCAGGGCAGGTTCACGTTGGACATCAGGGGGAATTTCTTCCTGGAAAGGGTTCTTAAACATTGGAAAAGGTCCAGGGTAGTGATGGAGTCCCATCCCTTGAGGGATTTGAAACCCCTCTGGATGTGGGACCTGGGAACATGGAGCAGGGATGACCTTGGCAGTTCTGGGGGAGAGTTGGACTCAGTGGTCTCAGAGGCCTTTTCCAACCTTAACAATCCCATGGTTCTACCTAAATGCAGCTAAATTAAATTTTGACCAAAAATTTAGTCCTCCCATTTTAAGCTCATCCCCAAAAGGAGGCAAGAACTCCTTCTCCCATCAGCACTTTGCTGCTCACAGCACATGTGCAAACTCAGTTTAACCAATTCCCCAGCCCCTCAAGCATAAAGCAGAAGCTCTTACAGAGATGTTGGCAAAGGCTGTTCCAACCATGAAATAGAAGAGCCTGGGCTGGACCTCCAGGATGTCTGTGGGGGACAGGAAAATCCAGGTGGTGCAGAGCAGGAACAGCAACACCGGGGACACGAGGGGCAGCAGGATTTCGTACACAGAGTGGTGCTTCAAGGTGTTATTTTTATAGGCCCTGAAATACAAGCAGAGAAATGAAAATACACGGAATCACTGAGAAATCCCTGGTGCTGCTGGCAGTGAGCACCTGAAGGGGCTCCAAGAGAGCTGAAGAGGGACTGGAGGGAATGATTTCCCACTGCCAGAGGGCAGGGATAGATGGGATACTGGGGAGGAATTCTTGGCTGTGAGGGTGGGCAGGCCCTGGCACAAGGTGCCCAGAGAAGCTGTGGGTGCCCCTGGATCCCTGGAAGTGTCTAAGGCCAGGCTGGATGGAGCATGGAGTGACCTGGGATGGAGGAAGTGTCCCTGCCCTTGGCAGGGGGTGGCACAGGAGTTTTCAGGTCCCTTCCCACCCAAACCCTCCTGGGATTCTACAGACTCACTTGTAGAAGTTGTACAGGCTCATGGGCAGGGTCACAGTGAGGGCACAGACTGGAAGAGAAAAGTGCCACATTAGTGCCCCAGGGCAGAGGGGACAGCCCATGCACCCTGAACAGGAGGCTCTGGCTGGGCTCTGCTTTAAGTTCCCCCGCACCAAAAATAGCTCTGATGGTGCCCCAGGAATAGCTCAGCACATTTGGAAGTAGCTGCTCCCAAGTCTGGCCCAAGAGCTGTAATTAAAAGTTAAAGTGTGCTGTAAGTTGAAGACATTTCCATTTGAAAGGGCTGCACTAAGCAGCTCGGTTTTGTGCTTTAAACAGTGACAAAGCTTAATTATAATACAACTCTGATGAGACACGAGTGCACACTCCTCAAATGACATGGCTGGGCACAAGAGCTTTCACAAGAAAGGCAACTTGCTGTTTCTCTGGCTGTGTGCAAACATTTATAGCGGCCCACATTGCCAAAAAGCTGTCATTTAACTGGATAAATGATACAGAGCACCCAAATAACTGAAAAATCTTGACCTCAATCAGAACCATCAGTACTATCCATGATATTCCAGCACAACTCCTCCCCTGTTTATCCAGCAGAAGGTGTGTGAACAGAGCTGGAAAGATTCCTGCTTTAATAACCCAGCTCCTCTCCCCCGTGTGGGAATTGGGCTCAATTTCTCACATGGGGAAAAGCACATTCATTATTCATGTTAAGTCACACAGCTGTCAGAGGAAAGCTGGGAACGTCCACCCGATAAAAGTGCAAGAAGTAGATTTAACACACCAATTAACTCAAAATTAAGCAATTACAAAGAACACCTGAAGGGACACAGCAAATAAACTGAGCAGAACTTGTGAATTAGGAAAATGGCACTGAACAACATCAGCTCAGCTCTACCCTTTGAAGTGGCTTATTTTGACCGACCACAGGAGAGCCAGGCTGGGCCTTTATTTCAATTTTATTATTATTATGATGATGCAATGTTCAGGTGGGTGGGTGGAGGGCAGGATCCCCAAACAGCAGAGCTCCCACCCACCTCCATGGCTGCAACCTCCCTCCCACGCAGTGTTTGGGCTCCGGAGTGAGAGGGAGCCCCAGAGCAGCAAAACAAAAGTGTCCTGACCTCCCCCCCCCCCGAAACCAGTTCAAGGCTGGGGAGGTTCCACTAAGAGCCAGGTCCCACCACCCCCTGCACACTGGGCTTTATCCCCTGGAAACTCTGGGTTTATCACACTGGCTTTATCCCCAGGCTCTCAGTGAAGACAAACTAAGCTTCTCTGAAGTCAACCCAGGCAGAGCAGAGTTAAGTTCTTCAAAATAACTCTGCAGGAGACAACACTGTTTTGAAATCCTGGGAAAGGTTTTCAGGCTGTGAGAACACCCTCAATTAGTCACTTCAACAACAGCCCGGGGCAGCAAACAGAGCGGTGTTAGCAGGTCATTAGCAGGGGGTTTGGGAAAAAGGTGCAGTTTAAAAGACAGGCTTCAACATGGAGTTTCTTACCAATAATCATTGCAGTGAATAGGTCTCTATATAAGAAATTAAACAGGAAAGGTGCATACCAGGCCTCAACTCCCACAAAGGCTGTCACTATGTAG
Organism: Hirundo rustica; assembly: GCF_015227805.2. Taxonomy (NCBI): domain Eukaryota; kingdom Metazoa; phylum Chordata; class Aves; order Passeriformes; family Hirundinidae; genus Hirundo; species Hirundo rustica. The sequence goes on from NC_053452.1 coordinate 116,056,828, forward strand.
ACAATTGAAATGGTCTGAAAGAAAGCACAGGACAAGCCGGGGTGAGAAATGTGATGGACAAGTCTGGAAGCACCTGGGCTGACAGCACCATGCATGTGCCAGGCAGCTCCAGGGAAAGGCAGCTCTAAGCTATGACATGTTCAGTCCTACCCACCAGCAGGAAGGAGAAAAGTAAAACAAATCCACAAATATCCCACGTTACCAGGTGTAGGAAGGGTGAGCTGTTGAGCAGGGATTGGATTGGGAAGTGCCCATCCCCTGTGCTGGTACTGCTGGGGCACCTCCAGTGCTGGGGCAGCTCTGGAACCCTCCTGACAAGAGAGACCTGCAGGGGCTGGAGCGTGTGCAGGGAAGGGAACGGAGCTGGGAAAGGGAATGGAGCCCCAGGAGAGGCTGAGGGAGCTGGGAAAGGGAATGGAGCCCCAGCAGAGGCTGAGGGAGCTGGGACAGGGAATGGAGTCCCAGGAGAGGCTGAGGGAGCTGGGAAAGGGAATGGAGCCCCAGCAGAGGCTGAGGGAGCTGGAAAGGGGCTGAGCCTGGAGAAAAGGAGGCTCAGTGGGACCCTGTGGCTCTGCACAACTCCCGGACAGGAGGGGACAGCCAGGGGGGGTCGGGCTCTGCTCCCAGGGAACAGGGACAGGAGGAGAGGGAACAGCCTCAGGCTATGCCAGGGCGGGTTCAGGTTGGATATCAGGAGGAATTTCTTCATGGAAAGGGGGCTCAGGCCTTGGAAAGGGCTGCCCAAGGAGGTGGTGGTGAAGTCACATCCTTGGAGGAATATAAAAACCACATGGAAGTGGCACTTGGGGACATGGGCCAGTGGTGGCCTTGGCAGTGCTGAGGACATGGCCAGACTCGATGGTCTCAGGGGGTTTTTCCAACCTCAGTGATTCCATGAGAAGATGGCCAGGAGCTGCAGGAGAGGTGCCCTGGCACAGCCTTGAACTCTCAAGGTGACCAAAGCACAGGTTTTACACAAGTTTCAGTGACCCTGGAGGGGTCATTCAGGGACTCTTCCTTATCCATCTGCTGCTGGATTACAGGGAGAAGCTCACCAGGGCTATTTCAGCTTTAATAGTCCCCTGAAGCTGGGTGGAACACGCTGCTCTGCCCTCCACCCCTGCCTTTCTCCAGCAGGCAGCTCAAAGACCTGGGTTAAGCAACATTTTGGGAGAAAGGATCAGAGTACAGTCAGGGACCTGCTCTGGTCTCCTTTTAGTTGGAGAGAGGATTATTCCAATTAATGCAGCTGCATTAACGGAACTTTCCTTCCAACTCGTTGCATTTCCCACCCAGCATCTGACAAGCCAGGAGATAAATTAATGGACATAAGATAATGAGTTGTAAGGAAGGTTTTTTACAATGAGTGTGGTTGCCCTGAGAAGCTGTGGCTCCCCCATCCCTGGAAGTGTCCAAGGGCAGGCTCGACAAAGCTTGGAGCAACCTGGGCTGGAGGAAGGCACTGCCAGCAATCCAAGTGAGCTGCCTCATCCCCAGGTCCCAGTTCTTTTCAGGAAGAGCTTCCTGCAGAGAATTCCTTAAGGAGGGATGGACACACCAACACTCCCAGGGATCCATCACCATCACTCTCAACCCCCACTGCCCAGGGACCATGGTCTGGAGGGGCACCCCCAAGGAATCTTTGCTCCAGGAAGAGCAATTAACAAACCAATTAACTCTGCTGAATTTTTGACACAGATCCTAGTGGTGCCAAAAGGCATCCCAAACTTCCAGGCTTCAATTTACCCACACTGGTGCCATGTAGGGAACTACATAAAGCAACAGTTCTGGTGGGCAAAACATGCAGGAACCAGGGAGAGGAGAGATGTCACCCTAGTTTTTCTGAGTTTTTTAAAGCCTTCTACTTGTTTATAAGATGGAGTCAGTTTCTTTAGTTTCTGCACAGTATTAGGAGCAGTTTTCATTTTTCTCACACATGGGAAACATAAACAGACTTTTTGGTTTTCATTCCCTGTCCTTTGTTTACATATTTCTAGGCTGAAAATAATTGTAACTGACAGCTGGTCTGGCCACTGGGGTGAAAGGTAGTAACCCCAGAAGCCAATCCACAACCAGAGCCACAAATGTATAAAAATGTAAGAAACAAAGAGGCTGGGGCTCTCGGCCCCACTCTCTCTCTCTGAGGAGCAACTCTGCCCTGCAAATCTCTTGTCTCCGTGTGATTGCTTTGCGTGCCACGATCACAGAGAGCCAAGGCAATGTCCACCCTTCAAGCCTTGTCTGGACAAGAATCCATCTCCATGGACTGACTCCATGATTTACAAGGCTTTGGATCCAGAGCAGAACACCCCTCAGCAGGAAGCACTGCACCCAGCAGCGTCTCAGGGCGTGCACTTACCACCTGGCTGATGTCATATCCCCAGGGCAGGAAGAGAATCCCTGTGTTATACTTCTCCCAGTGGGAGAGGATGAAGGAAAACAAGACCACCCACAGCAGGAGGTAGAGGACGAAGACGCTGACACCGGTGGAACCCCGGCCGAAGGTGGAGTACACGGTGACCACAAAGTACACGCAGGCCCAGCTGTCCAGGCCGTGGTCAAAGAGCTCTCCCAAGGGGGTGCTGGAGTTGGTCCGGCGTGCCTGCTTCCCATCAACGCCGTCTGGGCAAAGGGAAAGGAACATGGAGCTTTCCTGGACATTCCACACAAAGCAATGGGCCAGGGAACAGCAGCTTTCCCCACCTCCACCCTCCACCAGGGAGTGGGCTTTCCCACCCCCTGCTCCATGGGAGGCTGAAAAATGCAGCAGTCTGATGAGATTGTATTTATTTCCTTGTTATTTCCTTTATATTCCTTAAAGCGGCCTCTTCCCGTGCCCAAAGGAGGTCCAAGAGAGCTGGAGAGGGACTTGGGACAAGGGCCTGGAGGGACAGGACACAGGGAATGGCATCAAATGGGAAAGGAAGAAATTTGGGTGGGATATTGGGAAGGAATTCCTGGCTGTGAGGGTGGGGAGGCCCTGGCACAGGGTGCCCAGAGAAGCTGTGGCTGCCCCTGGATCCCTGGAAGTGTCCCAAGGCCAGGCTGGACAGGGCTTGGAGCAGCCTGGGATAGTGAAAGGTGTCCCTGCCCATAGCAGGGGGTAGAACTGGAGGATTTTGCAGGTCCTTTCCAACACAAACCATTCTGGGATTCTCTGATTATTTAAAGCAGACCCAAGACAGAGTTTCACAGTTAATCTCAAAGTCAGTCCCAGTATCCTCCTTTCCCATCAGATGCTCTGGGACAACTTCCTTGTCTCCACACTGCAAAGCAGCTCCCAGAAGCTGTTCCTGGCAAGAGCACAGAATCTAACACTTCCCATGGGCTCAGGGAGGGGACAACACAACAGCATGAGTGAGTGACCCTGAAAACTCTTACCTAACGTGTAGGCCATGAAGTTGAGGAGCCCCACCACGATCCACACGCCGTTTGGAACGTGCTGGTGATCAGGAGCTGCAGGGATCAGACAGAACCGAGTCAGGACTGCTCAGGATGTGCTTCCAGAGGGTTTATTTTGGTCCAAGAGGCACAGCCACGAGGACCGAAACAGAGAATCTGGGATGCGAGCTTTGCGGGATGTGACGGCAGAGCTGCCCCACAACAGCTCATAAAACCAGGTCAGTGAGGACTTTGACTTCCAGGATATATTTGTCCTTCATTCCCAGCTCTCCAAAATCATGAGATCTGAGACCTGGGGCCAGTTCTGCAGTGCCACTGCAGGCCATGGAAGTGTGTGCAGAGGACACTCCTCAGTCACTCGCTCACAGAACATCAAGTGGAGCCTCTTTGATGTGGCAACTCCCTGCCCCCGCAGGAACATGCCAGGATTCCCCGCCCAGTCTCCAGTCCCATCCTGCCAATGGAAACCGAGCTCTTCCCTAACAGCACCTCCACCTCCTTCGGCAGGCTGCCAGCGGAGCTGGCTGCAGTCAGGGAGCCCAAAGGGGCACTGGAGAAGGGCAGCAAGAGGCACGGATCCTTGGCAGCAGGAGGGCACAGGGAGGTCTTCTGGGAGAACAGTGATCCCATGAAATTCCACCTCCTGTTTCCTCAGGGCAGCAGGATGGTGGCTTTCCAGAGCAAAAGGGAGGGAGGGCATCACATCTGCAAAGCCATCCAAGGAGGAGGGAAGGCACAAAATTCTGGAGGCCTCACCAGCACTGGGAAAAGTTCTCTTCCCAAGAAGGACGTGCAAAATATGTATGTGAAATGGTCCCAAGCCAAGAGCTTCTCCATCCTTCCAAAGCAAATTTTTGAGAGGCTGAGAGAGTTAGGGATGTCCAGCCTGGAGAAGAGAAGGCTCCAGGGAGCTCTTAGAGCCCATGCCAGGGCTAAAGGGGCTCCAGGAGAGCTGGAGAGGCACTTGGGACAAGGGGTGGAGGGACAGGACAAGGGGGAATGGGCTCCCACTACCAGAAGGCAGGGATGGATGGGACACTGGGACTTGGAGCACCCTGGGACAGTGGAAGGTGTCCCTGCCCCTGGCAGGGAGTGGGACTGGATGGGCTTTAGGGACCCTCCAACCCAAACCATTCTGGGATTCTGTGATTCTGGATGTCTGATGTCTGGGGGGTTTCACCTTGAGCTACTCACAGCTCTTGTTCTCATGGCTCATGGACCATAACAGCCCAAATCCAACAGCCACAGATACCACCCGAGCCCTCAACAGCCTTGACTTGTTTACCAATAAAGGCAATACCAAGAAACCAGGATTTCTGCCACCTAACTATGTTTTGATGATGGGTCTAGTTTAGAAGAACTACACGAACTCTCCTGAGTAACCTAAACCAGACCCTGGCAGGGTCTAAGGGAGAGAAAAACATGGAGAAGAAGCTCCTGAGATTTATCACACTGGGATATCCTTTCCCTGGGACTCCTCCATGTGCAAAGGGACACAACTGAACCATTGGATTCACAGACAGATGAACATGGGGACTGTTAGAAAGTTTAAAGCTGTGAATGGTGAAGCTCAGAAAGAGGATTTGGCCTTGTTAGTCTGATGTGGTGGTGGTTTTGCCATGAGGGGAATGAGCTGGGATGTGAAAAACAAGGCTCTACCTGCTGCTTTCAGGGAAGCAGCACTTCCTAACATTTTCCTGTTAGATTTTCAAACAAGGGCACTGGGTTGGTTTGCTCTGCAGGCAAAGCCAATTCCAGCCCAAGATCCTGGCTTTTTCTTCCTCCCTCTTCTGGCCTGCTGCCAGGAGCCAGCCAGGAGCACCTTTCCCTGGCAGCTGGGAAGGTGGCACACCCAGACAAGTCCTTGTCACAAAACCCAGCGAGTTCAATCCCCTCCTCTGTCTCAGTCACTTTGGGAAGGCCCAGACCCAGGGGCCTCACCAACGAGCACTGGGAATTCCCAGCAGAGGAGGTGACAGATTTCCCATCTGACTGGGAACATGCAGCCTTACCAGAAGCATAAAAGTCAGGGTCGAAGTATGCCATGAGGAAGAAGTTGAAGACAAGCAGCAGGAAGCCAGAAAACGTTATCAAATTTGGGGCCAGCCAGGTAGGGAAGATCTATGGGAAAGCAGCAAAAGAACAGATGAACTCATTAAAACATGGACTGAGGAGCAGATGCTGCTCCAGCCATGGCTGCACCCGTCCAGGTGTTAGACAACACTGCCAGGAGCACCCGGAGCATCCCGGGGCAGCAGGAAGCGTTGGGCTGGGATGCAGGCATTCAGGGATTTGAGGCAGGCTGCAGGCAGCCCCTCACTTATTAGTGGCACCACAAATGAAGCAGCTGATGGTGTTACAGAGGTGACCTGGGTTGGGCTGTGCTGTCCTGCTCGGGGTGGCACAGGGACTCACTCACCTTCACAATGGCATTCCAGAAGGGATGCATGACGTACAGGGACAGGGGGTTGCTGTCCACGGCGCTGTACTGGGAAAGGGAAACAAAATCCAGCAGTTAGGGAGAGCTCCAGCAAGCTGCAGGAAAAGCAAGAGATCTGGAACTGCTGGTGTACCCCCTACCAACCCTCCACCCTTTGGAAATGCCAACTCCAGCTCTCCGCGTGGACACAGGCAAGGAGCAAGATGCTGATCCTTTCAACTGCTTCCAACTGCTCTGCCTCACCTGGATGAAGAGCAGTGCTGTGGGTCCTACCCCCCAACAGTGCCATCTGTCACCTGCTCTGCTCTGTGACCCCTTTGTTCCCTTGCTGGTCCCAGTCTCCATCCCCACTTCCAGCAGTGGGACTGGGAGCCCCTCGAGCAGGATGGGTCTCAGAGGGCCTCTCTCCACTGAGGAGCTGAGATTCCACCAGACACAGCTTAGGGAATGGGGAGGGAGAGCTCTTGCCCCTTATCCCATCACTTTTACAACATATGAGGTGCTCACAGTGTGTTTGTGGTGGGGGAAATAAAAATAGAAAGAAAAATCAAAGATCTAGACAAGGCGTGAAACAACTTCCAGCTAGAAAGTTAAAATTTGACATCATTTGGCTCTCAAGAGCAGCATGAGCTGTTATCTTCTCTCACAGACCCTCCCAAATATAGATTATCCTGGCTAAAGTCCTCTTCTCCCGGGAACACTTTGATAAGAACCCCAAGAACAATGCCATAGGCTACCAAACTCCTGGGCTCACATGCTTGGTGCTGGGCTGGGCAGAATGTGCTGCTCACACACCTGCTTGGGACAACACCCCCAGCTCCTGCCCGAGTCCAGTCCCAACTACAGAATCCCAAAGCAGTTTGGGCGGGAAGGAACCTTCCAGAAACTCCAGTGCCACCCCCTGCCATTGGCAGGGACACCTTCCACTGTCCCAGGTCGCTCCAGCTTGGCCTTGGACACTGCCAGGGATCCAGGGGCAGCCACAGCTGTGCCAGGGCCTGCCCACCCTGCCAGGGAACTACTCCTTCCCAATATCCCACCCAAATCCCCTTTTCCACTTTGAAGCCATTCCCTGTGTCCTGTCCCTCTATCCCTTGTCCCCAGTCCCTCTCCAGCTCTCCTGGAGCCCCTTTAGGCCCTGCCAGGGGCTCTGAGCTCTCCCTGGAACCTTCTTCTCTCCAAGTGAGCACCCCCAGCTCTCCCAGCCTGGCTGCAGAGCGGAGGGGCTCCAGCCCTGGGAGCATCTCTGTGTCCTCCTCTGGATTCATTCCAACAGGTACCAAATTTGGTTTGGTTGGTAAAAGGAAACCCCTCAGCAAAGAGCAGCTCCAGGTGTCCCCCCCAGCCCATGGCCTTGAACCAGCCCCTGTCACTGCACCCATGGATTGTTCCAACCTCTTCCTCTCCTTGTCTGCATACCCCACTTTTCCCTGGAAGCACAGAAGTGGTGGGAAAGAGCAAAGCAACACCCACCCAAGACATGCACCAGGACTAAGAAGGGGCACTAGGTCTTGCTGGGGTCCTATCTAACAGCATTTACTCCCACCTGGGGGAATCCCATTCTTGGTAAGGATTTCTGTACCCCCTCCCAGCCCTTCCCCGCCCTCCCTGTGCAGGTCAGTCCATCTCCCTGGGGTTCAGCCCCAGAGGTTGTGTCCTCACATCAGCAAAGCCACAGCAGCGGCAGAGCAAGAAGCAACAAACCCCGAAGCTGTATGGAGGTGACTCTAAGCTGCAAGGAATTTCTATCTCAGCTTAATGCAATTTTGGGGGGGCAGAATTCCAAATGCTTTACCAAGATAATAGGATTTGAAGCACCAGTGAGGGGAGGAGGAGAGTCTGATTTAATCTCATTATCCCCAAAACAGCCTGGAACAAGAAAACAGATGCAAGGCTCAGAGCGAGGCAGGGAAAGCGCTCCAGAGCCTCCGTGCCCGTGCTTGGAAGGTACCTCAGGGAAGTTTCACCAGGCTCATGGCTTGGGAAGTTTTCCTCTCTCCCTGCAAGGACTGGGGATAATATCCAACAGCTTTTCCTCATGGCCACACATGTTCCCACCTTGCTTGCAGAACTCAAAGATCTAGGAAGAGCTGTTTCTTGGAGAAAGGGGAGCTGCTCTGCAGAGGTTTGCTCATACAACCGTAGAATCATGGCATATCCTGGGTTGGAAGGACCCACAGGGATCATGGAGTCCAACTGCTGTCCCTGCACAGACCCCCAACAATCCCACCCTGGCATCGCTGGCAGCGCTGTCCAAATGCTCCTGGAGCTCCTGGGCAATCTCGGGGCAGTGCCCATTCCCTGGGAAGCCTGGGCAGTGCCAGCACCCTTTGGGGGAAGAACCTTTCCCTGAGATCCAACCTAAACCTCCCTGACACAGCTCCAGCAGTTCCCTTGGGTCCTTTCTCTATCACAGAGAGCAGAGGTCAGAGGTGTGCTTCGGGAGGAAGTTGTTGACATCCATGAGCCCTCCTCTCAATCTCCAGCTGAACAAGTGCCCTCAGCTGCTCCTTGTGTGACCCTTCCAGAGCCTTCCCCATGTCTGTGCCTCTCTGGATGCTCTCCCACAGCTTGAGATCCTTCCTATGCCCCCCAGCTCCTGCCAGGCTCCAGCCAGGACACTTCTTTGTGTACTGAGCAAGGCCAGCCATGCTGTGCCCACTCTGGGGACACCCTGGGGCACAGGGACAGAACCAGGGCTGGCTCTGGTGCCGCGTTGGCTGCCACCCTTGGGGACAGTGCTCCCGACAGCCAGGACACGGCTGCCTGCCCAGGACGGCCGCTCCCAGAATACCAATGAGTTGCCAGGCATCTCCAGGGACAGATCCCAAGAGCATCTTGGCCATGCCCAGCCTCCTCCAGCTGCTTTTCCTTGTTGGGTTCTTCCTTACAAACATTACTGAAGTTGTCTCTTCCACCTCTTCACTTGTGAAGCCAGAAACCCAGTTTGAGCCTGGCACTGGCTCCATCATTCCGTCACCTCATCATCACTGGAAATCAGCGTCACCTTCTGCACTTTGGATCTCCACACACTGACCTAGTGACTTACATCCCTCTCTAAGTAGTTCTATCATGAATAAAGATTCCGACCAGCCTGGACTCTGGATTTCTTCTCCTTTTTGAGGAAAGAAGGTTAAAGGAAAAAGAGAAGTGCCCTTCACTTCTGCAATTCAGAAGGAATTTCATACACCCCAGAGTCTCCTTCCCAAAGCAGACAGCCACTTGTAAAGGGCCCTGCTCTAAAACAGCTCAATTTTCACAGACAGGGCTTCTCCTCACAGCTGCAGGGAAGAGCCAATCCAGCCCAGACAGCTCCCTTGGAAATGGGGTCAGAACTCCTTAGGGGAAAGAGGAAAACCAACAGCAACAATCTTATCACTGGCACCACACAGGAGCCTCCTGTCCATGCCAGGATGGCTCCAGGGAGCCACAGGCACCCCACGAGCTGGGGACAGGCACGGTGGCTCTGGTGCCATCACAGATGAGCTGGCTAGTGTCATTATGGGACTTACAAACACAAATGGCTTGTATGGCTTTAACCCAACATTAATCGTGCAAGCAGGACGCCTCTGGGAGATCCAATTATGTGTCTGAAGAGGAAAAAAATACAGATTTATAGCTCAGATTCTACTAATGGTCTTCCTGTCCCGGAAGAAACAATTCTGCTTTGAAATAATCTGGTTACCCAGAGCCAGCAGGAGACCAAGCACTGCCATAGAATCCTGGAGTATCCTGAGCTGGGAGGGACCCACACAGAGCATCAAGTCCAGCTCCTGGCCCTGCAGAGGACATGCCAAGGATCCCACCACGTGCCTGGTGAGATTCACACCATCACCACCCTCTGGGCCCAGCCGTGTTGGGGTGTGACACTCAGGTTTGCTGTGCTCAGCAGAGCACTGGTGGCACCTCTGCTGAGGACAGCAAAGAGAGATTTGCACATCCCATCTTGCTCACAGTTGCTCCAGGCAGGATCAGGGCACTCAGCAGAGCAGCTCCAGCAAATCCATAAGGCTGTTCCCTACAAATCTCCTTAAATACAAAGAAGGTGCAAGGCTAAGAACCTTCTCCCCTCAGGCTCACGATAAGCCAGGAGGCAGAAAACTCAACCAATCCCAGCAAATGGAAGCAAGCAGAGCCATGCCAGGAAAAACAAGGCATGTTTGCCCTATGCCCACCGTGGCCAGCATGTGAGGAGTCACCTCGCCCTGTAATGGTACTGATTAACTCGAGCCCTGTTTGCCTTTTCCAAGGTCACTTCTCAGCTGGCACCAGAAGGGAACATGTTGGCAGTGGAGAGCTGCACCCACCACACAAGCCCATGGGTTTGGCTCCCACCAGGGAGCTGCAGGAAGGATGTGGATGTCATGGCTGTGTGTCCCAGCTGCAGCTTCAGTGTGTCCCTCCTCCTACCTGGGTTTCACTGGGTCCAGTGAGTGAAATCCAGCAATGAAAGATGCTCCGAAACACAGCATAAAGTCACAGAATGACTAAGCCTGGAAAAGTCCTCTCCAAACACCAAGTCCAACTTATCTTCTGGCACCGCCAAAGCCACCATTGTCCCATGTCCCCAAGTGCCACATCCACAGGGCTTTTAAATCCCTCCAGAAATGAAGACTTCACTGCTGCCCTGGGCAGCTGTGCCAGGGCTGGACAAATCTTTCCAGGGAGGAATTGTTCCCAAAATCCAACCTGAGCCTGCCCTGGCCCAGCCTGAGGCCGTTTCCCCTTGTCCTGTTCTTGTTCCCTAGAAGCAGAGTCTGAAACCCCCCTGGCTGTCCCCTCCTGTCAAGGAGTTGTGCAGAGCCACAAGGTCCCCCCTGAGTCTCCTTTTCTCCAGACTCAGCCCCTTTCCAGCTCCCTCAGCTGCTCCAGCCCCTTCTCAGCTCTGTCCCCTTCCCTGGACATACTCCAGCCCCAGCAGGTCTCTCTTGTTGGGAGGAGCCCAGGACTGAACACCTGCAGAGCCGGAGCCATTCCTCAATAAGGAGCTGTCACGCTGAGGAGAAGCTTCCCCCCTGCTCCCCAATCCCCACAGCACATGCTAATTCATTCAGAAAACCACATTCCTGCCCTGCCAACACACTCTGATACTCACAGTCTTGGTTCTCAGACACCATCTGGGAGATTCATGGAATCCCAGATTGCTTTGGATTGAATGGACCTTAAAGCTCATCCAGTGCCACCCCCTGCCATGGGCAGGGACATCTCCCACCATCCCAGGTCACTCCAAGCCCTGTCCAACCTGGACTGGAACACTTCCAGGGATGGAACAGCCACAGCTTCCCTGGGCAATGTGTGCCAGGGCTTCACCACCCACACAGGGTAAAATCCAGTGCAGTCTCTCTTTCCAGCACAGCAGCTCCAGGTGGGACACTCAGAAGGCTGTGGCTTTGTCCTGGCACTGGAATCACCCCAGGGTGGGACAGAGCCGGGATTTGGCCCCACTGCTGTGGTGCCAAGTCCTGACCCCATCCCACTCTTGTATTGCTGCAGGGGAAGTCGTTTCCTGTCGGATACATAATGTGGAGCAACACTTAACGTTGATGGCAGGCTTTGGCAAGCAGCCTGCGAATTCCAGCTGCATCCAGGAGCTCTCCCTTTTTGGGAGCATCAAATATGCATAAATACGGGCCACCACCGCTTCCGCTAGAGTGCGAGGTGATCAGCTGCACAGGGGTGCACAGATGGTGAGCTGAGGGCTGGGAATGATGAACCTTCAAGGATGCACTCAGGAGAAGATCAGTCAGCAATGAACCTCTGGAGCGGCAATCGGGGATCAGTGCGGTGATTCGGGGGAGGAGGGAGAAAAGGCAGAGTCAAAAATGCAGGAACAATAATGCTGGGGCAGCCAGAAGAATTTCCTATGTTGCCAGAGCTGGTTTGAGCTTCAAAAAATAGGGGGGACATACTTGAGAAGGGGATCAGACCAGCTGTGTGTGCCCAAGGAGAACAGCAGGGACCAGGAGAGCAAGGCAGTGACAGCAGAGAAGGCAGCAGACTCTTACCACCCCCAAACTTCCACACCCCTGTGCTCTCCCGCAAGGGCATATCCCAAAACCTGCTTCCTGCAGGGTAAGTGAGCTGCTCTGGTACCTCCAGACTGGGATGCCCCACATGGAGGCCACGAGCCTCTGGGGAGAGCAAACACTGGCAAGACCTCAGCCCCTCTGGAGAGCTGGATTTGATCCCAACCCACCAACCACGAGAACAGGACAGGGGGAATGGCCTCGAGCTGAAGGAAGGTGGGTTTAGATTGCACCTTAGGAAGAAATTATTCCTTTTGAGGGTGGGGAGGCACTGGCACAGGGTGCCCAGAGAAGCTGTGGCTGCCTCTGGATCCCTGGAAGTGTCCAAAGCCAGGCTGGATGGGGCTTGGAGCAGCCTGGGACACTGGAAGGTGTCCCTGCCCCTGGCAGGGGATTGGAATTAAATGATCTTTAAGTCACTTCCCATCCAAACCAGTCTGGGATTCTGTGATAATGCAAAAGTCAGCGGAAGAAAAAAGAGAATTTCTTACAATCCCTAGAAAAAGAAATAAAGTTGAACTGTTCCATTCAAGGAAGCCACAAGGCCACACACATCAGGAGACGATTCCAGGTAAAGCAAGGCACTGCACGGAAGGAGGGGAAATGCTACCCCCAAATTTCAACAGAGCCTTTGTGAAGGGCACAAATAAAACCTTTTCTTCCAAAGCACATTTCTGCCTCTCCACAAAGAAGAAATTCACCATTTACAGGAAAAAACCCACACTTGACATCCAGCTTTGTGCAAGATGTAAAGCAGGGAGAGTCAGGTCACTGACACAAACCCTTTCAACGTGGCCACTTTTGGAGCCAGCCACGGGAAGTGATACTTGAATTTCTACAATGCACTCCCAGTTCTCTTCCAAACCCTCTGGACAGCCAAAGACTTGCTGTTCATTAGCAATGGGTAGCTCTTCTGATGGAATTCCCTGTAGCCAAGACTCAACAGACACCAATAAACATTGCAGCAAACTTTCAGTGCAATTAAAGAGCCTCAAGATGGGCTGACAAGCAGCCCACGCTCTGTTTAAGTGATGGCTCTGCACACCTTGCAACACTCAAGGCATGAGCTGGGACCCAGCTCTGCTTTGCATGCCAAGGAGAGAGGCTTTTCCAGCACATGGAAGGTACCAGCAGGCTTAGCACTGTCACCACTTCAACCGCCTCTTCCTCTCCACAGGCCCGTGGCTGCTCATCATGGCACCTCTGTGCCCACACTGACAGCTGGGATTGGGAATGCAGCTTCCTGCTGCTCCACTGTGCTCAAATCCATGAGAAAGGCACCTGCTTTTAGCAGATGCCCCCAGCCACCAGCTGGGAACAGCAACCTCCTGCTTCAGGTGGGCCCGAGGATGCAGGATGTGTGCTGCAGGCAGATGGGCACAGCAGGAGTTGTGTGTGTCCTTCGCCTGCACCGCAAGGGAAGAGCCCAGAGGCTCCTGCTGTGGGACAGGACAAGGAATCCAGGAAGATGGACAGGACCTGCCTGTGTGTGCTGACACCTGAAAACCCCCAGTCCTGGGCTGATCCCCCAGTGTGGGCAGCAGGGGAAGGGGGGATTCTGACCCCGTGCTCAGGTGAGACCCCATCTGCAGAGCTGCCCCAGCCCTGGGGCCAACAGCACAAGGACCTGGAGCTGCTGGAGAGAGCCCAGAGGAGCCACGGAGCTGCTCCAGGGCTGGAGCCAGGCTGGGAGAGCTGGGGGGTGCTCACCTGGAGAGGAGAATGATCCAGGGAGAGCTCAGAGCCCCTGGCAGGGCCTAAAGGGGCCCCAGGAGAGCTGGAGAGGGGCTGGGGACAAGGGGTGGAGGGACAGGCAAGGTGGAATGGCTTTCCATGCCAGAGGCCAGGGAGAGATGGGATATTGGGAAGGAATTGTTCCCTGGGAGGGCGAGGAGGTCCTGACACAGGACGCCCAGAGAAGCTGCGGCTGTGCCATCCCTGGAAGTGTCTAGGGGAGGTGTGGCAGCCAATACAGCCACAAGCTGCCTGTCCCTGGTGAGTCACTGTCTCATACAAAGACCAACAGAGAAGTTCCTCCTAGAAACCCTGTGGGATCCACTGGGGACTGAGGTTGCAGTAGGTCCTGACCACAAAGAGCTTCATCACCACCACTGTGTGGCTAAAACAAGCGAGTTTGCAAATCCCCTACCAAAACATGGTTGAATACCTTTGAGAACCTGTAGAGCAAAGGCTACAGCTCAGAAACCAGCAGCACTTCAGCAGCAATTTCAGGGTTGTTCAGGATGAGGAGATGTAAACACAGCCAGAGCAAGTCCTGGGAGTGGCACCAGCTCATCACTCATCAAAACCTTCCAGCACGTCAGAAGTGTCTCTAGAAAGCAGCATAAATCCCTTCCCCTCATCTCATCGCTTAGCAGAGGGGAGAAGCTCAGCCAAGGCTCGTGAGCTGAGTCGCTTCCAGTTAATCCGTAAGCACTGCTGCTGTCTCCTCTAACCACAGCACCTTTCAAACCACAAGAACTGCAAGGGACACACTAAGCTGGGCAGTGGCTCAAACCCCTGAACTTAATCACAGAAAAGGAGAAGAAAGAAGAAAAATACCTCTAAACTTGGAAATCATTGTCTAGGAGGTACTCAGCAAGTGCCAGGCAGTACCTTGGGAAGCTGTGTATGTTTGAAGACACACACCTGGCTGTCTCAGAGCAATTAAAAGAGCCCTTGGGGAAGGAGTTAAGTGATTCCAGAGCTGGGCTCAAAGGCTTCCACCTCCTTCTCACCCTTCCTGCTAAGGAGAAGCAGAGCAGGCAGGATGGGGGGAGGCACTCGCCTTTAATCACTGTGGCCTTGAGCCTCACAGCCACAGCTCAGCAGCAAAATGCTTCCCTTCCTGCTGCCTTTGCTCCCAGTGTTGTTATTCCAGCGGTCTGAGCTGACACTGGTGTTTCTGAACACCCTGCAGAGATCTCTTCAGAGCTCCTGTTTGCAGAGCAGCCTAAAGAATCCTGCCAGGAACAGCTTCCAGCCATCTGCTTCCTGTGGCGCAGCATCTGCAGCCCTGCGCCCTGTGGCACTCGAAGGCTGGAGGCAATGGCATTTCTGGTTGAGGGGCAGAGCACCCTCTCCTTCACGGCACACATGGGATCAGCAGCTGGGTTCCCACTTGGAAGAAGGGTGCAGAAAAGGGAAGAGAACATCCAGAAGGAAAAGGCTTTCCACAATAAATGGAAATCCCTGAAACCTGACCCTTGGGTGCATTTGGCACCCCAGGTCTCCGAGCTGTCCTGTGAACGTCCTTTCCATCTAACACTGGAAATGAGGAATAGAGTTTTTTTCCCATAAGAAAACCCTTTAAGAGCTTGAATAATCACACGTGGGAAGGATTTTCTACAGACGGGGCCTGTCAATCACATGGATCGAAGGCCCATTTGCTGCTCCCCCACCTGGGATTCCCACCATCCAAATGGATGTAGTATCCATACTTTTACCTCCTTAGAGTGTCACCTCTAATAAACAGCATTTCAAATGGCACCTTTAGCTCCCTTAAGGCTACCACCAGCTCCTGCTCAGACACAAGGACACAGAATGGAAGGGTTTTAGGGTTTTTGGAGCAGCAGCTTTGCTAGATAAGGTCCTCCCCAAGCCTCATTTGAGTTTCCTTTTGCTGAACTCACACTGGTTGCAGAAGCTTCTGGGGTGAGCCATCAGCCTGATCCACCTTTGGACTCAAACATGACACATGTCATCACACCTTCCTTCTCCATTCCTCCTGTGCCTCAGGCAAGGAGTGGCATTCCTACCTCCTACTTCACTGCCATTTGCCCCAGACCAAGATCCCTGAGGATAAGATCCCAGAAATGCCTGAGACCCATGTGGTGTCATGACAAAGCCTTGTACTTGCACTTGCACCCAGCTCACACAGGGAGGAACACAGGGGAGCAGACTCAGGCAGCCAGAGCCTCCTGCACAACACTTGGCACTCAAGCACCTTCCCTGCTCCTACGGGACCGGGATCAAAGAGCCACACAAGGATCACAGCTCTGGGAATAGTCATCAGTGGCTCCGTCACACCAGAGACACCAGTAGGGGACAGGATCCCTCAGGGCAGAGCTGGACAATATGGAATCACAAGCACCTCAGACAAGGCTGGGTGAGAAAAAGGCTACAGAGAAGGCAAGAAACGTGACTGGAATACGGAAAGACAGGGACAAACTATCATAGCTGGCTGCAACTGCCAAGGACACAGGAAGCTGCAGAGCTGTGACCTCACTTACTATCATCAAATCCCAGAAGGGCTTGGGTGGGAAGGAACCTTAAAGCCCATCCAGTGACATCCTCTGCCATGGACAGGCAGGGACACCTTCCACTACCCCAGGCTGCTCCAAGCCCCAGTGTCCAACCTAGCCTTGGACACTGCCAGGAATCTAGGGGCAGCCACAGCTTCTCTGGGCACCCTGTGCCAGGGCCTGCCCACCCTCACAAGGAACAATTCCTGCCCAATATCCCATCTAACCCTGCCCTCTGGCAGTGGGAAGCCATTTCCCCTTGTCCTGTCCCTCCAGACCCACATCCAAAATCCCTCTCCAGCAGAGAAAGCAAAGCAGAACAGACACCTCTGTGAACACTCCCAAGGGCCCCATTTCCCCACTCCCACACATTTACAGAAGGAGGTTGCCCAGAAGCTGGGCACGAGGCCATCTGCAGACAGTTGCTAAGAACCTGGCCTCTGGAATCCAACTGCAAGTTTATACTCAGAAATAGCAGAGCCTGGCTGCAGCTCTCTTGGCAGTGGACATCCCACACGTGACAGTAACAGAGCACTGGGGTTTGACAGAGGACATTCAACACCCAACCAGAGCAGGGTGCCTGGATTGCTTTTCCCTTGGGATGTGGACACACAAATCCTGCTCCACAGCCTCAAAACAAGCCCTGGAGTTTGGATATCGAGACCTCCAGCCTGCCAGGACCTCAGGCATCACCTGCCCCAGTCTGACAAGTCACAAGTGCTGGAGCAGGCACCCCTGGCATTTGTCCAGCCTCAGGGGAAGCCTCAGCACCTGCCAGGCAGGGCTGGCACACATCACCTACAGAGCATGGATTTGGTCCCTCCCTTCCCAGTTTAGCTTAGCCTGTCTCCAGAGGGTTCTTTCCAACACCCAAAGAATTCCCTGCTCCTGCAGGAGTGTTACAGGCACAGAATCCCAGGATCACTGAGGTTGGAAAAGGCCTCCCAGCCCATCCAGTCCAACCTGTGCCTGATCCCCACCTTGTCACCAGCCCAGAGCACTGAGTGCCACCTCCAGGAATTCCTTGGACACCTCCTGGGATGAGACTCCATCACTGCCCTGGGCAGCCCTTTCCAAGGCCTGAGCCCCCTTTCCATGGAGAAATTCCTGCTGCTGTCTAACCAGAACCTGCCCTGGCCCAGCCTGATGCCATTTCCCCTTGTCCTGTCCCTGTTCCCCTGGGAGCAGAGTCCAATAACCTGTCCCCTCCTGTCAGGGACTTGTGCAGAGCCACAGGGTCCTACTGAGCCTCCTTTTCTCCAGGCTCAGCCCCTTCCCAGCTCCCTCAGCCTCTGCTGGGGCTCCATTCCCTTTCCCAGCTCCATTCCCTTCCCTGCACATGCTCCAGCCCCTGCAGGTCTCTCTTGTCAGGAGGGTTCCAGAGCTGCCCCAGCACTGGAGGTGCCCCAGCAGTGCCAGCACAGGGGACGGGCACTGCCCTGGTCCTGCTATCACCCCAGAGATGGCACAGCCCTGGGGCCAGTGGCCTCTTGCCCACCTGGGCTCCTGTCCAGCTGCTGGCACAGCACCCCAAGGAAATCTTCTCTGGCACCATTAAACCATGACACCCTCTCTGCCAGCACTGCACAGCTTCCTTCGGTTCAGGAGCTCCTCAGTGTCCCTTCAGGAGCAGCCAGAGGACCCCTTAACCCTCTGCCCTGCCAGCCTGGGACAGCAGGAGCACACTCCTGCCTCATCCCCAGCCACCAGGAATGTGCACACTGCAAACTGAAACCATCTGGACTCCTGACTCCATGGCAGGAGAGACCTGGCCAGGGCTGGACAAAGCTGTGGATCATCCTGCATGAAGCTCCTCTGCTCCAGCTCTGTCAGCTCCAGGGATACCAACTTCTCTCCAAGCATAGGCTTCTTCCGTGGGCCATGTTGCCTCTTCCACATCCCCCCAGATCCACTTGCTCTTCTGCAAATCAATGGTGTGTGGCCAGAGAGCTTCTGCCAGGCACAGCACAAAGGCTGAGGCACAGCCAGAGCCCAGAGAAGCTGCAGCTGCCTGTGGATCCCTAGAAGTGTTCCAGGCCAGGCTGGACTGGGCTTGGAGCAACCTGGGAGAGTGGAAGGTGTCTCTGCCCATGGAAGGGGATGGCACTGGATGAGCTTTAAGGCCCCTGCCAGCCCCATTTGTGAGTCTGACAAGGTAACCCAGCTTTGGAAGCTGCAAAGACAGGGCACACCAAGCCTCGATGCCCAAATCAAGGCTGGAATACGTGACCCACTACCAAGATTTGTGCTGGATCAGTCACTTTCCCAAAATAAAATAGCCAGGAACAAAGCTCCCCAAGGAAACAAGTCACAGAGGAAGCAAGGAAGGCAGCAGGGCAGAGACACGAGTGGGGCACAGATGGTGCTCCTGGAGCACTCAGTGAACCCACCCATTCCTGTCAAAGTCTCTGCTGACTCAGTAAAAGCACAGGGGCAAAGCTCCTCCTGTCCTCGGGACACAGCTCCATCAGAACCCTGCTCCCACATTCCAGCCCTCTGGCCCCAAAGCAAGGCCAGGGAGCACCCCATGAGTTCCTAAGTGGGGACAGTGAGCAGCTGATGCTTTTTGCGCTGCGTGGGACTTTTCTCCTCACCCCAAGCAGCTTTCCATGTGCTGTGCTCCCAGATTTAACTGCAGCAGCATTTCTTTCAGAGGTGTCTTCAGGAAATAACCTGGGAGCAGTTTTGGTCCTTGTCACGTGTTCCAGAAGGGTTGGAGATCCCCTTGTCCCTGCACAGGTGCTGAGGGGGATGGCAGCAACCCCACCAATCCCTCCAGCACGACAGGAGCCAGGCTGAACATCCAACAGCCTCCCTCTTGGAGTAAAGGAATTGTCTTTGCAGGAGCCAAACCAGTCCCTTTGGGAGGCCTGGCTCACAGATGAGTGTTTTGATGACCTTTCTCCAGCACCCACACAAACCCACGGTCATTCACTGCCTTTCTAAACAGGCAGAAATTTTCCTGTTGAATCCCCACAGAGCCAGCCTTACACAGGGAATCTTGTGCACCCCGACACACCGTTCCATGTCACCCCCTCCCAAGTCCATTTTCTCCACATCACCAGGTTGCATGAGGAGCATGAGCAAGCCCTGGCCCCTCCAGCCCCCACTGATGGCTCCAGGAGGAGCTTTGCTCCCTGAAGGCATCAGACTTGTCCTGATTGTCCCACATTCTTAAATGACATCCTATGAGCCACCCTGGAAGGACGACTGGAACATGGGCCCACATGATGGGTCCCACAACAAGTGCAAAGCAAAGAAGGTGAGGTGAAGGGTTTTTATTCACTGCTGTTGTGGGAGAAGAAAAAAATATGGAAAACACCCTCCTCTCCACACAAACACAGGATCCAGCATTCTCCCATGTTAAGGATGTCGCCCACTTTGGCCCAAAATCAGACCCCAGAGGTTTAAATGCCAGAGCAGAGCCTGTTGGCACTTCCAGTGCTTCTTTTCCAAGGTGCTTTGAACAAGACACAGCTTGGCACAAGGAGATGGGAGCGATGTGGCTTCCATGGGTGTGACTGCACAGAGCACTCACAGGGCAGGTGCACCACAGTCCTGAGCTCCATGGGGACAGCTCCTGGGCCAGCCCTGCTCCCAGGAAACCCACAGCCCTCTCTGCAGTCCCTTCATTGGGGGGACAGCCCCAGAGCTCACTGTGTGCAGGGACAGGTCATCACTGCCTCCCTGGACCCCAGCCCAGGAGGAGAAGCTCCCAGTCACACCCTGATCACTCCAGCAAGGGGGGGGTTCCATGTCGTACACAGTCCCACTTTCACCACACTGGTCCTCACTGAACCCACAGCCCCTCAAATCCTGGCTCTCACTCACTGCAATTCCTCTGCCACAAAACCCCAGGTCTCTCTGCAGCCCTCCAACCCACAAACTTCAGGTCTCGTTCTAGCCATCCCCCCAAACCCTGTGTTACCCTACAACCACCCCCAAACCAGGGTCTTACTGCAGAGCTCCTCCTACTCTGAAAGCCTAATGTCTCACTGAAGCCTCACCCCAAAACCCAGGTTTCCTGCAACTCCTCATCACCAAGGTTCCCCTGCAGTCCTCTAACGCCAGCCCAGGTCTCACTGCAGCCCCAGTCCCCTGCCCCAAACCCCTGGGTGTCATCACAAACCCACCAAACCCTCAGGCTCACTGCACCTCTGACTCCTTCCAAACATGGGTTTCGGGTCTCACCACAGTCCCCCAAAACCCTGCACATCGCTGCGATCCCCCCGACCTCCAAACCCCAGATCTCACGGCAGACCCTCCCAAAACTCGGACCGCCCTACAGTTCCCCCTCGCTCCTTTCAAATCTCGGGGTTAACTGTGGCCCCTCCCTCTGCCCCAAACCCCGGGACTCCCTCCACACTCCGGATCTCCCTACAACCCCTCCGAAGATCCCACCCCGGACCCCAGGCCCCGCTGCCGCCTCCCCTGCTCCATGCACGCCAACCTTCCCCAGCCGCCCCTCAAGCGCCCCCCTCACGGCGCCAGGCCCCGAGCCCGGCCGCCGTCAGCGCCGCTACCTTGTACTTGCTGAAGCCGGCGAGCTGCTCGGGGCTCACGTACTCCATGGCGGCGCTCCCGCTGTTCCCGCTGCTGCCGTCCGCAGTGCTACCGGCGCTCCCGGCGCCGCTCCCGGTGCCGCTCCCGCTGTTCCCGGAGCCGTTCCCGGGGTTCCCGGCGTTCCCGGCGCCGCTCCCGGTGCCGCCGCATCGGCCCACCCGGCGTGGCCGTGACGTCACCGCGCCCCGCCCCGCCGAGATGGCGCCGCCTGGCGGCCGGGAGGGCCCCACGCATGAGGGGAACAAGAAAGGCGGGAAAAAAAGATCCCGAAAAACACATTTAACCCTGCGCTGGGTCAGCATGAGGCGATTATTCGCCGGGTCCTGCCACCCCAGCCCTGCTAAAAAGTTTCTCTCCGTCTCTCTTGGATCTCCTTCAGGCACCAGAAAGGGCTTAAAAGTATCCCTGTACCATTCTCAGCTCCCTAAATCCTCATGGATTCTGTGTGGAAAGAGGCAGTAAAGCCTGTCCAGTTCCAACACCTGCCATGGGCAGGGACACTTTCCACTACCCCAGGGTGCTGCAAGTCCCGTCCAACCTGGCCTTGGATACTTCCAGGGATGGGGCAGCAACAGCTTCTCTGGTGAAATAAACGCCAATCACTTGTTTTAAAATTTTAAAAGTTTAATAGTAAATAAGATGGTTATAAAAATAGAATTAGAGTAAAAAATTGAACAGTTTTAGAGTTAGGACAATACAAGACAATAAAAACAAAGTTACAGACGTCTGGGTGCCTCTCCCGAGCCACAAGCTCTGAAGAAGGACCCCTGTTAACAAAGAATTATCTCTTAAAAACAATCGCCTGTTGAATATTCATACAATTCATATATAATGCATAAATTCCATTCTAACTAAGAATTGTCTCTGGTTAGTATCACTTTTTTCCTTTAATCTCTATGGCATCCACCAGGCTGAGAGAAGCAGGAGGAGCTGGTCTCTTCTGATAAGAAAGTAGTAAATTCTTTCTGTGAAAGATTTACATTTTCTTGTGGTTGGTACATAAAAACTACATTTTAACTACAAAACTACATTTACCATACTATCAAAATATTAATACCACATTAACAATTAGCACAACATAACACATATAGTAAATATCTTGCGTAGAGCCATATAATATGCAATTTTCACATCTGGGGAGGGAGAAAGAAGAATGACAGGAAGAAGAGAGCAAAAGGAGGAAGGGAAACTAAGAGCAGTATTGGTGCTCTCAGAGCTCCCCACCTGCCCTTCCATCCCCATCCCAGCTCCACCCAGCCAGGCACCCCAGCCCTGTCCCCCTCCATCACCAGCCCTGTCTTTCCCAGCGTGTGCAGCAGACAGACCCCACTGGACAATTCCTGCTCCGCTTTACAGTCACACCCCAGCACCAGCAGCTCTCCTCGGGCCCCTGCAGGGTGTCAGAAAGTAGAAAAGATTGATCAAATTCCTTGATTTTCTATCTTTTGCTGCCGAAGTTCAATATAATTTTGACCTCTTGAGAATATCTAGTCAGTATTTCTCCTGTGTGCCAAGCCAGAGTAAAGGAACCTCAGTTTATTCCTCCCATGTAAATGTTCTGGATGTTACACAGGGTCAGCGCACCCTTAGTCCCAACTGGTGCAGCCTGGGAGAGCTGCTGCATCCCGGTGTCACTGGAAGGCACGGCTTCTAAGAATTGCTCAGGTTGGAAAAGAGCTTTAAGCAATTTGTGCTTCTCCCTAGAGCAGGGCCTACAAGGAAGGAGGTGCCAGACGATCCCACTAAGGGAGATTTTGGCCAAAGGATCCTGGCAGAGACAGGGAAAGGTGCAGAGAAGTGTTTGGTTGTACTGCAGAGGGAGCTGGGACAGCTGGCACAGGTGAAGGCAGCAGGTGAGGGATGCTGCAGCCTCCTGACACCCCAGCCCAGGCCTGAGGCCACCCCCCCTTGCTGCATTGGGTCCTCTGCACTGCACCCAGCTGTGGGCACTGGGTCCCCCCCACTCACTCCAGCAGCTGCACTGGGATATTCCCCATGCAGCCCAGGAGGTGACACCATGGCCAGGGTCACCTTCACTGCCAGTCTGCCTCCAGGAGCCGGCCCAAATCCCCTCCCAACCCTTGTGTCCCCAGTCCCTGGCACTCAGCCCTTGCAGCACACGCTCACACGGCCCAGCTCTGGCTCCTGTCACTGGCTCCAGGTCTGCTTGGTCAGGGTTGGGCTTGGCAGGGTTTGTGCCCGTTCCACTTTTGTCCTGCAGCTTCCCAGCTGAGCACCTCCACAGCACAGACCTCGATGGGATCAACCTTCTCAGCCCTCCATGTGTGTGACAGGCCAGGCTTGGTTCCCAGCGCTGCCTCCCTTGGCACCTGCCACTGACATTGGTTTCCCTGGATGTTGTGGTTTGGGGCTTCCTGCCCTCTCTGCTCTCCCTGCAGACAGTGAAGCTGCTCCTGGAGCAGAGACCCTGAATGGAGCAGAGCCTCTGCTGCCACACTCCCTGCCCCAGTGCCACCCCCTGTCCCCTGCCCATCTGCAGCGCACAGAGCTCGAGTCACCCCCAGCCACACCCTGTGGCTGCCCTGAACACAAAGGAGACACAGAGCAGTGCAGTCCAAATCAACTCCTTTATTAGCAGAGCCTGCAGGGGATGAGGCTGAAGCAGCCCTTCAGCCAGCTCTCCAGGAGGGCTTGGCCCTTGCATTGCCAGCAGGGTTGCAGCACCTGCACAGCAAAAGCCCCCACAGCTCCCTGGGGCAGAGACAGCTGGTGCCACCTTCTCCAGAGCACAGCTCTGGTGCCACCAGCCTGCCTGGACAGCACCAGCACTGGCTCCAGGGCTGCTGCAGAAGGTGCTGGCAGACAGGAATCTCCACATGGGGCATTCCAAAGGCTTTTGCTCAGCTGCGAGGCCAAGGACAGGAGCAGCTCCTGCCAGGGCTGAGGGCTGGAGGGAAGGGCAGCAGCCCCAGGCACCTGAGCAGGAGCAGCTGCCCTGGACAGAGACACAGCACCTCCGAGACAGGGAGTGAAAGCACTGCCTGAGCCCCAGGGCAGTCGTGTCACTGCTTTCCAGAGCCCGGAGGCACAGCAGCTCCTGCCTGGAGAACAGCCTCAGTTGATCCAGGAGGCTGCAATGAGAGAGAGAAGGATGATGCCCAAAAGCCAAGCAGCCCAGCTTGCAGCCAGCATGGAGCTGTCCTCAGGTCCTGCAGCCCTTTCTCCAAGCAGGACACCTCCTTGCTGCAGGAAAACTGCCTTTGGGGCACTGTCCCTTCTTGTCTCACAGCAGCTGATCCAAGTTGGCCTTGGAGTGCTGCCTTTGCCCTTGCCCTGGCCCTTGGGCTCAGGCTTGGCCACGAGGTCAATCATCCCAAGGAGTGGGTTTGGTTTGGCTCTAGGAGAAAGCAGAGGGAAATGTTTATGGCCAGAAGGCAAGAGGATACAGGGTTTCTCCTGAAGGGAGGTGGTTGCTGAGCAATAGCCGCAGTAATGTGCCTTATTTCACCAAAATTGGGAGCATTTGGATACCGTTGTCTTCATTGGGCTTGAGGTTGTCATCACTGTAACTGCATTTTGTGGGGATCCTTGTACAAAGTTCTCCGAAGCAGCCAAGATCTTAAGGTTCGTCTTTCCCGTGAAAATGGCCTGTCCAGCTCAGACAGTACTTGCTGCTTCGTAATTCTCTGCCAGGCCTCAGGGATTTCTCCTTTACCCTGAAATTTCCCATTGTACAAAGCTTCCAGCTGTGTCCTGAAATGAGACACAAACCATTTCCAGTATGCCTGCATGGATGAATCAGGGAGAATGTTCCAAGTGGCAAAACGGGGTCCTGCATCACGGTATTTCTTGTATGGGATCAAATCACTGTCACCAACTTTGAATAAGCCATCACTTGCAACGAGGCTGGAACAAATATCAATGACCAGGTGGTCCGTCTCACTCCACTTGGCTCCCACAAACGCTCGTGGGCGATGGAAGACCAGATGATGGTCTCCATCATGTCCCTGCATGGTGTTTGTGCAGAGAGCCCCACAAAAGGGACACTGTTCCCAGCACCCCGAAAAGTGCTCTGCTAAGATGGTGTGAGGCTGTGTTGAAAATGAGCTCATATCAGCATCAGCAAATTCATTCTTGAGCCTGACCCTCAGGTCACCCAGAGCTTCTGCCATGGCACTGCTCAGGAACTCAATGTCTGTGACCTCCTGGTGCTCGATGCCCCTCAGGTCACTTCTGGGCAAGCTGATCACCTCTGTCAGTTCCCTGCAAAATTCATCCAGCCAAAGAGAGACTTTATCCTCTCTGTCTTTTCTGTCTTTGACAATTTGGGTTGATGAAGAAACAGCTGACAGGATGTTTCGACAGAGAAGATTAAGGGAGGAATCTAAAAACCTCTCAAGCCTCCCACTCCCATCTAAACAGTGACTCTTCACTTGTATCTCAAAGTAAAACTGAAAGAACTCTCTTGGAAATCTAAGGTACTGCTTGAAATACTCAAAATTTTCTTTTTCTGCCAGGTATCTCAAGATGCAAACTTCCAGATTGGCTCTGTTGCCCCTGAAATCTGGGAATCTGCCCTGCATGTCCTCAGCAATGTCTTTAGCCGTCCTCTCATAGGCCTCCTGGTAAAGAGCTGGTTCAATCTTGTCACAAAGGAAACCAGCAAAAGTTGTGATCGAAGTGGCTCCTTGGCAGGAAATCCGGAAACATTGGAAGAAATCTTCTCTCTTGCTGTTCAGGTACACGACTGGGTCATTTGCCTTTTGGAATGCGTCGTGTATGACTTTAAACCTTTCTGCTGCCATTTTGCAGAGATACAGAGACAAATCAATGCAGTACTCTCTGTTAAAAGTACATTTTGAATCGCAGGGAACAGAGTTCAACCCTTCTTGGACTTCATTGAGTATTTCATGGATAAAACTTCGACTGTAATCACGTTTCTCCTGTTCCTTCTTATCAATGTTAGCCCTCACACCTGCGATGATGTTGTTTGTGATGTATTGAAAGCTGATCACATCAGCATTGGAAATGTTCCAATGATCTTGGCTAAAGCCTAAATACTCTTTCTTTGTCATGTGTTTCTCCTTGTCAAAAGAAAATCCTCTGCCTTTGGGAAATGACCTGATCCGTTCATGGAAACCCGGCTCCTTAAAGTGCCCTAGAAGGACATCATCAATTTCCGCATCAATATCCACCCGTTCTGGAGGACGAGCAGCACGGGAGACTTCTGCAATCCACTTGTTCCAGACAAGAGTAAAGTTGTCCTTCAGTTCTCTCTCACTGAGGCTCTTCCCTTTCAGAGTCACAGCCAGCTCCCTACTCCTTCTCAGGAGCTCATCTTCATATTCCAACTTTCTGGCATCCAGTTTCCTCTGCTCCTTCTGTAGCTCAATAAGATTCTCACATTTCTTTTTCGTTTCATGAAGAAGAGCCTCTTTTAGATCGTTCAGCTTCAGCTCTATGCTTGATTTCCACTGCACCAGTATCTCACTGTCTTTGTCTTCCCTGAAATACTTTCCCACTTTTTTCTCAATGGCATCACTTGTCTCTTGCACCAGCCCTTCAAGCTCTTCTCTGGTGACATTCTGCAAGTCCCCATTGCGAATTCTGTTGTCCAGTCTCATCTGTAGGTCTAAGATGTGACTCCGCAGCTTCCAGGTCCACTGACTAAAGGCACTTTCCAGTCTCCTGTACACAGCAATCTCCAGGGAATTCTTGAAGCTGAAAACAAAGTTTTCATTCAGCAAAGCATTCCAGAGGTCACCAATACGATCTTTCAGGCTCGAGAGCCTCAAAATGCTTCGCTGTGACTGCTTCTGGGCAGCCTGGAGGATTTTACTCTTTAGTTGCTGGACGTTCTGGCTGTAGCTGGGGTTGGGTGGTGCCATTGGGGGGTTTCCTTCCCACAGGTGAGCAAAGTAGTGAATGTGGGTGTTCACATCAAAGCCAATGACATCGCTGAAGGAGGAGATGTCACAGAATTCCTGCTGAGCTGCTACCACGGTCATTTCATCCAGCTTTTCCTGCAAACGCCTTTGTCCTTCTGTATTCTGCTCCTGGGCAGTTGCTTCTCCCACATTTTGGTGGACAAAGATGCAGCTTGGGGAAAGATTGACTTTCTTCATCCTCAGGAAAGCCTGCACAGCGATCTGCAGAACATCTTGCATTTCTGATGGATTTTCTCCAAAGATATTGATCACGGTCAAGTTGCCAACACCAATGACAAAGGTGGCCAGCTCGTTGTCATGGTTCAGGGACTGTTTATTGGCCATCTCGATGGCACGAAGTCCCTCTGTGTCAACCACCAGCACAAAATCAAAGCCCAAGTCTTGCTGCAGCTCCTCGCCCACTGGGATGAGCTGCATAAAGGCTCCGCGGGTGCATCTCCCCGCGCTGACGTTGAACTGCAGCCCAAACATGGCATTCAGCAGGGTGGATTTGCCGGTGCTCTGGATGCCCAGCACGGAGAGCACAAACACTCGTTTGTCCCCCAGCCTCTCAATTAAGCTGTCAAAGATTGCTCCCACCCATTGCAAGGGCAGGTAAGAAGCATCCCCATCCATGAGCTCCATGGGATACCCCAAAACCATCAGCTCTGCTGCAATTTCCGGCAGCTTGTCAAAATTGTAATTCTTTGTCTCCATTAATTCCAGAGCTTCATAAATCTGCCCTGCTTCTCTCAGAAGGTGCTGCAGGCCGATGGATGAATCACTGAGTTCATCAGAGATGGAATGCAGCTGATTCCGCAACTGAGCATTCACACTGTTGTTTTCCTGGTTTTTCTTTCCTGTCCGGATTTCAGACCATAACTTGTGATAGTCTCTCCTCAGTTCTTCAAGGCGACCACAGAACAGCTCATCCATAAAGACCTTCATCCACTGCAGGAAATATTTCTTGGTATCTGCTGGCTGGGCCTGGAGAAAGCCAAGGAATGATTTCATCAGTGGGTTGAGAGGAAAAGCTTGCTCAAGTTGCTTTCTTCTTATTGCATTCTTCTCATATTCAATTTGGCTGCGATGATGCTCAATGCTCTTGTTCCCCTTCTCCTGCAAGCGAGTGAGTTCCTTGTCCTTTTTGCACCACTGGTACCACAGTTTTCCTTGAAGCGGCAGCAGCTGGGATTTGATCTCAGACAGCTTCTCTTTCTTCAGAAGGTCCACCAGCTCCTTTGCCTTTGCTTTGGCTGTCACACATGCAGGTTGATCTGCATCCACTATGAATCCGTGCTGGCGAGCTTTGTCCACAGAGGCATTCAAGCTGAAATGCGAACTAGACCCTTCCAGAAGATTCCGAATTATTTTAGTCAGCTGGATCACCAGTTCTGCTTCGTTTCTGTTCTTGATCCCTATTTTTAATTTTTTACTCCTTCTGACAGTGGCAACATTCTCCTTTTCTGCAAGGAGACAAATCAATGGCCGTGGTGACTGCAACAGGTCCTGCAAAAGCTTTTTCCCCCTGATGTCCATGTGCCCTGAATCAGACACAAGAGCCACGTTGACAGCAGATATCTCCTGCAGGAACTGCAGCTGTGCTCCGTGATCCCTGGCATCTCCATGCAGGTTGCAGAAAGCCACGCAGCGCTCAAAGGTGTCATCGGGGCTTCCACGGGGGCAGTACCAGGCGATCTCCACCACCCCTTCCATCAGCAAACGCTCTCTGGTGCTGCCTCTGCACTGGCGGTGGAAGAAAGTGTCGTGTTTGCGTTTGCTCAGCAGAGCGTTCAGGAGCTGAGACTTGGAAGAGGAGGCCGAGCTGCCAATGCGGATGAAGGACACGAAGGGTGTCTGTGCCTGAAAGATGAGTTTGTTGTTGTAACTCTTTGCTCCGGCCTCCTTTCCTGACTTCTCCGCCTCTTTCCAGCTCCTTTGGATTTGGCTGAGGGCGTAGAGCAGGAACTCGATGCGTGAAGTGCACGGGTTGGGCACCAGCAGAGGCAGCGCCAGTTGGCAGAAGGCCAGCTTGGTTGCAAGGGTCTGTCTGAGGAAATCATCAGCACAATGGAAAATGGCCATCTGCAGGTCCATGGGGTGCACATGGCCGTCCCTGTTTGCACCTTCAGGGGCTGCTTCCTCCAAATCAAGAAAGTTTTCAAAGGACTCTGATGGTTCATCCTCTTGCTCTGTACTTTCTGACATGGATTCTAGGCCTGGGTTGTTCTGATCCCAGCAAGTCAGGTACCTCACCTGGTAATCCCCAATTAACAGCTTTTGCAGGAAGTAACATGGCAGTTCTGTGTCCTTGCTGGGCTGGCTGTCCTGCAGAGATATCTTGCAGATGGTGTAGAAATCTCCCATCCCCATGTTTCTTGGATAGTGACTTTCGAGTCCAAGGCGCTTGAGCAACTGCAGGAACTCCTGGTTTGCAGTGGCTTCATCAGATTTGGATTGGCTGCTGTCTAACTTGGAATGGGATTGAATGGGGTGCTGAGGTGTTTGAAAAGTATCTTCCAGGTCTCTGAGTATGTTCTGCATCCTCTGTTCATCCAATTTCTCATCCAAGCACCCACTGATCAAGGACCGCAAGTCCCGTTCCAGCCTCTCCCAGTCTGTGCCTCCACTGTGCTTTTGGAGGAGATTCTTTATCCGTGGGGACCACAAGCCTTTCATGTGATCTTCCATGAAAACTAATCGCTCCCTCTTCTGCTCAGGGGACAGCTCTTGACTTTCGGGTGTCACAGTCAGACCCAACAGCAGAAGGGAGGCCTCAGCTCTGTCGGCATCTTGCTCCTTCAGGTTCACGTACTCCTCATGTGCCGCTGCCATTTCCTTGGCCATGTACTGAATTTCTGGGTGTCCAAGGAGGTGCTGGAAAGTGCTGCTTTCCACCTGGTACCCTGTGCTGCTCGCAATCAAGAGCACCAACAGTTCCATGTCCTTCTGAGCCCGTTCCTGGAGAGACTGGAGGAAGGAATAAATGGCGAGGCTGCTGGTCAGGGTGGCTTCTATCTTTGCTTCATGAACGGCAGAAGCAGAGCTTGCTGGTGCATAGGTGACAGCATGGATGTGCTCCTTCATTTGCTGCAGTGTTTTGATGAGGTCTCCAAGCTCAGAGACTATGGGAGAGCTGGGAAGTTGGTGCCCCGTCTGGAAGATCCATTGCATAATGAAGGAAGCCTCAGGGAAGTCCTTGACAGCGTAGATATGAGGATCCAGGAGGCTTCTCAACATTACCTTGATGGAGCTGGTGTTTTCTGGAGGTGACTCCTGGCAGCTGCGCACGGTGTTCACCAGGAAGTCCTGCAGGGCTTTGTCTGACAGGCACACGTTGATCCACACACTGGGGTTCCTGGTTCTTGCATTCAGATCATCTTTTAGCTCCATCAGCCTGAGCAGCTTTTTTTCATCCACTGTCACCTCCCAGGTCTTCACAGTCCCCATGAAATCTCTGGCCTCTTGCACTGCAATATCTATTTCCTTCCCAAAAATGGTGCCTATGCTCTGTTTTGTCAGCTCTTTGTATGCATCCCTGAGGGCTCTGCTCATCTGACCCACGGACTTAAAATCCCTGCTGTGATTGTACAGGATGACATCCCACACTGGGACCAGCTCAAAGCCACGGTCGATAACGCACCACGTTGTGTTATCAGACACGAGCCCCGTTTTCCACTGAGGAAGAGAAGCTGTGTCTGGTGGGCCCCCTGTGTTGACCACCGAGAGATGAATTCCTGTCTGGGAACTGTCTCCAGCTTTACCCAGGACAGAAGCCTTTGAGCTGGATTTAGAAACATCCAGGGGCCCCGCAGCATTTGCCAGGAAGCCTCCATAGTTCATCCTGACAAAGCTGTTCAGTGTTTCAGACGTTTGTCGCTTCATCTCTTCCCTCTGCTCGGCTTGGAATCCTTCTGTGGATGCCTTCCACCAGAATATCCCTCCAAAGTGAAGGGGACCCTGGTTTATGTGGGACCCAAACCTGCTGAACAACCTCTCACACCTCTCCAGCAGGGGGGCCTTGTCTTCTTGAGTGAAGCACAAAAGCTGCTCCATGTCTTGCAGCTCCTGCAGAGCTGCATCCGAGAGGCGAAGCTGATGTCTTTGGAAGTAGCAGGAGGCCAGGGGGATGTACTGGTACATGGTGGTGCAAAAGTAACTCTGCTCGGAGTGCGACTGGTGGGTGTCCTGTGACTGTGAGGAGCTGCTGTGATCTACACCTGCTCCCAGATTAATCCCCCAGAATCCGGCTTTGGCAGAAACGCTCATGCTGAACCCCAGCTGCTCCATGGACTTGGTGAAAGTGGATTCTGCTGCAGAGGAGGAGAACTCCTTCCTCTCAAGCAGCGATCCTTGCTCCGGACCAGTGAGCTGGAATCCCTCAGGAACCCTGAGGAGCTGCTCTCGCGTTGCCAGCACATCTTCAGGTCTGCTGGTTCTGTAGATGCCCTGCAGGGCCAGTCCCCCCGACGCCCGCCTCAGCACCTCTGTGTCAGGGATGTTCTCCATCCTGACTGCTGACAAATCCTGCTGCTCCAGCTGCTTCTGCATGCTCTCCAGCATATCCGCCAAGGGTTTCTTTGGTGGTGCCCAGAACTCCTTGGGAATCTCCATGGCTTGCCACAGAGTCTCTGCTTTCTTCCTTATAGCCTCCTGGCTTTGGTTACCGCTGTTGAGCATTTCAGTCAGATCCTTCAGGGCTTGTTTGGCCTTTTCTTGTCTTTGCTTTGTCTTCTCCAAGTGCTCCTTCTGCACCTCTTTAGTGGTTGTTTTCTCATCTGGTATTTTCAGGACTTTCTGGAGTGCCTTTTTCTCCCAGGGGTGTTGTACCTCACACTCCAGCCTGAGGTAGTCTTTATATTCCAGATGTTGCAGGGCTTCTCTGCACTCGATTCCCAGGATCTGTGATGTTTTGGGCAGCCAGTATCCAGCATCCAATCTCTCCTTCTCTAATTCCTCTTCCAGGAGCTGTGCCTTTGCATCCCCCTCTTGTGTGTCCTCCTGTGAAGCCATGCCTGTGGAGGGAGAAAAAAGACTTTCCCTAAGGTGTTGTCAGAGGCTCCATTCTCCTGGCAGAGGCTCTGCAGCAGCTGCAGCCCTGGGGATTGCTCCCACCTGGCTGCTGGAGCCCAGCCTGGGATGGCACAAGAGCCAGGGTCTCCTTCCCAGCACAGTGGATGCGCCTGTTGCTTTCCTGTTTGCAGGATCAACCCTGAAATTGAGTGTTTATCCCAGAGAGAGCAGAGACAGCACAGACACAGAGAGACACAAACACAGACACACGCAGACACACACAGACACACACACAGTCTCTCTCAGCCACACAGCCTGCACTGGACAAGGTGGTGCCTTCACCATCACCCACATCCTCCCAGCAGAACTGCCCAGTTCCCAAGTGCAGACAGCCAGGGGCATTCCTGGCTCCCTGGAGCACTGGCACAGCCCCTGTGCCCATCCAACAGCCCTGCCTGCATCCTGCACCCTCTGCCCAGCCCCACACCTGCCCTGCTCACTGCCTGGCCCAGCCTGCTGCTCCCAGCACACGGAGGCAGTGCTCACACACTGCCCCCATGGGCACCCCACACTCCCCAGACACACTCCCCCCATGCCCAGCACGGCCACACGGGCTCTGAGCTGTGCTCCTGCTCCAGCTGCCAGCACAGCCCCTCCCTCGCCCCACTCACGCCTCTTGCCAGGAGCTGCTTCCTGGCACACTCAGGGGGCCCAGCTCAGTGCTGGGGCAAAATCCACCTTGTCCCTGGCCACAGCTGGGCCTGGGCATCCTGGTGGCCCATCAGGAGTGACTGGAGACTTTGGGTGCCCACTCAGAGAGGTGCCCTCTGTGACCTGCTGCTCATTAGCACAGATGGTCTCATCAGCCAGGTGCCCATTGGTGGCCATCTGGGCCACAGCCACCATGGAGACACTGAGCTTAAAATCTCTGGTGACAGCAGGTAAAGTGCCAGAAAACCTTCAACTCTGGCTGTAGGAAAAGCAGAGTTCAGGCTGCTCAGGGGCATGTTACACAGGGCCCATGGGAAACAGGTCTGAAGGGTGCTGGGGTCCATCAGTGCTGGTCACTTTTGACTGAAAAACCCCTGAAGGACAAGTCAGTCATGGGTCACAACCAGTACAGGCTCAGGAGGAAGAAGTCCTTCTTGTCACACTGAATTTCCTTTTATAACACATTAACTCACAGAGCTGATCAAGGATAACCAGTTACCATGAGCTTTTTGCATTTCAGTAAAGCTTTCAGTCCTGCCTCTCCCAGGATCCCTGTGTGGCCCTTCTGAAGTACTAAGGCCGGAGGAACCGGCCCTGACTGAGGCCAGAACAACAGGCCTTGAGCCAAAGTTGACCTCTAGATGAACCTTCAACCCAATCTTTATATATATTCATAATTAACAAAGTATCAATAGCAATATGATCTATGTGACTGTTCCTTGACAAAAACATGCATTTACTTTTCCATATTTGGAAAAATGGACACATGGCCTTGATTGGGGCTGTAGGATCAAAGCCAACTCCCTTGGTTCCCCCTTCATCCCTGGCCTGGCTCCAGGAATAACCCAAGAGCAGAATGAAACCAGATGTTCCTGCACTGGAAGAGGTGTCAGCTTGTTTATTCAATGTTATAAAAGCTGGGCTCTCTCACAGCAAGGCTGGAGCCTCTCTGCCTTCAGCCGGAAGCACCACAGGAATTGCCAGTTTATACCAGGAGGGCCTCCCCAGCTGATGTGTGTGTCTGGAGGATGGTAAAGTCTAAGGGTAACTGGTGATGAATCTTTCTTAATCACTACAGGAAATCTTTGCAGTAATAATCGAATGCGTTGGTGAACTCATCCCTTTGTGATTCTTTGCAGTTCTGCATTACAGTAAATTTCACCTTAAGTTGGGGTCTTAGGTTACAATGTAAGATGTGCCCAAAGTATGTTTTCTATCACCATCTACATGAGCTGTTGAAGCTAGGTTGGGCAGTGTTTTCCTTACCCCCTCCCTCCAGACTATCTTCTGTTAATGGCCCATCAATGCCCTGCTGCCTGACTCACAGATAACTCCCTCCAGGAGCTATCTCTGTTTAATGGGCAATCAAGAACCCATTGCAAAACTCACAGAATGATCTCAGTCCATGGTGAGATTCTCAACCCAGGGGGAGGAGCCAAGCATTCCCACCTGGATATAATCTGGGATTTGGGACAGCACAGGGAGCCCTTACCCACTGGATTCCCAGAAAATAAGAGCTACCAAAACTTTCTACAGGATTACTGCTTCAACAAGACCACTTCATCTGGACTGATTCGGTCTGTGATCTTTTGTACTATTGCATTAATTTTATTTTATTTTACTTTTTTTTTCGCCTCCTATTAAATTGTTTTTCTGACTTAGAGTCTCTCACTGGTTTTGCCTTCAAGCCAGCACAGTTGTGTTTGTGTCTTTTCTGCAGACTCTGCCCCTTGGCAAAACACCTTTGAAGTCAGGCCATTCCATGATTCCATGTTCTCATGCTAGCAGAGCTGGCGCTCTCATTGCACAGGTGCCTTTAGAGCTTTGGGGGTTGTGACGCTGTCACACAACCCTGAAAATTGTCCCAGTGTCCATTCAGCTGGATACTGGAGAGATTTGTTCCATGCATAAAACCTTCCAGAGCACTCAGCTTCCACCCCACCAAGGCCACGAGACACTTACCAGCACAGGTATTGATGCCGGGGAGTTGAACTCAGGATCTGAGGGCTCCTGCACCCTTCCAGAGCCTTCAGGGGCAGCTTTCCCTCAGGAATCCTTGCAGATTTGGGCAATCTGTGCAAGGGCTGTGGGCTCTGATTCCCCTCACCCACCTCACAGCAGATGCTCCAGTTGGTCCAACAAGAAGATGAGTGGGAAGAAAAGGCCTGAAATCCTAAAGGAAAAGACCAGACTGTCAGGAGAACCCACCCATCAATGTGGAGGATTTATTCCAGGGAGAACTGGAGGCCAACCCGTCTCCTCCACCAGGGATTGCCCAGGCAGCAAAGACTCCTCAGGGCTCTTCTGGGGAGGTGACCAGAGCAGGGTTTCACCTGGGACCTATATCCATGTTCCCTCACCAGAAGGAAGCTGGCCATGCTGGAGACGTGGGACACAGCAAAGCCCCTGAAGGTCAACAAGGCCAAGTGCAGGTGCTGTCCCTGGGTCTGGGCAATGCCAGGCACAGACACAAGCTGGGAAGAGAATGGATTGAGAGCAGCCCTGAGGAGAAGGACTTGAGGGTGCTGATGGGTGAGAGGCTGTCCTGGGAACATCTGTGCTCTCGGGGCAGCAGACAAGGTGTGGAGGGGCCAGAGCCAGGGGAACAGCACTGACAATGGGACAGCACGGGCCCTGTCCCACCACTGCCCACATCACACAGCTGCTGCTGGGGGCAAGCTCAGGGCCTTGGAGAGGGGAGAGAAGCAGCGCAGGGCTTGGATCCCAGTAGCCACTGAGCCCCACCTGCAGGTTGTGTACTCCCACCAGCAGGATGGGGACAGGAGGGGGACAGCAGAAGCAGGAAAAGCCACTGGCTCAAGATAAGAGCAGTTCAACCACAGAGGAAAGCTGGACGTGCTGGGAGAGCACAGGAGGGACTTTAGACACCAATTGTTTTCTTTGGGCACATGTCCAACTGCTCCCTGGGCCGCAGAGCCTCAGTGCAGGATGGCTGCTCAGGAAGGGAACTGCTGGCTGAGGGTCACTGCTGCAGCTTGTCCACTTGAGCCACTTGTCCCAGCCCTGTCCTCTCCCAAATTCTCTCCCAATGGAGCACTCGCAGCACGGCTTCCGTCGCTGGAGTCAGAGACTGCCCTGCACAACATTAACTCCAGCCCTGCCACACCCTGAACCTGCCCCCAGGCACCCCTGGCAGTCCCTGCACGGCTTCCCATTGCTGCAGGAATAGGGGAAAAGCCCCATGTGACAGTGTCAGTGCCCGCAGAGAGGCACTAAGCACATTCAGGGCATAACTCAGGATCGAGCTCCTCCTTGGAAGCTATAGAGGGAAACAGCAAGGCTGGCAGCAGGACGTGCCATGGGAATGCTGGCACCCCGTTTCATGGGAACAGCACCCGAGAGCTTTTTCCCCAGACCTGACCAGGGAAAGGGGCTCTGGAGGCGCTGATGCCTTTGAGGGGCTGCCCCAGGAACCAGAGCTCTCTGAGTGGTGACGCTTAGACTGTGAGAGAGGAGAATCCCACCCTCCCTGCACGGGTAGGAAATGGAATGATCCCCTATGGCTCCTGCCATCAGCAGAGCGCAGCCATCCGACCCCACCGCGGGGCTGGGGGTGCCCGAGCCGGGCACGGGCTGGCGGCATGGAAGGGGCTCCGCAAGGGCTCTGTGCCCGGCCAGCCCCGCTGCCAGCTCTCAGGCAAGGCTTTGCTCCTCTGCAGACTTCGCTCTGCCCCTCCATCCGCCCGCATCCCTCCTCCTTCCCTCGCCGCTCCGCTCCCACCCCTCTGACCCCGGCCCCCGCTCCCAGCTCAGCCCCGCAGCGCACACGGCTCCCCCGAGCTGCCCCAAAGCGGCTGCCAGGAAAGGTGGCTTCCTGCAGCCCACGGAGGAGCAGACACCGCCCGCCCGCTGCCCTCAGA
The DNA here is from genome assembly GCF_015227805.2 of Hirundo rustica. Taxonomy (NCBI): domain Eukaryota; kingdom Metazoa; phylum Chordata; class Aves; order Passeriformes; family Hirundinidae; genus Hirundo; species Hirundo rustica. Next base: position 116,092,996 of record NC_053452.1, read on the forward strand.
GCCCTCTTCTCCTGCTCTGCCATCTCCCCAGCCCTGGCAAAACACCGGCAACAGGAGGCAGGAGCCCGACAAGATCCCGCTCCCTGCTGCTCCCGGCCCCACAGCTCATCCCCAGGGCCCTACCTTCTCCCTCCGTGCCCCGCAGCTCCTGGCACGGGATAAGCCCAGCACAGCCCTGGCTCTTTATGCAGCCCTGGCTCTTAACTGGGTGCGGCTTCACCTTTAACACAGGCAGCAGGGTCATTCCAGGAAAAGAGGCTTTTTACTGCAGCCGAACGTGAAAGTGAAACCACTCTTTCAGAGTCAGTTTATTTGAATTACACTCCTATTTCCTCACCAGGCGTGGTTTTAATTGCCTCACAGGACACTCTCAGCTCTTTGCACATATTTGACCCTGATCTGCTGTGCTGGTACCTGGAGGGCACGTGAGGCTCTCAGCCCTTCCTGGGGCTGGTGCTCCATCAGGAAAAGGAGCAGAGGGAGCACAGCAGCATTGTTATAGACATATTTGTGCACAAATCCATCTTCCATAAGTTTCTTTACGGTTACATCATGTAGAAGTTTTTCTTCAGCAGTGATAAAATTGTAGTGATTGTGGTGGTGCATTCTGCCACCTCCCTCCTTTTCCGGCTGCAGTGGGATCTGAGAAAATGCTTGTCAGGCCTTGAGAGCACCACCTGGGCTCAGCTCTTCCTGAGCTTATCAGAAACACTGTCTGCTCCCTGGAACTGCTCACAAGCTCCTGCTTTTCTTATGACCAGCCTTGGAAAATATTCCTCTGGCCTGAATGGCAGAAGCATCCCTGTTGTCTGTTGTCACACGTTCAAAGGAAGTGCTGACTGAAACTCTGGCCAGGATGAAACATTGTTATAACTGCAGCCCACTCTCCTCTGACCCTATAAACAGGGGTCCAAAATGAGCCCCTTCTGAGCTCTCCTGGAACCACAGTGGGCTGTGTGCAGCAATCTCCCTCTGAGGAGGGACACCTCTCAGAGCCAGCAAACCCTCATGATTGCTACGCCTGGAGGATCACCAAAACACGATGTGTCCTGGGCTGATGCCTTCACTCCTGGAGGCTCCATCCTTCCCCCACCGGGAGATACAAAGGCCTCCAAAGCGAGGATTTCACTGACCTCTGGGGGAATTTTTCACAGGTACCTTGCTTGCGCTGACTGCTTCTGACTGAGTGCATAAAGATGCACATATGCTATAGCAAATCTGGGGGAAGTACGGCTTTCTTAGATGTTTAAGTACCTCAGATAGCTAAGTAAGTGAGTCCTGTAAGTAAGGTTAACGTATATGTATAAGCTTACTTACAAGCTGCTGAGTGTGGTTCTTTTGCTAAGTTATTAAACATAAGTTAAGTGTTGCTAAGTGTGCTTTTGTTAAGTTGCTAAATTTGACATCGAAGTTATAGCTATAAGTTAGCTTAAATGTTAAATGTTATTGCTCTGTTAGATTGTTAACTTGAAGCTATAGATGGAGTTATAAGTTACTCGGGTCTAAGTTAAATGTTTCCCTGTACTAAATTACTAAACTTAAGGTATAAGTTTACTTAAAGTACTGCTAGGTTTGAGTGTTGTTCAGCTTTTGGACCATACCAAATAGCCCTAGATAGTTCTCAATTTCTGTTTTAATTGTCTACATTTTCTTTGGTTTTGTTAGTGCTTGCTTTCCCCTGTCATCCCTTGGCTGTCCTTTTTAAGTAGAGAGAATCTTGCCAACAAACCTGTCGTGCTTTGTCCACTAATCTTAAATCTGCCTTTTGCTCATATCCTTGTCAGTGATTTTTTAAGCAATCTCAAACACACTCATTTGTGACAATTTGGCATAGCCCACAGGATGACAAGTAGTATCACTAACTACTTACAAAGGCATGGACCAAATCCAAGCCTCAGTTTCTCGGACAAATGGCTTCAGGATAATTGGCAAGACTGGGAAGCTGTGGAAGAACATTTAAACTTTACTAGAGGCTGTTCAAAGGACGGGAAAGATAAAGGAATTTTTTTGTAAAATGTTAGGTGCCTGTCTAGCAGCTGCTTACAAATACTGAAAAGATAGTATTAAAGAGAAACAAGATGTCAAAACTGAAGTAGAAACAGGGAAGAAAAGGAGTTATTGTTGTCCTTGCAAATAGAACAGATGAGGGAACAGCCACAGAAGGAACAGAAAGAGGAAAAAAAAGCTGGGAGAAAAAGCTGAGCTAGTGCAGACTAACGATTCTGTATATGAAGCCAAACCCCTTATAAAAACCAAAGTGACCACTGGATCTTGGGGTGGAGAGGGAAATCATACTCAAAAGACAATGCCATATGATCCAGTTCAGATGGCTGATTTACAAGAATGCTATGGCTCTAAGTTTCCTATCTAGAGATCTCAAGACTGGCAATTATTATTAGACATTGCCAGAAAAACACCATTCAAAATAGGATGGGTCAGAGCCCAAGCCAAAAAAAAAAAACAAACTAGCCACAAACTGGAATAGAACGGTGGGTTAATTAACTAGAATCAGGGAAATAAATATACAAGGTTCCTCAAATCAGAGATGGTACCAGTTGGGAGAATGGTTACATCAGAAATTAGGTGACACTGGCAAAGAAGCACTTAATTTTGCTGCACAGAGCAAACGTTGTCCTGTAAATAGGAAAACCTGTGAAACTATTCTTACCGAATGCCCATAGTGTATATTAAAATTACAATTGGATCATCCTGCTAAAGCTCCACCCCCACACATCAGTACAGGAAAAGCTCTATGGTCCACAAGGCAAATTGTTTACATGGGGCCGCTCAAAGCCGCTGCAGAGACCATTACATCCTCACTGGGCCCCTCACTCATGAGGGGACAGTGACCGCTTGTGGCGCGGGGAGCAGGCGCCTGGCTTTCCCTCCATAGAGCTGCATTGGGGTTTGCTCACAGGGTCTGGGGGGGTTTCTTTGCCTTTTCTACCCGATGCCAACATGGACTTGTTAGAAATGAGCAGGGCAGGAGAACAAGCTTACTCCTTTCAGTGCCTTTATTTCTCAGCTGTTTTTGAAAGGGGTAGCTTGGGGAAGGCCTACACCACCGCTGCTCCCGATGGACACCGCTGAGGAGGAGATCATCGTCGAATCTGCGCAGCCACAAAGTTGGGAGCCTTGCCTCACGGGAGTCCCTCAAGTCTCGTTCCCAGTGTGGTTTAGGCCAGGGGGTGTCTCTCAGTGGGTGCCTCTCAGGTCAGGGTGAGAACGTGGACATTCGTCTGACCGGGCCTGCCGGTGTCTGAAGGTCTCCCTCACCTGTTGGTACCTTTCATTCCGTTGGAAATTATGCTGGCTCGTTATTACTAGGGGTTGTTGGTATTTACCCCACTTCCGGCTGAGAGGTGAACCTTGGGAGTCCCCCTTATCTCCATACTGGGCGGTGTTCGATGGAAGGTGGTCGGTCTCTGGGCGGTGCCTCCAGGTTGATGGACAGTTGAGGTGGAGCTGATGGGAGGCAGGCGGTGTCAGTTGTCCTGATGGGCGTAGACATGTGGTGTTGCTGACTCAACGGGCCAAACGGGGAGCAGCGGATACTTAACTTGGGATAAGGTAAGGGGAAACTGGGACTGAACAATGGAGTCTAAGGGCCTAACTCGGAATAGGGTAAGGGGAAGGCACAAAACTGGGGTCTGGGGTACACAGAACTGGTTTCTGGGGGTACCTAGAACAGATAACAAAGACAAATAACAAATAGGACTTGTAGCACCTGGCTACACTTCTTTTGTCTCAGGGACTTTTATCTTGGAGGGAGAGGATACCATGAGTTTTGGGGGGCAGAAAAAGGACAGTGCTGGGGGCAGCTTCTGTCTCTTGCTCTCAGCTTTTGGAGAGAGAACAGCCAGGTGCCTGCTTGCTGTCACCACCAGGTCCAGTCCTGGGAAATCTACCATCATCTGCTCGTGTGCCCAGGAATTCTGAGCTCACCTCCTCCAGTCCTGCTGGAGCTGGGTCAGTCCTGTTCCACTGCTGCCCCTTCTTTGGTGCTGCTCTTTTTGCCACTTTGTAGCCCGCACCCCATGCCTGGCAAGACCTTCTGCGTCTTCAGCCACAGCTCCGGAGTTCCTGATATATCCCTACAATCCCTTCCTGTCTCGGAAAAAGCCACCATCACCACGTGTACCCTGAGCCTATGCCACAGCTCCTCTTGCAGCCATGTGGGGATCATCGCACTTGCCCTGCCTGCTGGGAGCCTGGCAGCACCCGGTGCCAGCTGTGACCTCAGCTGCACTAAATGGGGAAAATGCCGATGGTCAGAGAAGCTGGTACTGGGTTTCTGGTTCTGTTTCTTATTAATGCTGTAGTTGCTGTTGCTTGTTTGCTTTGTTAGACATAGTAGTGAAGAACTGTTATTCCTAACTCCATACCTTTGCCTGAGAGCCCCTTCATTTCAAAATTATAATATTTTGGACAGAGTGGCAGATTCTCCATTCCACGGGAGCTCCAGATTTTCCTGGCAGACACCTGTCTTTCAAACTAAGACCTGCCCCCAGGCCAGAAGGATCCCGAGGGAACAAAGCCATGTGGGGGAATGCAGGGTGTCTACAACAAGTGCAGTCCTCAGGAGGCAAACCCTCCCTTTTCCCCACCTTTATGGTGATCTCCAGATTATCGTTCTAGCCTCTGGTCATGAAAGGGCCACCAGCCCTTGACCTGCTTCTGCTTGAAGATGGAAATCATGGACAGCTCAGCCTCATTGGTCACCATCTCCAGGCTGCACTGCTTGGACATCTTGGCTCCCCAAGAGAAGTGGTTCAGATCCAGCTTGATGGGCTCTGGCAGGACAAAGGGGAGAACAGAGGCTGGCATGCCAAAAAGGCCAGCGCCTTGTCTGGAGATGGGCTGGACCAGCATCTCCTGCCCTGGGCTGCAGCTTTGGGCCAGCTCTGGGAAGGAAAAATGGGGTGTCTTGGCTACAGGAGCAGTGGAGAAATGATATTCATAATTATGAATACAAACCCGGTTACCCTTTCTATTTCAATTTGTACCAACCATTTTCTCCATTGGGTAAGTCCTAAAGACTTCAGGATGGTAGCAATCCACGATTCAGGATCTAATCCATCAAACCAGTCTCGTGGCTGCCTAGATTGAAACAATTCTCCCATCTGATCACTTATTTCTCTCATTTTAGCTCTTGCTTCCTCAGTGGAGGATGAGGCATTGTTACTAATTGTACAACATTCTGCTTCAGACAATTGTAACATTCCACATACATCTTGTTCTTTCAAAACAACATCGCTAGAGATTATCTATTTTGTCATGTCAAATTGGAAGCCTGATGGACGTGGGTGTTCAGCTTTCCAAACACATGCTGTGTCCAGTTGTTTGGCAAATGAAATTGCCAAGTAATGTTTTCTAATACAATTTTTAGAGGAACTGAAGGGTGTGAAAATGTTTTCAAGTAATAGTGCTATTCTTTATCAAGTGGTATAATAATTCAGAATGTGCCATTTTGATCTTTGTGTTGCTTCTGAGGAAAGAACACTACAGTAATTGTGTCTTTTGGACACTTCAGCAAAATTGAAGATGCAGAGGGCGGGGATTCTGACTCTACACCTCAGTCCAGCATTCTCTGGTTCCAGAGGTAGGTGGGAATAAAATTTTCCTTTGGAGCACCTCCTTGGCCATTCCTAGAAGAGCTGAGTACTTGGCTTCTTTACAACAGGTTTTATCTCTAAAGCCAAGAATGGTGATTTTTGGCTGTGCATTTATTATGGCACCTTGGATTAGGAGACAGGTGACAGGAATTCTGCTTTGGTTAATTAGATGTGAGCTATAGAGCTTCATTTTTCCAGCCTTTTGAGCATGTCCCCAACAACTACATATGTCCCACGTTAATGTTCAGACTCAGGACAAAAAACCTTTCAGGTTTCAATTGCTTTTCCTTCCCCAGTAACCAGCATTTCGCTTTACCTGTCATTTGGGGGTTGTTGGTACTCCCAAAGCACCCCCTACAAATATACCCTTACACAAGGGTACAAAGCCCCAGGAGAAAGCATCTTTGATTTTGAGGGTGGACACTTGTGCCCCAATATCTGTGAAAAAGGTTGTGGGGACTTTACGGGGACCAACAGCACAAGTGATTAGTAATTCTCCTTTTGAGTTTTAGTGAGCCTTCTGATAAAAAACCATCCTTCATCCCATGGCTCACAAACTGGGGATGAAGAATAGGGTTTCCCGACATCTTTTCTTTTTGTGGACCCTTTAAGGGATGAGCTGCAGTGGGGTAGCAGCTTTGGCTGATTCCTCCTTTGTCAGTCACCCCTTCACTAATAACTCTTGGTTATCACTGCGCTGACCATCCATAATTGTTTTAGGGATTTCCGTTTGCAAACCAGACATCCAAAAATGATTTCTTTTTTTTCTCCTGTTCATCACTACTGGAGATCCTGGCTCTTTCCTGCTCCAAGGTCAGGGTGAATAAAACTCAGGAGACGTTGTTTTTGAAGTCTCGCTCTGAAATTTATTATTTTTATCTATTAGAAACTCACAAAATGGGAGCTCTCTCTAACAAGCTGAGAAAGTGAGCCTAAAATGATGTCTATTCAAGAGTATTTAAGTTCCAATTATCCAATAAACAGTTGACATTTATATTATTTGTACTTCTAATCCAAATATGATCACCTGAAACCCGCAATGCAGACATCTTTCACCCAATTACAGAAAACTACCCAGATTCGTGAAGAAGGAAGAAGAAGGCACAAAAAAGATAACTAATCCACACCCAAAGTTCTCTATCTTGGCTCTCATATATCACCATACACTAAAATCCCAATTCTAAGTTTTCCATCCTGTAAGATCATACAACACCATTCACACTGCACATCCACAACCCCTGTGCTATCACACAAACTCAGAAGCCTGTTCCAAGGCCTCAAGTCAGGTGCTTATCCGAGGGTCAGAACCCCTCAGCTCAGAAAGCTTGACATTTTCAGCCTCCAGGGTTCCAACACATCACTTGTGTAAACCCAACCTCCCTGTCCAGGGGAAAATGCCACCTTTTTGGGTATTGTCAGGAGCATTGTGGTTTTCCATTCACATCCATCACAAAACTGAGTTGGAATCAGTTTTACTGGGAAGCAATGGACTGTATTTTCTGCCACAATTCATTAATTCTTCTGCCACTTTTCCCCATGCCCACATTAGATGCTCTCTGTGACAATGGTCAGTGGTTATAGCCCCTTCCAGGGTGGCAGCAGCTCTTTCCCCATTTGTGAGGCTTACTATCTGACCTTGGAGCTCAACACCCACAGGTTTTGGGGACTCTGGAAGTCCTCTGACAAGGGAGGACTTTCTTTAGGAATCTACTGGCATCACCTTGGGAGATCCATGTCGAAGTTTTAATTCTCGCTCATGCATCATTTGCAAACAGGCAGCTTTTTGCACATTCTCAGCTCTTTGATCAGTAGTTCCTGCTGTCACCAGGGAATCTCCCCTTTTCAGGGGATTTAGTCTGCCAGCCCTGTAAGCTGCTCCCTGTGTGAGAGACCAGGGAGCTGCGCTGTCTCCTGCAGCCAGGTAGGCTCTGAATCCCCAATACCCTTCAGCCTTTTTATTTGACAATAAAATGTGATCACCTCTACTGAGGGACACTCTCCAAGATATTTCTTCTCTGACTCCTTAGAGGTTTGGCCATATTCACTTATAATATAGCTAACTCAGTAACCATGTATGGGACTTTGTGAGTTGTTATTTGAGGTGATTCATCCTTTCAACCATCATACACCTATTCAGTTTTAATTAGTGGCCATTGTTACCAAAATCAGCTTGAGAGAAAAATTCTAACACAGTTTTGAGTATTAGAAAGCAGTCATTCTTTATTCCAGTACAGGTGACTCAGGGGATCATTCCTCTAATCGAGTGCACAGAGCATGGAGTTCTCATACACACTGAGCTCTTCTCATACACACTGATTGCACCTTCATTAGCTGTCCACACTTACTTGATGGATATGTTTATTTTATTTTACATAGTGTAAAATACTATGGATAAAGATGGATACTTTATTTTACATAGTGTGATGGATTTGTTCATAAACCTGCTGGAAACACCAATACATGTAATGGTTTCATGTTTGTAAAAGTCTGGTTGCCACATTTAATGTAGTGGTTAGAGTGTCTTCTAGAACTCTGCTGTGAGATAGGATCAGGAGAAAAGCAAAGCAGGCTCAAATCCTAAAGGGTACAAAGATAGATTTATTAACACACACTAAAAGAAGAAAATGAAAATCAAAATGAAACTTTCAAAACACTTTTCCTCCTTCCCCACAAATGTTCATTTTCCCACTGACAACACAAAGAGACAAAACCTGCGATTTTCAGTCTGTTTAACCATTTAAAAATAGTCTTTCATCAGTTCTTTAGGGAGAGGAGTCTCTCTTAGGATTCCCATGGAAAGATCGCCACAAGAAAACAGTCCACTGATGGCTCCCATGTCACAAATCTCAGCGGCCCAGAAATTCTGCAAACCATGAAATCCCTCCCATTAGCAGTTTTTTTCAACAACTCCCTATGGATCATGGACTCATGCAATACTGGGGGTATTGTTTTAAAGATAAGCAACTCCAAAGGCAAAGGATTTTTCATCTCAGGGAACAGATGTCTTCTCTCTTCTTCACTGACGCAGAGGGCTTGTTATCTCTCTGTTCAAACATCTCATGGGATTACAGGATCACAGCTCCTAATTCAGTATTCACTCAGTCCATCACAAATACCTTTTCTCAAATCCACAAATCTGAATAATCATGTCCCCAAAATGAATATTTTTATCATGGTTTAAAGGGCAATACCAATATATTACAATTCATTACCATGGCTCATAAGAGAAGTCCAGCCTAAAATGGCAACTCCTCAAATCCCTCCTCCCAGACAGTCTTTCACTCTCTCTTCACTGACTTCCATCTCACGCCGTGTCTTCTCTACGCTCACTCTGTCCCTTTCTTCTCACTCAGAGAAGGATTAGGGCTTTGGAATTTTCGTCTGTGCAAGGAAAGAATTAACATCTTGCTATCATGGCTTGGCATAGTTTTGTTTTCTAGATATAAAGAAATGTAATATGTTTTTCCCTGCCCTGACCGTAGAGCGGGGGGAAGACGAGGACCTATCAAAAAGCTGGCTGAAATATTGGCAGCTAAACTGACCGACGAGAACTGTCGACGTGACTTTGGATGGGACATTTAAAACTAATCTGCTGGGACCGCCTCGCTCTGTCGCTTTGGGAACAGCAATAAAGTAACATCGTGGGCGGCCAGGCCAGGCCCAGCCAGGCCCCCAGAAGCTGCTGCCTGCATGGAGAGCGGGGGAAGCTCAGGTCGGGCCCCCTGCTGCCGGCTGGGTGGCTGGGCCGAGCCTGGCCAGGCTTCTGAAAACTGCTGCCCACATGGAGAGCGGGGGGAGCTCAGGTTAGGCCCTGCTGCCCTCTGGATGGCTGGGCCGGGCCTGGCTGGGCCGGGCCTGGCTGGGCCTCTGAGAACTGCTGCCCACATGCAGCGCCGGGGAAGCTCAGATTGGGCCCTGCTGCCCTCTGGGTGGCTGAGCCGGGCCCGGTCCAGCCTCTGAGGGCAGCTGGGCTGGGCCTGGCCGAGCCTCTGAGAGCTGCTACCCGCATAAGAGCAGCCCGGGTGAAGCCTTTTTTCATCTTTGTAGTAGCTCTGAGCTGGACCGCCCTGGATGAGACCGAGGGGTGGAAAAAAGGACATCTACTAGCTTCTTCTATCAGCACAGGCTTGCTTTTTTTCTTTGGCCCCGCAGCCCGGCGCGTGCACATGGCCTTTGCAAGCCCAGGTGGATTTAACCCTTTACTAGCAACATAAAACTTTAAAGCACAATTCTTTCTTGAGAGAAAGAAGAAAAAAAACATAAGGGTACATAAAACAGGCACCGAATGAAGTCAGTTAGATGAGAAGTGAAAGAACTAATAATTTTGGAATAGGATTGAAGAAGTGGACATTTTTAACCGGACTTTTCTAAGGTAAATTATGAAGAAATGAACTGTTCTTTACAGCATCTTAGTATTATTTGGGTAGAATGCTATTCTAATCAAAATTAAGGACTGATGTAATGGAGATTTATTTAGGAACTTTGAAACCCCCACTCCTCGGTCAAAGGGAGGTCTCAGCCTTTGAGACAAAGATGATTTTAGATCAGAAGAAGTATTCGTAAATAATACCCCAAATACACTGAGAAGCTTTGCTGATAGAACATCACAGTCTGCGAAAACTCCAAGGGGCAGCAGATGTGTGACATTGAGACCACTGGACTATTTTGTCTTGTGGCAAACGTCTTCATAAAAAGATCTTAGTAGGACTCTTCTCCTAAAGTAATGAGTGGTTATGTCTAAGTGGTGAAATTGACTGAAAATCCTAAGTTGTGTCTTTCTATGTGGTTCAGTAAGAAAGTTAATAGTTTGTAAGAGGAAAGAAGCGTGTTTCAAGGTATCATTCTGTATAAGTTTTTCTTGTTTCTCAACTTCTTTTCTCCTTTTCTCAGTCTTTCAATATATGTTAATAAAACTATTTTTGTTCATTTTTAAGCTTAAGCCTGCTTTGTTTTTCTCATAATCTCTCCTTCCCAAAAAATATTAACACTAAAACCCCTTCAATAATTAGTGTTTCTGCCCGGTTTTATTAACTTAAAACCATTACACTTCCTGAAGGCCTGCAGTGGCCACATGATCTGTGATTTGTGCTGGGCAGCAGCATCTAGGATTTTCAAAGCCGTGGGGATGGAGGCTAAGAAATGACAGCCAGGATCTCGGTACTTAGGTAGGCTGGTGGATGCCTCCACCTCTACCTCCTCGCCTCATCCAGAGACGACCGGCTCAGGGCTGCTCCCTGGGACCCAGGGGACATCTTCCTCAGCCTGAGCCAGAAGCGGGGGCAGGCCTCAGAGTCAGATGGATGTTAGCAACTACTTAGACCTGGGCTCAGGCGGGACAGGGCATAATCCTTCCCCTCCCTTGGCCCCAGAATCATTGGGCCCACCCTGGCCAAGACGGCTGCAGACCGGGCTGGGCCCAGCCCAGGCCACCAGACCTGGGAGGGCCACGTGGTGGAGCAGGGCTGGCCCTGTTACCTGTTCCAAAGCAGAGAGGAAAAGGGCAGTTTCCCAGGATCCTCCCATATTTAACCCTGTGTGTTCACAGAGACATATAATTTGCCTATTGCCTGTATTAGCTGTCATTTCAAAACCAATCACTAATTGGTTTAGCTATAACTTCTGGAAAAATCAATTCCCTAATGTCAAACAAACACGCACAGGTGAGAGCTATGAGCTACTCCTATGTGTCACAGAATCATTGGCTATCTGTTATTCCCCTTCCGTCCCTGACAATTTTATGACAATAACAGAAAAAAAATTCACTGCTAAGCGTAAACACATAACTGGGACCCCTATGCTCCAGCAGCAGCACAGCGATCCCACTGAGCCAAAGAAGTGACACCACAGCCAGTACCTCCATTGTCAGTCTGCCTCCAGGAGCCGGCCCAAATCCCCTCCCAACCCTTGTGTCCCCAGTCCCTGGCACTCAGCCCTTGCAGCACACGCTCACACGGCCCAGCTCTGGCTCCTGTCACTGGCTCCAGGTCTGCTTGGCCAGGGCTGGGCTTGGCAGAGTTTGGGCTCATTCCTCTTTTGTCCTGCAGGTTCAAAGCTGAGCAGCTCCAGAGCACAGATCCTCGATGGGATCAACCTTCTCAGCCCTCCATGTGGGTGACAGGCCAGGCTTGGTTCCCAGTGCTGCCTCCCTTGGCACTTACCACTGACACTGGTTTCCCTGGATGTTGTGGTTTGGGGCTTCCTGCCCTCTCTGCTCTCCCTGCAGACAGTGAAGCTGCTCCTGGAGCAGAGACCCTGAATGGAGCAGAGCCTCTGCTGCCACACCCCCTGCCCCAGTGCCACCCCCTGTCCCCTGCCCATCTGCAGCGCACAGAGCTCGAGTCACCCCCAGCTGTGGCTCCCCTGAACACAAAGGAGACACAGAGCAGTGCAGTCCAAATCAACTCCTTTATTAGCAGAGCCTGCAGGGGATGAGGCTGAAGCAGCCCTTCAGCCAGCTCTCCAGGAGGGCTTGGCCCTCGCATTGCCAGCAGGGTTGCAGCACCTGCACAGCAAAAGCCCCCACAGCTCCCTGGGGCAGAGACAGCTGGTGCCACCTTCTCCAGAGCACGGCTCTGGTGCCACCAGCCTGCCTGGACAGCACCAGCACTGGCTCCAGGGCTGCTGCAGAAGGTGCTGGCAAACAGGATTCTCCACATGGGGCATTCCAAAGGCTTTTGCTCAGCTGAAAGGCCAAGGACAGGAGCAGCTTCTGCTGAGGCTGAGGGCTGGAGGGAAGGGCAGCAGCCCCAGGCACCTGAGCAGGAGCAGCTGCCCTGGACAGAGATACAGCACCTCCAAGACAGGGAGTGAAAGCACTGCCTGAGCCCCAGGGCAGTCGTGTCACTGCTTTCCAGAGCCTGGAGGCACAGCAGCTCCTGCTGGGAGAACAGCCTCAGTTGATCCAAGAGGCTGCAGTCAGGGAGGGAAGGATGATGCCCAAAAGCCAAGCAGGCCAGCTTGCAGCCAGCATGGAGCTGGCCTCAGGTCCTGCAGCCCTTTCTCCAAGCAGGACACCTCCTTGCTGCAGGAAAACTGCCTTTGGGGCACTGTCCCTTCTTGTCTCACAGCAGCTGATCCAAGGGGTGCTTGGAGTGCTGCCTTTGCCCTTGCCCTGACCTTGTGGCATGGCCATGGGTCAGTCGCCCCAAGGAGGGCGTTTGATTTGGCTCTAGGACAAAGCAGAGGGAAATGCTTATGGCAAGAAGGCAAGAAGGTTCTTGCTTTCTCCTGATGCAAGGGAGTTGCTGAGTGATGGCTGCAGTAAGGTCTTATTTCACCAAATTTGAGAGCTTTATGATATCCTTATCTTCACTGGGTTTGAGAGCACCATCATTGTGACTGCATTTTTTGGAGAGCTTGGTACAAAGTTCTCCTAAACGGCAAAGCTGTTTTGGTTCATTCTTCCCTTGGATGTGGCCTAACACCTGTCCAGCTCGGACAGTACTTCTTGCTTCGTAATTCTCCGCCACGCCTCAGGGATTTCTCCTCTTCCCTCAAACTTCCCATTGTACAGAGCTTCCAGCTGCGTCCCGAAATGAGACACAAACCATTTCCAGTATGCCTGCATGGATGGGTCAGGAAGAATGTTCCAAGTGGAATAAGGAGGTCCAGCATTACGGTATGTCTTGTACGGGATCCATGGGCCTTGGGATTGTCCACCTTTTCTGAATAAGGCATTGCTTGACACAAGGCTGGAACAAATATCAATGACCAGCTGGCGTGTATCATAGTCATTTTCCCCCCATGTGATTCCTGATAAAGCTTGTGGGCGATGGAAGACCACCTGATGGTCTCCATCATGTCCCTGCATGGTGTTTGTGCAGAGAGCCCCACAAAAGGGACACCGTGCCCAGCACCCTGAAAAATGCTCTGCCAGGATAGTTTGAGGCTGCCTTGAGAATGAGCTCATGTCAGCATCAGCAAATTCATTCTTGAGCCTGTCCCTCAGGTCACCCAGAGCTTCTGCCATGACACTGCTCAGGAACTCAATGTCTGTGACCTCCTGGTGCTCGATGCCCTTCAGGTCACTTCTGGGCAAGCTGATCACCTCTGTCAGTTCCCTGCAAAATTCATCCAGCCAAAGAGAGACTTTGTCTTCTCTGTCTTTTCTGTCTTTGACAATTTGGGTTGATAAAGAAACAGCTGACAGGATGTTTCGATAGAGAAGATTAAGGGAGGAATCTAAAAACCTCTCAAGCCTCCCACTCCCATCTAAACAGTGACTCTTCACTCGTGTCTCAATGTAATTCTGAAAAAACTCCTTTGGAAACTTCAGGTACTGCTTGAAATACTCAAAATTTTCTTGTTCTGCCAGGTATCTCATTATGGAAACTTCCAGATTGGCTCTGTTGCCCCTGAAATCTGGGAATTTGCCCTGCATGTCCTCAGCAATGTCCTTAGCTGTCCTCTCATAGACAGAGCGGCGAAGAGCTGGTTCAATCTTGTCACAAAGGAAAACAGCAAAAGTTGTGATCGAAGTGGCTCCTTGGCAGGAAATCTGGAAACATTGGAAGAAATCTTCTCTCTTGCTCTTCAGGTACATGACTGGGTCATTTGCCTTTTGGAATGCTTCGTGCATGGCTTTAAACCTTTCTGCTGCCATTTTGCACAGATACAGAGACAAATCTATGCAATACTCTCTATTAAAAGTATATTTTGCATCTCTGGGGACAGAGTTCACACCTTTTTGTACTTCATTGAGTATTTCATGAATAAAAATTCGACTGTAATCGTGTTTCTCCTGTTCTTTCTTATCAATGTTTGATCTTACACTTGCTGTGATATTTTCTGTGACGTGCTGCAAGTTGATCACATCAGCACTAGAAGAGTGCCAAAAATCTCGGATGTAGCTAAAATTCTTTGTCTTCATGATGTGTTTTTCCTTGTCAAAAGAAAATCCTCTGCCTTTGGGAAATGACCTGATCCGTTCTTGGAAACCCGGCTCCTTAAAGTGCTCTAGAAGGACACCTTCAATTTCTGCATCAATATCCACCCATTCTGGAGGAGAAGCAGCACAGGAGACTTCAGCAATCCAACTGTTCCAGACAAGAGTAAAGTTGTTCTTCAGTTCTCTCTCACTGAGGCTCTTCCCTTTCAGAGTCACAGCCAGCTCCCTGCTTCTTCTCAGGAGCTCATCTTCATAATCTAACTTCCTTGCATCCAGTTTCTTCTGCTCCTTCTGTAGCTCAATGAGATTCTCACATTTCTTTTTTGTTTCACAAAGAAGAGCGTCTTTCAGTTCTTTCAGCTTCAGCTCTGTGCTTGATTTCCACTGCACCAGTGTCTCATGATCTTTGTCTTCACTGAAATACTTTTCCACTTCTTCCTCAATGGCATCACTTGTCTCTTGCACCAGAACTTCAAGCGGTTCTCTGGTCACATTCTGCAAGTCCCCATTGCGAATTTTGTTGTCCAGTCTCATCTGTACGTCTAAGATGTGACTCCGCAGCTTCCAGGTCCACTGACTAAAGGCACTTTCCAGTCTCCTGTACACAGCAATCTCCAGGGAATTCTTGAAGCTGAAAACAAAGTTTTCATTCAGCAAAGCATTCCAGAGGTCAGCAATACGAACTTTCAGGCTCGAGAGCCTCAAAATGCTTCGCTGTGACTGCTTCTGGGCAGCCTGGAGGATTTTACTCTTTAGTTGCTGGATGTTCTGGCTGTAGCTGGGGTTGGGTGGTGCCATTGGGGGGTTTCCTTCCCACAGGTGAGCAAAGTAGTGAATGTGGGTGTTCACATCAAAGCCAATGACATCGCTGAAGGAGGAGATGTCACAGAATTCCTGCTGGGCTGCTACCACGGTCATTTCATCCAGCTTTTCCTGCAAACGCCTTTGTCCTTCCATGTTCTGCTCCTGGGCAGATATTGCTCCCACATTTTGGTGGACAAAGATGCAGCTTGGGGAAAGATTGACTTTCTTCATCCTCAGGAAAGCCTGCACAGCGATCTGCAGAACATCTTGCATTTCTGATGGATTTTCTCCAAAGATATTGATCACGGTCAAGTTGCCAACACCAATGACAAAGGTGGCCAGCTCATTGTCATGGTTCAGGGACTGTTTATTGGCCATCTCGATGGCACGAAGTCCCTCTGTGTCAACCACCAGCACAAAATCAAAGCCCAAGTCTTGCTGCAGCTCCTCGCCCACTGGGATGAGCTGCATAAAGGCTCCGCGGGTGCATCTCCCCGCGCTGACGTTGAACTGCAGCCCAAACATGGCATTCAGCAGGGTGGATTTGCCGGTGCTCTGGATGCCCAGCACAGAGAGCACAAACACTCGTTTGTCCCCCAGCCTCTCAATTAAGCTGTCAAAGATTGCTCCCACCCATTGCAAGGGCAGGTAAGAAGCATCCCCATCCATCAGCTCCATGGGATACCCTGAAACCATCAGCTCTGCTGCAATTTCTGGCAGTTTGACAAAATTGTAATTCTTTGTCTCCATATATTCCAGAGCTTCATAAATCTGCCCTGCTTCTCTCAGAAGGTGCTCCAGGCTGATGGATGAATCATTGAGTTCATCAGAGAGGGCATTCAAGCGACTCAGCAAGTGATCATTTACACTGCTTTTTTCCTTGCTTTTCTTCTTTGCCAGGATTTCAGACCATAACTCGTGATAGTCTCTCCTCAATTCTTCAAGGCGGCCACAAGAGAGCTCGCTCATAAAGACCTTCATCCACTGCAGGAAATATTTCTTGGTATCTGCTGGCTGGGCCTGGAGAAAGCCAAGGAATGATTTCATCAGTGGGTTGAGAGGAAAGGCTTGCTCAAGTTGCTTTTTTCTTATTACTTTCTTCTCGTTTTCAATTTGGCTGCGATGTTGCTCAATGCTCGTGTTCCCCTTCTCCTGCAAGCGAGTGAGTTCCTTGTCCTTTTTGCACCACTGGTACCACAGTTTTCCTTGAAGCGGCAGCAGCTGGGATTTGATCTCAGACAGCTTCTCTTTCTTCAGAAGGTCCACCAGCTCCTTTGCCTCTGCTTTGGCTGTCATGCATGCAGGTTGATCTGCATCCACTATGAATCCGTGCTGGCGAGCTTTGTCCACGCAGGTGTCCAGGCTGAAATGTGGATTAGACCCTTGCAGGAGTTTCCCAATTGTCTTGTTCAGCTGGTCCATAAGTTGTGCTTCGTTTCTGTTCTTGATCCCTATTGTAATGGTTTTGCTGGATTGTCCAGCTGCAACATTCTCTTTTTCCGTGAGAAGACAAATCAAAGGCCTTTGTGACTTCCATAGGTCCTGCAGAAGCTTTTTCCCCCTGATGTCCATGTGCTCTGAATCAGATACGAGAGCCACGTTGACAGCAGATATCTCCTGCAGGAACTGCAGCTGTGCTCCGTGATCCCTGGCATCTCCATGCAGGTTGCAGAAAGCCACGCAGCACTCAAAGGTGTCATCGGGGCTTCCACGGGGGCAGTACCAGGCGATCTCCACCACCCCTTCCATCAGCAAACGCTCTCTGGTGCTGCCTCTGCACTGGCGGTGGAAGAAAGTGTCGTGTTTGCGTTTGCTCAGCAGAGCGTTCAGGAGCTGAGACTTGGAAGAGGAGGCCGAGCTGCCAATGCGGATGAAGGACACGATGGGTGTCTGAGCCTGAAAGATAAGTTTCTTGTAACTCTTTGTTCTGGCCTCCTTTCCTGACTTCTCCGCCTCTTTCCAGCTCCTTTGGATTTGGCTGAGGGCGTAGAGCAGGAACTCGATGCGTGAAGTGCACGGGTTGGGCACCAGCAGGGGCAGCGCCAGTTGGCAGAAGGCCAGCTTGGTTGCAAGGGTCTGCCTGAGGAAATCATCAGCACAGTGGAAAATGGCCATCTGCAGGTCCATGGGGTGCACATGGCCGTCCCTGTTCGCACCTTCAGGGGCTGCTTCTATCAGATTATCAAGAAAGTTTTCAAAGGACTCTGACAGCTTATGCTCTTGCTCTGTAGTTTCTGACATGGTTGCAAGGCCTGGGTTGTTGTCATCCCAGCAAGTCAAATACCGCACCTGGTAATCCACAGTTAACAGCTTTTGCAAGAAGTAACTTGGCAGTTCTGTGTCCTTGCTGGGCTGGCTGTCCTGCAGAGATATCTTGCAGATGGTGCGGAAATCTCCCATCCCCATTTTTCTTGGATAGTAACTTTGGAGTCCAAGGCGCTTGAGCAACTGCAGGAACTCCTGGTTTGTAATGGCTTCATTAGCTTTGGATTCACCACTGTCTGACTTGGATTGGAACTGACTTGGAGGCTCAGGTGTTGGAAAAGTATCTTCCAGGTCTCTGAGTATGTTCTGCATCCTCTGTTCATCCAATTTCTCATCCAAGCACCCACTGATCAAGGAACGCAAGTCCCGTTCCAGCCTCTCCCAGTCTGTGCCTCCACTGTGCTTTTGGAGGAGATTCTTTATCCGTGGGGACCACAAGCCTTTCATGTGATCTTCCATGAAAACTAATCGCTCCCTCTTCTGCTCAGGGGACAGCTCTTGACTTTCGGGTGTCACAGTCAGACCCAACAGCAGAAGGGAGGCCTCAGCTCTGTCGGCATCTTGCTCCTTCAGGTTCACGTACTCCTCATGTGCCGCTGCCATTTCCTTGGCCATGTACTGAATTTCTGGGTGTCCAAGGAGGTGCTGGAAAGTGCTGCTTTCCACCTGGTACCCTGTGCTGCTCGCAATCAAGAGCACCAACAGTTCCATGTCCTTCTGAGCCCGTTCCTGGAGAGCCTGGAGGAAGGAATAAATGGCGAGGCTGCTGGTCAGGGTGGCTTCTATCTTTGCTTCATGAATGGCAGAAGCAGAGCTTGCTGGTGCGTAGGTGACAGCATGGATGTGCTCCTTCATTTGCTGCAGTGTTTTGATGAGGTCACCAAGCTCAGAGACTTTGGGAGAGCTGGGAAGTTGGTGCCCAGTCTGGAGGATCCATTGCATAATAAAGGAAGCCTCAGGGAAGTCCTTGACAGAGTAGATATGAGGATCCAGGAGGCTTCTCAACATTACCTTGATGGAGCTGGTGTTTTCTGGAGGTGACTCCTGGCAGCTGCGCACGGTGTTCACCAGGAAGTCCTGCAGGGCTTTGTCTGACAGGCACATGTTGATCCACACACTGGGGTTCCTGGTTCTTGCATTCAGATCATTTTTTAGCTCCATCAACGTGAGCAGCTTTCTTTCATTCACCGTCACCTCCCAGGTCTTCACAGTCTCCATGAAATCTCTGGCCTCTTGCACTGCAATATCTATTTCCTTCCCAAAAGAGGTACCTGTGCTCTGATTTGTCAGTTCTTTGTATGCATCCCTGAGGGCTCTGCTCATCTGACCCACGGACTTAAAATCCCTGCTGTGATTGTACAGGATGACATCCCACACTGGGACCAGCTCAAAGCCACGGTCGATAACGCACCACGTTGTGTTATCAGACATGAGCCCCGTTTTCCACTGAGGAAGAGAAGCTGTGTCTGGTGGGCCCCCTGTGTTGACCACCGAGAGATGAATTGCTGTATGGGAACTGTCTCCAGCTCCTCCCCGGACAGAAGCCTGTGAGCTGGATTTAGAAACATCCAGGGAACCCGCAGCATTTGCCAGGAAGCCCCCATAGCTCATCCTGACAAAGCTGTTCAGTGTTTCAGATGTTTGTCGCTTCATCTCTTCCCTCTGCTCGGCTTGGAATCCTTCTGTGGATGCCTTCCACCAGAATATCCCCCCAAAGTGGAGGGGACCCTGGTTTACGTGGGACCCAAACCTGCTGAAGAACCTCTCACACCTCTCCAGCAGGGGGGCCTTGTCTTCTTGAGTGAAGCACAAAAGCTGCTCCATGTCTTGCAGCTCCTGCAGAGCCGCATCCGAGAGGCGAAGCTGATGTCTTTGGAAGTAGCAGGAGGCCAGGGGGATGTACTGGTACTTGGTGGTGCAAAAGTAACTCTGCTCGGAGTGGGACTGGTGGGTGTCCTGTGACTGTGAGGAGCTGCTGTGATTTACACCTGCTCCCAGATTAATCCCCCAGAATCCGGCTTTGGCAGAAACGCTCAAGCTGAACCCCAGCTGCTCCATGGACTTGGTGAAAGTGGATTCTGCTGCTGCGGAGGAGAACTCCTTCCTCTCAAGCAGCGATCCTTGCTCCGGACCAGTGAGCTGGAATTCCTCAGGAACCCTGAGGAGCTGCTCTCGCGTTGCCAGCACATCTTCAGGTCTGCTGGTTCTGTAGATGCCCTGCAGGGCCAGTCCCCCCGACGCCCGCCTCAGCACCTCTGTGTCAGGGATGTTCTCCATCCTGACTGCTGACAAATCCTGCTGCTCCAGCTGCTTCTGCATGCTCTCCAGCATATCTGCCAAGGGTTTCTTTGGTGGTGCCCAGAACTCCTTGGGAATCTCCATGGCTTGCCACAGAGTCTCTGCTTTCTTCCTTATAGCCTCCTGGCTTTGGTTATCGCTGTTGAGCATTTCAGTCAGATCGTTCAGGGCTTGTTTGGCCAGTTCTTGTCTTTGCTTTGTCTTCTCCAAGTGCTCCTTCTGCACCTCTTTAGCAGTTGTTTTCTCATCTGGTATTTTCAGGACTTTCTGGAGTGCCTTTTTCTCCCAGGGGTGTTGTACCTCACACTCCAGCCTGAGGTAGTCTTTATATTCCAGATGTTGCAGGGCTTCTCTGCACTTGATCCCAAGGATCTGCATCACCTTAGGCAGCCAGTATCCAGCATCCAATCCCTCCTTCTCTAACTCCTCTGCCAGGAGCTGTGCCTTTGCATCCCCCTCTTGTGTATCCTCCTGTGAAGCCATGCCTGTGGAGGAAGAAAAGAGACTTTCCCTAAGGTGCTGTCAGAGGCTCCATTCTCCTGGCAGAGGCCCTGCAGCAGCTGCAGCCCAGGGGATTGCTCCCACCCGGCTGCTGGAGCCCAGCCTGGGATGGCACAAGAGCCAGGGTCTCCTTCCCAGCACACTGGATGTGCCTGTTGCTTTCCTGCGTGCAGGATCCACCCTGAAATTGAGTTTGTATCCCAGAGACAAAACAAACACACAAAGGCCCAAATACAGACAGAGACACACAGACACACCAATACAAACACAGACACACGGACACACAGACACACACAGACACACACAGACACACACATAAGGCAAGAAGGTTATGAGTTAAGTGGTGATTGATTAAGACTAGCAATCTAGACAGTGTATCTTTAATTCTGTCTCGGTTTGAAAAGACAGGTATCTGCTAGGGAGAGGCGGGGCCTCTCTAGGAATGGGAAATTCCAATCCATTCCCTCCAAGTTATTATAATTTGGAAGATTAAAAAAACGCTTTTCAGTCAGAGCTATGGGGAAAGGAATAACAGTCCTTTACTAGTAAATATAACAGGACAAACAAACAACAACAGCAATAGTTGTTGTATTTCCCCATGAGACTAGATGACCGCCGATGGCAAAAGTAAAAGGGTCTGCTCTCTTTCACTGGGTGGGATATTACAGCTTTTATTCTCGAGTCCTGCCCTGCTTGGCTGGAGCCCATCCTGATCACTTGCAGGTGCCAGAGAGACCTCGGCCCCGCCCAAGAGGAGGCTTTTTCCCCAGGGGGCAGCGCCAGAGGCAGGGACAAGACATCACCCAATCAGGGAGAAGTGGCAGTGGAAGAGTTAGGTTACAGCTGAGTAAGGGCAAGCCATGATACAGATTACAGATCTGATAAACATAACACAATTAATGCATTACAACATTTCCCCTTTTCTTATTAAATTAAGAAGGAAGAGGGCTCGGTTCCTGGGAGATGCTCAGAGTTTGGACCCTGAGTACCTTTCAAGTTGCAGAAGAAAAATGACTTCTAGTGCAAACAAACTGTTTATAAAAACACTGTTAAGGAATAATGATAAATAGAAGGAGAAGGTTTGGCACTTTCTCCTCCTCCAGGCAGCACTGGCCACTTGTGGGGCCTCTGCAGGTGGCTTTGCAGTCTTAGGGATGAAAGGTTTCACCCACTCGGCTGGCACCCAGGTGGGGGGGTCACAAGATGGAGGGGATTCCTTTGTCCAAAATGGCCGAAGCCATGTGCTCCCGAGCCACGAGGAATCTCTCCCTTTGTCTGTCCCTCCTTCCCGCAATCCCTTTTGCAATCCCTTCCTCTCCCCAGACCCCTCCTTCCCTTCGGTGCCGCCCCTGCCACCGCCCTCTCCTCTGACTCTGCCCCCTACCCTCAAACCTCCGCGCTCCGACTCCTCCCCATGTGACTCAAGCCTCCAGCCCCTCCCTGCCCCTGGTTCCCACGGGTTCCCCGCCCACAGTCCCAGTTCCCACGCCCCAGAGGGGAGGTGGGGGGGGAACCGGGAGCCTGGAAGCAGGAAGAGATCCCGGCTTTTCTGCCACCCCTGTCACATACCGACGGTCAGAAAGCGGGGGTGCTGTCCACAGTAACTGGGACCCCTTCCCACAACAAGCGATTCAGGATTTGTGTAAAGCTCAGGCCAAATTTGGAGGCAAAAGTGAATATTTTCACAGCCTTTGAAAAGCAAATTTAGCAGGAAATCCTATTGTTCCCTTTGACCCCTGGCAGCTTTTCTCTTCCCTCCTTTTGTCCACACAGTTTAGGCTTTGGGACTCCACATGGAAAAAAAGATTAAGAGATTTACTTCCGGAGCTTTGGCAAAATCCTGAAACGGCTGTCGATAATAATAATTTGCCAATTCGATTAGAACATCTATGTGGTGATGGTGAATGGGTCGCAACACTCAAGCAGGCTCAGGAAATTCCTTTAGCTGTTTTAAAATGCATTAAAGATGCTGCTTCCTAAGCATTCTTTTCAATCCAGTCCGATGGGCCTTTCCAACCTTACAGTAAAATAAAGCAGCTGCCATCAGAATCTTTTGTAACATTTGTGGAGCGATTAACCCGAGCTATCGAGTTGCAGGTTAAGAATGAAGGAGCCCAAGAAGAAGGTCCTGGAGGAGATGGCACTGACCAATGCAAACGAACAGTGCAAGGCAGCCATCCTCAGCCTGCCCAGGTCACATGCTGCACGTGTGTACCCAGAAAGTTCCTTTCATGACTGCACACCTTAATCACAGTTCCAGAGATGCATTCAGACCACTGCAAAGAGCTGCCGTGGCAGACGCCATGCCCCCTGTGCCTCTGCCATGCCCACTGCCCAAGAGAAGAACAACGTGTCTCCTGTGTGATCAGGCTGGATGTTGGGCATCTCAATGCCCTTTGAAGAAGCAATTTCTGGACTTTTGGGACAATGGGGGTGGGGAGTCTCAAGAGTCCAAAGGGGATTTTTCAAAAAAATAAAATCTGAGTGCCGGCCTGCCCAGCACGCCGACATAAATGGGACAAGTCTGAGGAGGCGTGATGAAAAACTAGAAAATGCAAATGTTAAACTAAATAATCCTGTTATAACCAGTTCTACCTTTCAGCAGAAGTCACCAGATATGACCCTTTCAGATCATGATGTGAGCAGACCTTGTCTAACCACAGAATGTCTCCAAAAGCCTTTTAGGTTACAACCGACACAATCCTTGCACCTAAGTGACACAGACTGGCATTTAGGTTCATTGGATCTACAGGTGCCAGGCTCCTGGCAACATGTTGGCAGTAAGTGTGTCATCCTTGGGGACACCAAGTACACAGCGAGAGAGATCGAGATCCTTCCGGGTCTCGTCTCATCAGACCCTAAACAACGAGTTCTCTGGCTGCGCTGTGTCCGTCCACCTTTGTTTCTGCCTAAGGGGCAGATGATAGCTCAGGCAATTCCAGCACCTGACGCGTTCATTAAAAAAGACATCACAAGGAACAAACACCTTGATGTTTGCCCCACACGAGTTATTGGGAGGGACAAACTCATAATAGGGTGTGAGGTCCGTCATGGTGGGGAAGTAATAAACCTCAAAGGGGTTTTGGACACAGGCGCGGATCTAACGATTGTACCAGAAAGGATGTAGCCCTCACACTGGGTACTGCAAAATGTGGCCGGGCACTTAGAAGGTGTAGGGGAAATGAAATGGGCAGAACAATCAAAAAGTGTTGTGCAAATTAAGGGGCCAAGCAGACAATTAGCTACACTGCGTCCATTTGTTTTAGATTATTCAGAGCCCTTGTAGGGGAGAGACCTGATGGCCCAGTGGGGGGGTCACGATTGGCATTCCAGATGCCCCCCCACTGAAGAGCGCCCAACCCAGAAACTCAATTGGAAAACTGATTCACCAGCCTGGGTAGAGCAGTGGCCGCTCAGTAAAGAAAAAATGAAGGCGCTTCAGGAGCTAGTGGATGAACAGCTAGCTAAAGGCCACATTGTGGAAACCACATCTCCATGGAATTCCCCAGTCTTTGTTATCAAAAAGGCAAACAAAGGCAAGTGGCGGTTCCTCCACCATCTCCGTCAAATTAATAATGTCATTGAGGACATGGCTTCTCTCCAACCAGGGATGCCATCCCCAGCAATGCTCCCCCAAAATTGGAATTTGGCAATTATTGATGTCAAAGATTGTTTATTCCAGATCCCTCTGCACCCTGACAATGCCCCAAGTTTCACCTTCTCGGTTCCTACCCTCAACTGAGAAGCCCCGAGCAAAAGATACCACTGGAAATTCCTTCCCCAAGGGATGAAAAACTCGCCATCTATTTGTCAGTGGTACCTCTCTTCCCTGCTGTCCCCAGTGCATGCAGCTGCAGGAGAAGCCATCATCCTGCACTACATGGATGATGTGCTCGTGTGTGCCCCCAATGATGACTTACTGTCCCACGTGCTTGACCTGACAATCGATTCTTTGGTTGCTGCAGGGTTCAACCTTCAGGAGGAAAAGATTCAAAGGATGCCGCCTGTCCTAGGGTAACTTTATGATGCTTGTATCCCCAGTCGTCTGCTCCGTTTGTGCTGTATATTGAGTCCTGTGCCTTTAAGACTGGTTCTAAGAGCAAGGAGAAGCGCGGAGTTTGTTTTGAGAAAACTGCCTGACTCCTTCACATTCTTCTGTGGACGGGGTGTTCGGCGGAGGCTTGGAGAGACTGCAGGACAGAGATCTTGTTTTGCTTTTAGTTAGTTTCAGCTAGCTAGGGCAGAGAAATTCCCTGGACTGTTTTTTTTTTCCTTTTTCTTGGAACTGTTTAAACCTGCTCTGGACTGAAAACCCAGGGGAGCACTGGGGGCTGCACCTGCGGCCCACCGGGGCCTGGACCTCGGCATTTTCCAGCAGCGCCGGAGGGACTGGGACTGATGAGAGACTGCGAGAGAGCCGAGCTACACCCACGGCAAGAACTTTCTCAATTTGCCATCTCACTCCAGAACGAGAGGCTTTATTGTTCCGTATTATTCATTCTTTATACTTGTATGCACTTCATTTGTTTAGTAAAATAGTTTTTTCCACTTTTCTCCAAAGAGGTTTTTTTACCGGACCAGTTGGAGGGAGGGGCCACTTGGGTTTGCTTCTTTAGAGGGATCCTATATGGGGGTTTTCTCCCAAATTTGTCCCCAAACCAGGACACCACCTTGGAAGTACTTGGGTCTGGAGATGGTAAGCTGACCATTGTGCCGCAAAAATTGGTTGTCAAAAATAACATCAAGACATTAGCTGATGTCCAGCAGTTGTGTGGGTCCTTAAATTGGGTAAGACCTTGGTTGGGTCTGACTATTGAGGACCTAGACCCCGTCATTAATCTTTTAAAAGGGGGAGAGGAGCAAAGTTCTCCGAGGACCCTCACCCTAAGGGCAAGAGCAGCCCTAGAAAAGGTACAGGACTGTATGGCCACCAGACAGGCCAACAGGTGCAAATCAGACTTGCCATTTAAGTTCATCATTTTAGGCAAATTGCCACACCTCCACAGAATGATTTTTCAGTGAGAGAGTGGAAAAATCAAAATCTGCCTGGGCAGTTACCTGAAGGCGCGAAGGTCCCGCGCTGGAGCTCCAATAAACTCTTGTGACCCCGCTCAGCAGAGTCCGCCTTTCTATCTCTGCCGTCGTTGCTTTGAACCACCTGTGCCTACCGCCAAGGTCGCGTGGGAGCCAAGATCCCACAGGATCGGATTGGCTGGCGCGGCCAGCTGGCACGGATTAGCCACACCGCGGTGTCTGAGCTAGCCCGGGCAAGTGTGGAGACCACACTTTAGGCACTGCAACAGCGACCCCACCACCTCCTCAGGCAGACTATTCCAGTGCTTTATCACTCTTTCCATGAAAAACTTTTTCATAGTATCCAACCTATATTTCCCATGATGCAGCTTGAGACTCTGTCCCCTCTTTCTGTCAGCTGCTGCCTGGAGAAAGAGACCAGCCCCCAGCTGTCTACAAGCACCCTTCAGGAAGTTGTAGAGAGTGATAAGGTCACCTCTGTGTCTCCTTTTCTCTACGCTAAACAACCCCAGCTCCCTCAGTCGTTCTTCATATGGCTTGTGTTCCAAGTCCCTCACCAGCCTTGTTGCCCTCCTCTGGAAACACTCAAGCATCTCAACTTCCTTCCTAAACTGAGAGGCCCAGAACTGGACACAATATTCAAGGTCTGGCCTAAACAGTGCCAAGTACAGGAGAAGTATGACCTCCCTGCTCCTGCTGGCCACATTAACCCATGGAATTGATTGAGGACAGCCAATCAATCTCGGCTCTTTGGATTTCAGTAAAGCTTTTGATTCTGTCTCTCCCAGGACCAAGGTGTGTCCCTTCCAACTCAGGCCATCCCATCATTCCATGATTCTCACTCTAACAGACCTGGTGCATTCACTGGACAGCTGCGTTTAAACCTCTGGGGTTTTTGACACTGACACACAACCCTGAAAAATGTCCCAATCTCAGTTCACTTGGATACTGCAGAGATTTATTCCTTGCAAAATATCCTTCTGAGCATTCAGCTTCCATCCCACCAAGGCCACAGCACCCTTACCAGCACAGGTATCGATCCCAGGAGCTGGGACTCAGGTATAGATCCAAGGGCTCCTGCCATCTTCCAGAGCATTCAGGGGCAGCTTTTCCTCAGGAATTCCTGCGAATTTGGGCGATCTGTGCAAGGGCTGTGGGCTCTGATGCCCCTTACTCACCTCACAGCAGATGCTCCTGTTGCTCCCAGCCTTGGCTTCCCAGCAGGCACCAGCAGCCGAGGGCCCCAGCTCAGGGGACACAGCACAGCAGCAGTGGCAGGCCTGGAGCACACAGCAGGGTGTGGAGCAGAAGATGGGAATGCCTTGAGAACTCAGGAGGAAGAGCACCAGGAAGGAAAGACCCAAAATCCTAAAGTAGAAGAGCAGTGAGTCAGGAGAAGGCAACCCATGAGCGTGGCAGATTCATTCCAGGAACCACTGGAGGCCAACCCTTCTCCACTGAGGAAAGCAGATGCAGAAAAAGCCACTGCCTCGAGATAAGGGCAGTTCAGCAGCAGAGGAAAGCTGGACGTGCTGGCAGAGCACAGGAGGTGTTGGAGTCCAGGGCATTCCTTTGGTTACCCTGGAAGGTCAGAGACCTGGACAGAGAAGTCTGAGAGCCTGGCACAGAGCCCAGGAAGACACTGGCTTTGATCCCAGTCCATGGGAAAGGCTTCCTACACTGCAAGATGAATTACAGGCCACAAGAGTGTGAAAGATAGTAGTTTAGCTTCTCACAGGGTGAAAAACAGTGGGTTTGGGTTTTTAGTGTGGAAGTGAATGGGAGCAAGATGGAAGATTATGGGCGTTGTCTCTTGCTTCTTCTTTCTTCTTCCCTCACTCCATTTTCTGCAGTATCGGCGGCACAAAGTAGTTTAAGGAGATTGGGTCAAAGTAGGGATGACCTGTTTAGTATAACTGATAGGTATTGGCAAATAATGATAAATAAAGAGTACGTAACAATTAGTGTAAGAGGCAGCAACAGCCCAGTGCGGGAGGAGTCGTCAGATGCCCGAGCAGCTGCACAGACCGTAGCTGGGCACTGAGAGAATTGTTAGATAAGAAACAATAAACAAAGCATGCAACCTTGAAAATCAGAATCTGAAGACTCTGTCTCTTTCTTGTGTCCGGCTCAGAACTTTGGAGGAGGCAAAGGACTCTAAAACCACCTGAATCTCGGGACAAAAAATCCCGAGAAGGACGGACTTTAGACACCAGTTATTTTCTTTGGGCACATGTCCAGCTGCTCCCTGGGCAGCAGAGACTCAGTGTGGCACAGCTGCTCAGGAAGGGAACTGCTGGCTCAGGGTCACTGCTGCAGCTTGTCCACTTGAGCCACTTGTCCCAGCCCTGTCCTCTCCCAAATTCTCTCCCAATGGAGCACTGCCAGCACTGGTTTAGTCTCAGGAGCCAGAGACTGCCCTGCACAATATTAACTCCAGCCCAATCACACCATGAACCTGCCCCCAGGCACCCCTGGCAGTCCCTGCACGGCTTCCCATTGCTGCAGGAATAGGGAAAAAGCCCCATGTGACTGTGTCAGTGCCCGCAGAGAGGCACTAAGCACATTCAGGGCATAACTCAGGATCGAGCTCCTCCCGGGAAGCAAACGAGGGAAAGCAGCAAGGCTGGCCGCAGAATCTGCCATAAGGAATGCTGGCACCCCATTTCACAAGAACAGACCCCTGAGAGAGTTTTCCCTAGCCCTGCCCCAGGGAAAGGGGCTCTGGGAACACTGCTACCTTTGTGGGGCTGTCCAGGGACCAGGGCGCTCTGGGTGGTGACGCTTAGACTGTGAGAGAGGAGAATCCCACCCTCCCTGCATGGGGAGGGAGAGGAAGAACTGACGCCCTGGGCTTGGGGACAGAGCAGGATGTGCCGTGCCTGCCCCTCATCACCACGGAGCTGCCCTGCTCCCGAAGGAGCGGCGCGGGGCCAGGAACCTCCCCAGCACCAGTCCCATCGCTCCTGCCTGCAGGGGAGCGCAGCCATCCGGCCCCACCTCTGACCCCGGCCCCCTCCCAGCTCAGCCCCGCAGCGCACACGGCTCCCCCCAGCTCCCCCAAAGCGGCTGCCAGCAAAGGCGGCTTCCTGCAGCCCACGGAGGAGCAGACACCGCCCGCCCGCTGCCCTCAGAGCCCTCTTCTCCTGCCCTGCCATCTCCCCAGCCCTGGCAAAACACCGGCAACAGGAGGCAGGAGCCCAACAAGATCCCGCTCCCTGCTGCTCCCGGCCCCACCGCTCATCCCCAGGGCCCTACCTTCTCCCTCCGGTCCCCGCAGCTCCTGGCACGGGACAAGCCCAGCACAGCCCCTCTTTATGCAGCCCTGGATCTTAACTGGGTGTGGCTTCACCTTTAATCGGGGCAGCGGGGTAATTCCTGTAAATCAGGCTTTTTACTGCAGCAGAATGTGAAAGTAAACCGTTCTTTTGGAGTCAGATACTTGAGTTACAGTCCAAATCCCATGCCAGCTGTGGTTTGAGTTGGCTCACAGACAGCTCTCATCTGTTGCAGACATCTGACCCTGAACTCCTGTGCCGTTTGTTGGTAATGATTTTGTAAACCATGGGAGCTGAATATGCATACTTGTAAAAAAAGCAGGAAAGGGACTTTGGACAAGGGCTTGGAGGGGCAGGACAAGGGGGAATGGATTCCCATTGCCAGAGGACAGGGATAGATGGGATATTGGGAAGGAATTGTTCCCAGGGAGAGTTTTGAGAGGCTGGGATGGAATTCCCTGAGAAACAGTGGCTGCCCCATTCCAAGACAGGGACACCTTCCACTATCCCAGGTTGCTCCAAGCACTGCCCAACCTGGCCGTCCTTGAACACCTCTCCAGCAGGGGAAGAAAAGCAGGAACAGCGCCGGGCTGCAGCTCTCTTGGCAGTGAACATCCCACACCTGATGGTAACAGAGCGCTGGGGTTTGACAGAGGACATTCAACACCCAACCAGAGCAGGGTGCCTGGATTGCTTTTCCCTTGAGATGTGGACACACATATCCTGCTCCACAGCCTCAAAACAAGCCCTGGCATTTGGATATCAAGACCTCCAGCCTGCCAGGACCTCAGGCATCGCCTGCCCCAGTCGGACAAGTCACAAGTGCTGGAGCAGACACCCCTGGCATTTGTCCAGCCTCAGGGGAAGCCTCAGCACCTGCCAGGCAGGGCTGGCACACATCACCTACAGAGCATGGATTTGGTCCCTCCCTTCCCAGTTTAGCTTAGCCTGTCTCCAGAGGGATCTTTCCAACACCCAAAGAATTCCCTGCTCCTGCAGGAGTGTTACAGGCACAGAACCCCAGGATCACTGAGGTTGGAAAAGGCCTCCCAGCCCATCCAGTCCAACCTGTGCCTGATCCCCACCTTGTCACCAGCCCAGAGCACTGAGTGCCACCTCCAGGAATTCCTTGGACACCTCCAGGGATGGGCACTGCAAACCTCCTTAGGCAGTCCCTGCCAAGGCCTGAGCCCCCTTTCCATGGAGAAATTCCTGCTGCTGTCTAACCAGAACCTGCCCTGGCCTAGCCTGAGGCCATTTCCCCTTCTCCTCTCCCTGTTCCCTGGGAACAGAGCCCGATCCCCCCTGGCTGTCCCCTCCTGTCAGGGAGTTGTGCAGAGCCACAGGGTCCCACTGAGCCTCCTTTTCTCCAGGCTCAGCCCCTTTCCAGCTCCTTCAGCCTCTCCTGGGGCTCCATTCCCTTTCCCAGCTCCGTTCCCTTCCCTGGACACGCTCCAGCCCCTGCAGGTCTCTCTTGTCAGGAGGGTTCCAGAGCTGCCCCAGCACTGGAGGTGCCCCAGCAGTGCCAGCACAGGGGACGGGCACTGCCCTGGTCCTGCTGTCACCCCAGAGACGGCACAGCCCTTGGGCCAGTGGCCTCTTGCCCACCTGGGCACCCCTGGGCTCCTGTCCAGCCGCTGGCGCAGCACCTCCAGGAAATCTTTGCCAGCACCATTGAACCATGAGCCCTACAGTTTTCTAATAGTTTATTAGGAGTCCAGCCTTGTTCAGGTAAATGCCTTAAATCACATAACCAGACAACTTCCCCTGGCATGCTTTGTAAAATGAAAGGTTTAATAACAAGGGAAACAATAAGCAGGTAAAGAAAATGCAGTTTGAGCACAGTGCAGAGGCCATTCTGACACTGTTATTGCAGTCCCGAAAAAGCTCTTTGGTTCTTTTGTGCAGTCCCTTTTGTACTTAACAGTCTAGGTGGGTTCTACTGGCAAATTGCCAATAAGGAAAGGTACAGACTTTGAAGGACAGTGACAAGATCCAACAGGTGCTTCTCTCTTGGCATTGAGCCAATTACGAAGAGAAAGACACAGAACTTTCTAGTTTGGTTTCCTTATGTGTTTCAGGGGAACTAAAACCCTTACCCTTAGACAGAAATGCTCACTCAGGAATGAGGTGCATTACTACACATCCCCTCTCTGCCAGCACTGCACGGCTTCCTTGGGTTCAGGAGCTCCTCAGGGTCCCTTCAGGAGCAGCCAGAGGACCATTCGCCCTCTGCCCCTGCCAGCCTGGGACAGCAGGAGCACACTCCTGCCTCATCCCCAGCCACCAGGAATACGCACACTGCAAAATGAAACCATCTGGACTCCTGACTCCATGGCAGGAGAGACCTGGCCAGGGCTGGAAACAGCCTTACGTACTTACATAGAGCAATCAGGGCAATTAACAACAAATATACATCCACTCTGGCAACATGCAAAGATACTCCATGAAGTAATAAATGATTATACACCTGGGTCAAACTCACTTAGGGGAGACAGTTCCATCTTCATTCCCTAATCTAAATTGGTTAAAACAATTATGAATGAGAATCTTGTTAAGAATACACATTTTTGTGTACATGCATATTTAGACAGTGCTTTTTGAGGTGTGTACGCAAACCAGAGTGTTTTATGATGATTGGAAGAGATATCAACTGAAATACAGAGTAGGAAGAGGAACATATTTCTGGAGAATAAACACACGATAACTTGTGAAAGAATTCAAAAAAGGGAAAAGAAAGGGGGGATTGAAATCTAAGTGACATGTAATGAAAATTTAACCACAAGCAATATTTTAACAACACATGCAAGTAAAGCCAGCAAGATAGCAGAGCAAACAAGATAGCAGAGCAAACAAGATAGCAGAGCAAATAAGATAGCAGGGGAAACAAGATAGCAGGGCAAGTGAGATAACATGCGCCATGAATTGCAGGATAAAACGTTTTAACAGAACTTGCAAACTGCAAAATTAGCTAAAACCAACTTAGACTGAAGAACAAGAAGCACCAGGCATGTGTTGAAGACACATAAGAAGTTCAAATCTGAGGAAGAACTATAGGAGTCTTCATCAAAAGACCACCAGAAGACTGACGACCACCACAGAAGGAGCTGACGCATGCGCAAAAGCAACAAACTGTTGTAAAATCCTGACAGAGCTTTATGCAAATAGGAATATGCTAATGATATGTCGTAATTGTGCCATGGAGTGGAAGGACTTTGAAGATGTAACTGCAGGCTAAAGAAGCCTGAGTGAGTTTTTGGTGAAGGGATCCCCCTCACACCTTGTGCTAAATAAACCAATACCTGCTCTGTAGCCATCTGACGATAAAGTTTTATTTTCTTGCCCAGTTTTGGCCTTCACGAGCAACGACAGAAAATCCAGGCACCTGTTTTCTCCAGGAGCCTAAGGTGCCCATTAACTGCCATAATTCTTTCTGAGCTAATCATGATTCCACATGCATGATTCCTCTGTTGAGTCCAGACTGAAGACATTGGTGTGGAGGAACATCGGGGCCAGACTGGGAGGGCTGTGGAGGGAGCAGGGAATCGAGGTGGAGCAGACAGGGAGCAGCTGCTGCTTTTCCAGCTGTGCTGGGAGGTGGACACAATCCTCCACACCCTGGAAGAGCTCCACGAGCAACGGAGCCCTGGGAACCTGCCTCGTCTCCTCCCGTTCTGTGACAGACACCAGAGAGCCCCAACTCAGGAGTCCCTGCCTGTGGTGTCTCTCTCTGTCTTTCTCAGAGCCCCGGCTCCGTTTTTGCCTCGGCTAGCTTGAGAGACAAACCACAGCTGGAAGGATATTTTCCTCAGGGCCCCAAAGATCCCAGAGCATCTGTGAACCTTTTCCTTTAGAGAGAGCAGGTCCCCGTCAATGGCAAAGGGAAGAGTCTGCACTTGGTCTGGGGGGAAACAGGGCTTTATTCAGTCTTTCTCCTGTGGTCCTGCCCCTGCAGGGTTTGGAGCCCCGTCCCTGTCCCCATTCCCAAGCCAAGAGGCAGCTCCACGTGGTTTCCTGGCTTTTATCCTGGGAGAAGGGGCTAGAGGCAGGGGACAAGCCACTACCCAATCAGGGATAAGGTGGGAGTGGAACAGAGTTGGATTACATTCCAGTGTGGGAGAATGGGCAGGGAAAAGGAGCAGGGACAAGTTCAGGTTTTGGGATACATTTTCCAGGGTGTTAGGGGTTAAGTTTGGGGTTTTGGGGTTTTTTTGTTCCTTTCCCTATAGAATTTTTCCCCCCCCATAAGCTGCTAAGAGATTAAATACTGATGCTTAAAGGGCACTTGACCCACACAAAAGAAGTGGCAGTAGATCACTTAGTTTGGGGGGGAGGGAAAGGCTCGGGGGCTGCGGGAGCTGAGGGTGGCTTCTTTCACTCTCGGTTTTCAGAGACGACAGCTGGGCGATGTCCGGCTGCGTGAGGAGTCCACTGTTAACAAAGGGTCCAGTCCTGGGAATTCCACCACCATCCATCATCTGCTGGAGTGCCCAGGAATTCGGAGCTCCTGGCCTGCCCTGCTGGAGCTGGGCCAGCCCTGCCCAGCTGTCGCGGCTTCTCCAGCACTGCTCACTTTGTGGGAACATCCCCCCCTTTGCCTGCCAGGACACCCCCCTGCCTGCTGGGGACACCCCGCCATTCCAGCCACCAGCCCAGGAGTTTTCCACCGTTCCAGCTTGGTGCTCTCGGGGTCCCAAGGGATCAGGCTGCCCCAGGTTTTGTGAAACAAAGCCCCTCAAGGTTCCTGGTTCTGTTTATTTGTGGTGGTGCAGAACTGTTTTATTAGATTTTTGTAAGAAGTTTATGTTATGGTTCGTTTCACTGTATCCCCAATTCTGTATCCCTTTTGTGTTGTCTGTATAATAAGGTGTTTTGTGTCAATCATCCCATGCCTCACATGACATGTAACATCCCCTCTGCCCCAACCCCCCTCTCTGGGGCAGTTTGTCTATCACTCCCGGGGTCCCTCCCGGATTGTGAAATCTCCGGGAGAGGGCTTCAGGTGATAGGTAGCCTGGGGGAAATTCCTTTGGCTCTGGATTTTAGTGGTCTGAAGCTTGGGGGTGGGCACACCTTGTTACCCCCTGAATCCCCTGATTTGTTGTCTTCTTGTATCCTCCCTGGGACCCTCCCCCGCCTATAAGGGGTAGGAGGGAGGAAGAGGTTCTCTCAGCCGCTGGGTTCTCAGCCTGGAAGCTCTCAGCCGCTGGGTTCTCAGCCTGGAAGCTCTCAGCCGCTGGGTTCTCAGCCTGGAAGCTTGGAGATCTCTGCTAATAAACATCTTTTAACCTGCTAAGCTGAGAGCCAGCCTTTTCTCTTCTGCTGCTGTTGACTGTCACCTTTGGGTCCAGCTGCTAAGCCGAGAAGCCAAAACGAACTGGAAACTTTGTGTCTGTGTTGACCCGAGCTAGCTGGGGCCAGCTCCCACCCGGAGCGGGGACACAACCGGACACAATTGGCGCGCCAACGTGGGGCACACCACACCAGCAGAAGCAGCTTGAACCACGTGGAGCACGGCTCCAAGGTGACAGAGCGTCCAGCGCCCACGCAGGGCCCTCCTGGAGACGAGGCGGACCCTGCGAACGGACTGGGGCTGATTTAGCCCAAAGAACAGTCTCTGGGTGTCACGCACCCCTGTGAAATTGACTTTTAAACAAGGCAAGTTCCAGGGGAAAGCAGGGGAGCTTCGAGCCCCGACCGGAGTCCTTCTTGCAGCAGAACATTCAGACCCACGCACCCCCCAGGCACAGGAACAGGTAAGTATACCCACAAAGGGACATACTTACTGGTTTTAGGGTTCCCCCGAGGGAGGGGGATCTATTGGGGAGGAAAAAATCCTCCAAAAATAGCTGCGCAGCTAAAGGGTTAAAACTCCTGTGATTTTGAGTGAACGGGGTCTGCGGGGGGAGTGCTTTTCATCTGGGTTTGGGTTCAAAAGCAACTTAGTATTGAAACATGGCTGGAAAGCTAACGGTTGCTCAGAAAAGGTTGTATTATAACTATGCGTCAGTAGTTAACGATGCCAAATTGAAAATCTCAAAAGGCGAGTTAAGAAGTTTTGTTCGCTGGGTTCATGTGCATTTTCCCCAAGTCTCTCCGGACAGAGTCTGCAGCCCACATTTCTGTGGCACTGTAGAAAAGGAATTAATTAGGTTGATTCAAACTGGGGACAAAAAGGCTACAAAGTATTTTACTGTAGCAATGAAGTTAAATTCGGCAATTCAATTTCAAAAGGGAATGCCGAAAGAGCCCAACGGAGAAACGTGTTCTCCCCCTCCTCCCCCCACCTCTTTTCCCCGGTCCCCATGTCCCCGGGAAAGCGTTCTCGATGGAGCGGCAGGGGTCCCGCCCGCCCGCTCTGCCTTCGGGGCACCCCAGCCTCCACGCCCGTGCTGGTCTGGTAGGGCCAGGAGGGAAGTCTCAGACAGCACTGGCCATGCTGCACGGGACAACCCTCCCTCCCCGCTTTTCCCGGTTCAAAAATGCCGCGTTCGGTTTTCCGTGGGGAGTAAAATCGGGTCCAGGTCCACGTGGTCCTCTCGGGGTTCCCAAGATGGCGGAGACCGCATGGCGGGGGACTCCCCCGCCCCCTCAGCGCTGCCCACCCCTCCCTACCCCAGTGACGTGGTGCCCGCAGCGCGCGGCCCCGCCCCCTTCCCTGCCCCGCCTTACCCCTGTGGCGTCGGGTGCCTGCCGCGTGACACCCCCCCCCAGCCCCGCGCTGCGTGGCCCCGCCCCTGCCCCACGTGGTGCCGGCCCCGACCCGCGTGGCCCCACTCCCACCCCACGTGGTGCTGGCCCCGACCCGCGTGGCCCCACCCCCACCCCACGTGGTGCCGGCCCCGACCCGCGTGGCCCCGCCCCCGCCCCGCGTGCCGCGGCCGCACTGCCCCCCCCCAACCCCCTGTGGCTGCGCGTGCGCACTGCGGCATCCCTTCGCCCCCGCAGCCGCCGCGCCGCCGCCCGCCCCGGAGCAGCCCGGTCCCGCGCCGCCGGGGCTCGATCCCGCTCCCCCGGGATCCCCCCCGCCCCCCCCACTCCTCAATGATGTCACCCCCCGGGCAAGCCGCGGCCCTTGCAGGGATTCAGTTGCCAGGCAACCAAGTGCCTCAGGCCACAGGCGTCCCAGCTCCCTCAAACCCGGAAGTGCCTGAGCAGGGAACGGGAGCAGAGACAGCTGCCAGCTCCTGCTCCATTCCCACCCTTGCCCCTGTTACCTTCCGCAATGCCTGCGGTGGTAACAACAGGGCAGAGTACCACCCATTTCCCTGAGCCACCATCAAAGAGATCTGCAAAGCTCACAGGATATATGGCCGTGATGGGCCATATTTCAGAGGGCTTCTCAGAGCGGATCTCTCTGCAGAGGAGGTGGTGCCTGCTGATTTAAAGTACCTGTTTTCTTGCTTGCTGAACCCAACAGAGTACATCCTATGGGTCACAGCTTGGAAAAGGCTGCTCCAGGAGGCCTTACCAGGGCTCCTCAACCATGTTAACACCAGAGTTGATGCTCAGGGAATCCCTCTCACTCTCGACCACCTGGCTGGGGAGGGGCAGTGGGCAGAAGCCACTGACCAAGTGGTCATTCCTGTCCAGTGCCTCCACGTAGTGAGAGAGACAGCCCTGACTGCATTCTTCAGCATGCAAACACAAGGTCCTGCGATTTCTTATTCAAAAATCAGGCAGGACCAAAGTGAGTCTTTCACAGATTTTGTGGAAAGGCTGTCCCGAGCTATTGAAGCTCAGGTCAAAAATGAAATGGCTCGGGAACACATTTTATCGGAGATTGCGTTTTCAAATGCAAATGATTTATGTCGTACTGCAATTTTAAGTTTACCCCTACACCCCAAACCAACCTTACCAGACATGCTTCAGGTATGTCACGTAAAGCTGCCTTTTATGAGCTTTTCTACAGGTCCACGGCCCAAACCTCATCAAGTTGCAGCCATGGAAACTGAAGATTCCCGAAAAACACCAAACACCGGGAAGAAGCATTCTGCGCAAAGCTCCCAGAAGTGTTTCTTGTGCGGGAATTTGGGGCATTGGGTTTCCAAATGCCCCCTCAAGAAAGAAGTAGAGGACCTCAAAAACAAAAAAGGGGGAGGGGAAGGGGAAAAAGGGAGAGGGTTTAAACCCTCACAAAAAAACTGGTGAAAGAGCGCAGGTCCGCCCTGCGTGAGGAAAAAAATGGGGTGGACCGGGCAAGAGGGGAGGGGAAAGGGAGCCAAGGGAAAAAGAAGGAGAAGCTGCAATGCCCCATTCAGGGTGGCAGCAAACATAACACACTGGAAATGACTTACACGGACCATGACATGGCACAACCAATTTTGACAACCAATTCTAAATATACCCCCTACAGGTTGCAGCTCACGGAGGGTTTGCACCTGAAAGACGACAACTGGAATTTTGTGTCAGTTGACAACAGTGAGCAGGGTACCTGGCCAAGGGTCAAAGTTAAGCTCATCGTTGTGGGGGACTGCAAACACACCCCAAAAGAGATCGAAATTCTTCCAGGAACATTTGATAACAATCCTGGAAAATTCGTTCTCTGGCTACGCTGCACTCACCCACCAACATTCCTACCTAAAGGGAAGATAGTTGCCCAGATCATACCCACCTGGGAACACCTGAAAGAAGACAACATACCAACAGCTTGTCCCGTGCACAACATCACAGAAGTGAAACCCCAGGTGGGATGTGAGTTACAGGTGGGTGATGAGGCCATTAACATCACAGGCCTGCTCGACACAGGCGCAGACGTGACTGTAATACCAGCTAAGCACTGGCCGTCACGTTGGGCCTTGGAAAACGTGGCAGGACAGGTGCAAGGAATAGGGGGAATGCAATTGGCCAAACAATCAAAGAGTGTGGTGCAAATTAAGGGGCCAAAAGGGCAGTTGGCCAGTTTACGCCCTTTTGTTTTGGATTATAGGGAACCCTTGTTGGGGAGAGACCTGATGGCCCAGTGGGGAGTCACGATTGACATCCCAGACCCCCCACAGGATTTTTGGGCGGCGGTCGCTGAGGAGTGCCCTACCCACAAGCTGAATTGGAAAACAGATGCACCAGTGTGGGTTGAACAGTGGCCGCTTTCAAAACAGAAATTGAAGGCGCTCGAAGAGCTCGTGGAGGAGCAGTTAGCTAAGGGTCACATTGTAGAGACCACCAGCCCTTGGAATTCGCCGGTTTTTGTTATCCGGAAGCCGGGGAAGGACAAGTGGAGACTCCTCCAAGATCTCAGACAAATTAATAACGTGATAGAAGACATGGGCTCTCTTCAACCTGGGATGCCTACCCCGACCATGCTCCCACAAAATTGGAAATTGGCTGTTATAGATATAAAAGATTGTTTCTTCCATATTCCCCTACACCCTGACGATGCACCACGTTTTGCATTCTCGGTTCCCACTGTTCACCGAGAGGCCCCGAGGAAACGCTACCATTGGAGGGTTCTTCCCCAAGGGATGAAGGTGTCACCTATCATCTGCCAGTGGTATGTGGCTTCCTTGCTGTCCCCGGTCCGCGTAGCCGCAGAGAAAGCAATCATCCATCATTATATGGATGATGTGCTTGTGTGTGCCCCCACCGATGATGTCTTGTCCCACGCACTTGACCTGACAATTAATGCATTGGTTGTTGCAGGGTTCGAGCTGCAGGAAAACAAGGTTCAAAGGATGCCACCTTGGAGGTACCTGGGGCTGGAAATTGGCAAGCGGACCATTGTGCCGCAAAAATTAGAAATCAAGGCCAAAATTCAGACCCTTGCAGATGTCCATCAGCTGTGTGGGGCATTGAATTGGGTGAGACCCTGGCTGGGCCTCACAACTGAGGACCTAGCCCCTCTTTTCAATTTATTGAAAGGGGGAGAGGAGCTGAGTTCTCCCAGGGAACTAACCCCGGAAGCGAAGGAGGCGCTGGAAAGGGTACAGCATCTCATGTCCACTCGGCAGGCTCACAGGTGTGATCCAGACCTGCCTTTCAAATTTATAATAATGGGGAAATTGCCACACCTCCATGTAGTCATTTTCCAATGGAGAAATAACATCAAAAAGGACCAGGGCAGAGAGGACCCACTTCTAATCATAGAATGGGTCTTTCTCAGCCATCAAAGGTCCAAGAGAATGACACGTCCACAGGAACTGGTGGCTGAACTGATCCGAAAAGCCAGAGTTCGGATCAGGGAATTGGCAGGGTGTGATTTTGAATGCATTCACATTCCAATTGGATTAAGATCGGGCCAGATTACAAAGGCAATGTTAGAACACCTGCTTCAGGAAAATGAAGCACTGCAGTTTGCTCTAGATTCCTTCACTGGGCAAATCTCAATTCATCGGCCAGCCCACAAAATTTTTAATCAGGATGCCAAATTCACACTGAATTTGAAAGATGTTCGGAGCAGGAAGCCTTTAGAGGCCCTGACGGTTTTCACGGACGCGTCCGGAAAGTCCCACAAGTCAGTTATGACTTGGAAGGACCCTCAGACTCAGCAGTGGGAGGCAGATGTTGCCGAGGTGGAGGGATCACCTCAGGTTGCTGAGTTGGCCACTGTTGTCAGGGCTTTCGAAAGGTTCCCCGAACCCTTCAATTTAGTAACGGACTCCGCTTATGTAGCGGGGGTGGTATCGAGGGCAGATCAGGCAATACTGCAGGAAGTGTCTAACACCGCACTGTTTGAGCTGCTCTCTAAGCTTGTCAAGCTTGTCTCCCACAGGGAGCAGCCATTTTTTGTGATGCATACAAGATCACACACCGATTTGCCGGGGTTCATAGCTGAGGGGAACAGAAGGGCTGATGCTCTTGCTGCTCCTGCAGCGATGGCCCCATTGCCAAGCATTTTTGAGCAGGCAAAGCTCAGCCATCAGCTTCATCATCAGAACGCGCCTGGCCTTGTTCGCCGGTTTCACATCACCAGGGAACAGGCCAAGGCAATTGTGGCTACGTGTCCCTCATGTAATCAGCATGCACTCCCCACCTTGAGTGCAGGAGTAAACCCCAGAGGTCTGAACAGCTGTGAGCTGTGGCAGACTGACGTGACACATATCCCCCAATTCGGCCGATCTAAATATGTGCACGTGTCTGTGGACACTTTTTCCGGTGCAGTTTTTGCTTCTGCCCACGCAGGGGAGAAGACCTCGGATGCGATTAAACACCTCATCCAGGCTTTCTCCTTCATGGGCATCCCAAAAGAATTAAAAACTGATAATGGCCCAGCGTACCGTTCCAAGGAATTCTGCAGCTTCCTGCAACAATGGGGAGTGGGTCATAAAACCGGCATCCCTCATTCCCCAACAGGCCAAGCTGTAGTGGAGAGGACCCACAGAGAAATCAAAAGGGTCCTTAACCAACAACAACCGGTGTTGAAAACAGAAACACCACAGACCCGATTGGCCAGGGCTCTATTCACTTTGAATTTTTTAAACAGCACCTTTGAGTTTTTAAACCTCCCATTGTTCCTCATTTCGGGGCAAACCCTCAGCTAAACATCAAAGAGAGGCTGCCAGTCATGGTCCGGGACCCTGAGACTGGAAGGACAGAGGGACCTCATGATTTAGTCACGTGGGGCCGTGGGTACGTTTGCATGTCCACCCCCACGGGGCCGAGATGGTTACCATCAAAATGGGTGAGGCCCTATGTCCCGAAAGTCTCGGGGTAGAAAAAGAAACTGCCGCAGGTTACTCAAGCAGCTTTTAGGAGGAAAAGGAGGGAAGATTTTTCCCCAGATGGTTTCGCTTTCCTGAATGACCCCTGCTCGAATGCTGATTGTTTGTTTTAGTTCTTCTAGTCCCGATGGAACCTGTCCAGCGCCAATCCCCTGTGCTGAGGAAGTTTCACCTGCTCCTTGGTGTATTGTTTGGGGACTGGGGAATTTCGGGCTGGGTGGGTTCAATTTTGAAATCAGTTTTGTTATTTTTGTTTGTTATTCTGTTAATTTTAATTGGATTTGGTATCATCAAAAAAATGTTAAGTAGATTAATTTCTAGCACCACACATGCCCCCTCTGTGAACCATGTTGCTGTATCATCCGTGCCTGGATGGGAGGAGGACGTGGAACTGGAGGAAGACCCAGAAGACAGAAGACACCCAGAGGATGAACCTCAGATGGAGTGGCCCACTCAGCCAGAGTGGCTCACCGAGAGTTACCCGGACTTCGAATATCATCCTCCTCCGTTCCAGCCCTCCTCCTGTCATTAAAACAAAAAAGGGGGAGATGTGGTGGTGCAGAACTGTTTTATTAGATTTTTGTAAGAAGTTTATGTTATGGTTCGTTTCACTGTATCCCCAATTCTGTATCCCTTTTGTGTTGTCTGTATAATAAGGTGTTTTGTGTCAATCATCCCATACCTCACATGACATGTAACATCCCCTCTGCCCCAACCCCCCTCTCTGGGGCAGTTTGTCTATCACTCCCGGGGTCCCTCCCGGATTGTGAAATCTCCGGGAGAGGGCTTCAGGTGATAGGTAGCCTGGGGGAAATTCCTTTGGCTCTGGATTTTAGTGGTCTGAAGCTTGGGGGTGGGCACACCTTGTTACCCCCTGAATCCCCTGATTTGTTGTCTTCTTGTATCCTCCCTGGGACCCTCCCCCGCCTATAAGGGGTAGGAGGGAGGAAGAGGCTCTCTCAGCCACTGGGTTCTCAGCCTGGAAGCTCTCAGCCGCTGGGTTCTCAGCCTGGAAGCTCTCAGCCGCTGGGTTCTCAGCCTGGAAGCTCTCAGCCGCTCGCCTCGGAGCTTGGAGATCTCTGCTAATAAACATCCTTTAACCTGCTAAGCTGAGAGCCAGCCTTTTCTCTTCTGCTGCTGTTGACTGTCACCTTTGGGTCCAGCTGCTAAGCTGAGAAGCCAACACGAACTGGAAACTTTGTGTCTGTGTTGACCCGAGCTAGCTGGGGGTCAGCTCCCACCCGGAGCGGGGACACAACCGGACACATTTATTATTTATGCTGTAGTTGTTGTTTGTTTGTTTGCCTTGTTATACTTACTAGTAAAGAAGTGTTATTCCTTTCCCCACTGCTCTGCCTGAAAAGCCTCTTTAATCTTCTAAATTATAATAACTTGGAGGGAAGGGATTGGAATTCCCCATTCCTAGAGAGGCCCCACCTCTCCCTAGCAGATCTTTTCAAACCAAGACACAGGGGAACAGGGGGGTACAGAAGAAACCCTTACAAAAGCCAGTATAAAAATGAAATGCAATGTAAACCCAAACAATGTACAACAACACCTGCCCAGCTGCCACCCTGGCCCAGGGCAAAGGGAGAGGCAGCAGGAATTCCGAGAGGACGTGCCCAGGAAGCAGCGAGACAGAGCAGAGAAGGACAAAAGGGCTGGAAAAGTGGCCAGTGCCGAGGGGGATCCTCACTGTCTTGGTTTTGTGTGGCCTGGTTTTTGGTAGTGAGGGGGCCAAAGAGGTCGTTTCTGTGAGAAGCTGCCAGAATCTTCCACCATGTCCAGCAGAGTCAGCTTCTGATGGCTCCGGAACAGAAGAACAGTGCTGCCTTCACTGAGGCGTAGCCACCTGGTTCGGAAACGGCACGGTGACCAACCCCCGGCCACTCGGGCCATCAGCTCACAGACACCAATGTGGTGGACTGCAAATGGCGTTTATTAACGGGTTGCATGGGGTTATAACACTTCTGTTTACTGCCTCACTTCTGTCTGCTTACATTATAAACTCGGTGTTGCTTGGCTAATTAAGGGGGGCTAAACAACCAACTGTTGAGGGAGGGG
Source organism: Hirundo rustica (assembly GCF_015227805.2). Taxonomy (NCBI): domain Eukaryota; kingdom Metazoa; phylum Chordata; class Aves; order Passeriformes; family Hirundinidae; genus Hirundo; species Hirundo rustica. The sequence continues at coordinate 116,135,399 of NC_053452.1, forward strand.
TTTTGTCTACCCATACAACGCAATATCTTCCAATCGCCTGTCCCTAATCACCCACATTTCCGCCCCCCCCCCATGATTAAGTAAAAAAGGTACAAAAGTATAAATGTTATAAAAAATACAAAACCTGTTAAAATTAGTATAATAGGATATAAAAAGGGATATAACATGTTAGTAATAAGCGCACTTCAAAGCAATTGCTGGCGTTCAACAAACAAGATGTTAACCTTTTCTAAACGGCTCTTAACAAATGACACTAACTTGTTTAGAATGCAAGGCCCAAAAATCAGCGTCAGGAGTATCATGGTAAGAGGGCCTATTAAGGTGGAAATAAGGCTGGTCAGCCATGGGGACTGGTTGAACCATGACTCGAACCATCCTTGTTGGGCCTCTCTCTCTCTCTTTCTCTGGGCCAGTCTTTCCCTTAGCTCGGCCATTGAGTCTCGCACGACTCCGGTATGGTCTGCATAAAAACAGCATTCTTCTCTCAAGGCGGCACACAGGCCTCCTTGCTGCATGAGCAAGAGGTCAAGTCCTCGCCTGTTCTGCAGGACGACTTCTGAAAGCGAGGAGACAGATTTCTCCAGAGAGGAGATGGATTTCTCAATTCTTTGCAAGTCCTCATCAATGGTCATTTGCAGCTGAAAAAGTCCTTGCTGTTGGGTCACGAGAGCTGAAACACCTGTGGCTGCACCAGTGGCTCCTAGGCCGAGGAGCATTGCAATGGTTATGCCTGTTATTATTTCTCTTTTTTGGAGCTGCGTGGAATCTTCCAAAAAGCGATACATTTCTTCTTCTTGGTGATACAGGACTCTAGGAACAATCAGAACTTGGACACAAAAGTCAGCATTGAATTTACCAAGGTACACACAGGGGCTTATTCCGGATTGTTGACAGACCCACATTCCTGGTACGGATGGGATCGCCCACTTATCTGTCTTTCGACTAGATGAATACTGGATGAATTCAGTACAGCTATTGCCCATCTGCTTTGCTAAGGTTACATTGCCAAAGCACTTGCCTCGGCCTGTGGCTTGACTCAGAGTAATTCCTCTCCTCTATGGGGGGTGTCCCACCTACCCTGGTGTGGATTTTCTGCTGCTAAATAGCTAAAAGGAACATTAAGGGCAGCGCCCTCATAAAAAGGGGGGTCTGCATTATAACATAACCAGCATGACTTTGTAAGGTTTGGGTTGGATTGGTTCAACGACAAAAAGGTAGCGTCTAACACACTAAGAAAGGGATTGTAAGGAGTTACTTGGGTGTTTTGTAAATAGCTAAAGGGCTGGATGGGGAGGAGGTGGTAGTTGTGGTCTCTGTCTTGGGTCTGCGTGGTGTAAGAATCTGACTGGGTCCAATTGATTGGGATACTGGGGGTAGGAGCCTGATCATTTGTATGTTCGCCCAAATGTCGCAAAAGGCGCGAACAAACACTGAGCACATAACAGTGGCGGCAGTGTCTTCTTTCTCTGCGTGTTCTCCAGTTTATATACCCATAACAAAGTGTCATCTAAAGTTATTGTTTACATCACAATAACTTATTCTATTCATTGGTGCAAAGCAGTTAGTGTCAATGTATTTGGTAGAAGTTTTGCAGAAAGTTAATAAGGCACGTTTACTTTATGCACGTAGTCTAACTACAAAAATCCTTCATGGTAAAACTGTAAAGTTTGAAAATTTGATGGTAAAATTGATGGGATAAGATTGCTTCTTGTTTACGATCAGGGATCGTTGAGGTAGCGTTGGAAACAGGAGTATTAGCTATAGTATTTTTTATTTGTGAAGGATTTTGGTAAAGAAGTGTGATTGTGAATGTGTAATATAAAATATGGCTTAGTGTGTTGCTGGATTGTATTTTACAATTCCAGCAATACATTAAATAAAGGCTGATGATTAAATTTTGATAAAACAACTTCATTTAATTTGGGGGCTAAATTTATTATATAAGTAGAATTAGTTACAATGTTTACAGTTTGAGGGAATAACTGAAATGCAGTGCTTATGGTTTGTAATTTAATAATTTGAGGTGAACTTGTTTGAAATTTTATTATCACGTGTTAATTATTATTGGTTTTTTTAGTAATTGTAGTGGGGGTTTTTGGTTGTTAGAACTATTTGTAAAAACAGTGGGTTTATTAATAAGGTTTTTTATACTTAATTGTTTTTGATTAACTGGCACTTTTTGAAAAAGGTTTAATAAAGGGTGACTTGGTAAATGATAAGATATTTGCTTGTAAAAGTAGTTATAGTCATTTGTAACTGACAGTTGTTGGAAAGATACTACTTAAAATAGTAATTTTGAACAGGTAAAAATTTTTTTTAGGATTTTGGTTTATTAATTTAATATATTGTTTATGAGTTTTAATAATAATTTTAGTAATTAATTTAATAATACTAGGAGTAGTTTTTTATATGTTTGAAAGGTAAAAAACAATTATTTTAAAATATGTAGGGGTTTTTTACTGATTATTTTATTGTACAGGAATTTTTAAAGGAGTTATTTTGTTAATTGTAATAAATAGATGTACTATTTATGTTAGAGTAATGTGAGAGGCAATTTTTTAAAATAAAGTTTTTAAAATTATTCTGAGAATAGAAAGGGGTTTGGGGGTAATTTATGGATATTAGTAGGATTTTTTTATTTTAAAATACTTTTAAAATATTTTAAAAATATTTTTAAAGTGGCCATAATTGTGAATTAGTAAGTTTCAAATAAGGTTTGATTTAATTAATTGTTTTTATTAATTTTTGTATATTAGTTAGGCTTTAATTATGTTTTCTAATTGTATTTTTTTGAGGTTTTACTTGGTTTTGAGATATAATGAGACATATTTTTAAGGTTTAACAGTTTGAATTTTTTGAGGGGTTTAAATTAGATTATAATTTTGTAAAGAAGTTACTGTAAAAGATTGTAAATGAGTTGGTTTTGTTCTTTAGTTGTTAATAAAATATTATTTATGTAATGATAATAATAACAATTAGGATTTTTTTTTCTGGAGTTAAAGTTTGTGCTATAAACTGGAACTAGTAGGGCAGGTTTTTAGGCTTTGGGGAAGAAATTTTTACCGATCCTTTTGTGTTAGTCTAGAATGATTAATTGTTGGTCCCGTGCATGTAAAATTTGTTTTGTTTAGTTAAAGGTATTATAATTTTTTTTATTTTATTTGATTAAAACAGTATTTTATTTTATAGGAATTATGGTAGGGGATGGTAAACTGGGTTGTAAAGCTCTTATTGTAGCTATTACAGTATTAATTTGTTTTAAGTTGTGTAAAAGTTGCTACTTGTTAGATTTTTTTTTTTTAATAATAAGCACAGGAGTGTTCTATGGATTGTGTAAAGGTTTCGTATGTTTTGTGGTTAATTGTTTTTGAACTAATGTTTGTAGGGTAATTAATTATTTACTAGGAGGGTTCTGTTGATCAACTTACACAGGTTTGGTGGTTAACTAAGTTAGAGTGGGTTGCTTAATACTTTGTAATATGGTGATTTTTGTTAAAAATCAGGAGCAATTTTTACTTTTTATTGGATGAGGTAATCTCGACTTTATAGATTTAACAGAGTAGAGGTAATATGTGGCTTTATAGTTGCTTTTTGTCTTTTAGGGGTTGTGATTAAAATGGTGTTAACTGAAATTTTGCTTACTGTGGCTCTTTTTTAGCTTGAACATTCTAGTGTTACTTGTTTGCGCAGGCTGTTGTGGGGGTTAAGAGTGTAAAGACACAATCATTGCATTCATTTTAGTCTTTAGTAAACTGTTTAATGGTATTTGTTGAGGTTCTGTATTTTTAGAAGTTAAGATGTAGGTTTAATGTGGGTCGTTGAGTAGCCATTGTGCTTAAAAACCTTGAGGTGTCTTGGTAAACCTGAAGCTTTTAGTGGAAAGTAGTTGATTTTTTTGTTTTGGGAATACAGAAAATAATACAGAATAATTTGAATAAGGTTAGTTCTTTTAGGCATAGCAACTGGCAAGTAAGTAGTTGAAATGATAGTATAAATTTGTTTTGTATAGTTAGTATTAATTACTTTAATATGTACATTGTTTGAATAAGGTGGCACTAGATTTTTTAATTAAAAGAGCACTGAGACTTTTTCTAATAGGTTTTCATGCTTTTAAGGGTACTTTAACAACAGCATGAATATTAATAGTTCCTGTGTTTGCAGTGGGTATATTAATTTTTGCTGAACTAATTATTGCTTTTGAGTATTGTTTATAAATGGACAACTTTGCAGTGCTGGGAGGGCCTGTGGTTGCTGAAGTATTTGTGTTTACAAGCACTTTTTCCTGTTCTTTTTATGTGTTCTTGCAATAATTGTTTATTTGTATGGTATTTTGATCTCTACTGCTTCGTAAAATGTTCAGTTTTACTATAACAATTACAAGTAAATTTTTTATTTGGATTAGTTTTAGATTTTACTTTTTCTTTAACATTTTTAGGGTGCTGTGCTTTTAAATGTTTTTGCTTTTTACATGAAAAATATTTTTGTGGAGGCTTTAGGATTGCTGCTAATGCAGCTATTTTATGCTGGGCTGTGCTAATTTTGAGCAAGTTGTAATTGTTTCTGGAACAGAGGGATATTTTGGTAGAACTTCAATAATTTGTTGGCAGTCTTTATTTGTATTGGGTTTGGCTGATTGTTTACATAGAATTTGTTTTAAAACTTTATCATTTACTTGTTTTTTAGTTGCTGCAACAAATTTTTTCTACAAATTGCAAAGAAAGGTCCTTTAATACTTTGTTTTATAGTGTCAAATTTTGGGTTTGGAGCTGCTATTTGTATTGTTTTAATTATAGTATTTATACTTATTTGCTGAGCTTGTGGTAAAACTAGAGGATTTTACTATGCTTGTATGTTTGGATTAGTAAAATGTTTGTTGCTGAGCAAAGTATCAACTCTTACAGTGTGATGAGGATTGTGTTGAGGTAGTTATATTTAGAGCTGTTTGCTCAGCTAGTTGCTTCCAGGTGTTTTGAAATACTCTATGCTGTACTGGCTGAAACAAAATTGAAGTTGAGTTCATAATATTATAAATGTAAATGTAAATGTAAATAAAAATATTAATACAAATGTATTATTAACACAAATTAATTGTATAACTTTTGCAGAATTAATACTAAACTCAGCCACCTTTTCTTGGAGGTCTTGTACAACTGTCTATGCAAAAACTTGATGAGATGACGATCATTTTGTCTTGAGTTCAGAACTGTTTTAATACAAGAAAAGCTATTTTATTATCAGCAACATTTATATCAACGTTCTGTATATCTAATGTTTTTGGTGGGCTTATTTTTTCCAATAAATACTAGTTTTTTACTTCAGCTACTTTTTATTTCAGCTACTTTTTACTTCAGCTGCTTTTTACTTCAGCTGCAGGAGCAGCAGCAGCTTCTCCTTCCTGGAGCCCCTTGGATTCCCAGGAAGGCACCAGCCACAAGCCCAATGGGCAGAGGCCTTGGAGACTCCCACAGAAGCCAGCTGGGCACCTCTCCCTGCCCCGGTGCAGGATGCAGAGTGTGGGGATCTGTGCCGTGCTCCCACCACATTCCCCTGGGACTAAAGGCTAAATGGAGCACACAGGGAAAGAATGCAAAGAGGAGACCCAGCAGCAGCAGGGAGGAGACCCCCAGGGCTGCCCGGAGGACACAGGGAGGAGGACATGGAGCTGGGAAGGTTGTGCAGGGGGCTGGGGACATGGGAGAGGCTCTAGAAGGAGCTCTGAGGTCTCCCTGGATCCTTCTGCAGGCAAACATCCTAAATTCTCTCAGCCTAGCTCCAGAGCGGATGGATAAAGGAGAAGAGGAGAAAGAAGAGAGCAAAAGGAGGAAGGGAAGCTAAGAGCAATATTGCTCTTCTCAGAGCTCCCCACCTGCCCTTCCATCCCCATCCCAGCTCCACCCAGCCAGGCACCCCAGCCCTGTCCCCCTCCATCGCCAGCCCTGTCTTTCCCAGCGTGTGCAGCAGACAGACCCCACTGGACAATTCCTGCTCCGCTTTACAGTCACACCCCAGCACCAGCAGCTCTCCTCGGGACCATGCAGGGTGTCAGACATGGGAAAAGCTTGATCAAATTCCTTGATTTTCTATCTTTTGCCACCGAAGTTCTCTGTAATTTTGACCTCTTGAGAATATCTAGTCCGTATTTCTCCTGTGGGCCAAGCCAGAGTAAAGGAACCTCAGTTTATTCCCGTCCATGTAAATGTTCTGGATGTTACACAGGGTCAGCGCACCCTTAGTCCCAACTGGTGCAGCCTGGGAGAGCTGCTGCATCCCGGTGTCACTGGAAGGCACCGCATCCAGGAATTGTTGAGGTTGGAAAAGAGCTTTAAGCAATTTGTGCTCCTCCCTAGAGCAGGGCCTACAAGGAAGGAGGTGCCAGACGATCCCACTGAGGGAGACTTTGGCCAAAGGATCCTGGCAGAGACAGGGAAAGGTGCAGAGAAGAGTCTGGTTGTAGTGCAGAGGGAGCTGGGACAGCTGGCACAGGTGAGGGCAGCAGGTGAGGGACGCTGCAGCCTCCTGACACCCCAGCCCAGGCCTGAGGCCACCCCCCCTTGCTGCATTGGGTCCTCTGCACTGCACCCAGCTGTGGGCACTGGGTCCCCCCCACTCACTCCAGTAGCTGCACTGGGATATTCCCCATGCAGCCCAGGAGGTGACACCATGGCCAGGGTCACCTTCACTGCCACTCTGCCTCCAGGAGCCGGCCCAAATCCCCTCCCAACCCTTGTGTCCCCAGTCCCTGGCACTCAGCCCTTGCAGCACACACTCACACGGCCCAGCTCTGGCTCCTGTCACTGGCTCCAGGTCTGCTTGGCCAGGGCTGGGCTTGGCAGGGTTTGTGCCCGTTCCCCTTTTGTCCTGCAGCTTCCCAGCTGAGCAGCTCCAGAGCACAGACCTCAATGGGCTCAACCTTCTCAGGCCTCCATGTGTGTGACAGGCCAGGCTTGGTTCCCAGCGCTGCCTCCCTTGGCACCTGCCACTGACATTGGTTTCCCTGGATGTTGTGGTTTGGGGCTTCCTGCCCTCTCTGCTCTCCCTGCAGACAGTGAAGCTGCTCCTGGAGCAGAGACCCTGAATGGAGCAGAGCCTCTGCTGCCACACCCCCTGCCCCAGTGCCACCCCCTGTCCCCTGCCCATCTGCAGCACACAGAGCTCGAGTCACCCTCAGCTGTGGCTCCCCTGAACACAAAGGAGACACAGAGCAGTGCAGTCCAAACCAACTCCTTTATTAGCAGAGCCTGCAGGGGATAAGGCTGAAGCAGCTCTTCAGCCAGCTCTCCAGGAGGGCTTGGCCTTTGCATTGCCAGCAGGGTTGCAGCACCTGCACAGCAAAAGCCCCCACAGCTCCCTGGGGCAGAGACAGCTGGTGCCACCTTCTCCAGAGCACAGCTCTGGTGCCACCAGCCTGCCTGGACAGCACCAGCACTGGCTCCAGGGCTGCTGCAGAAGGTGCTGGCAGACAGGATTCTCCACATGGGGCATTCCAAAGGCTTTTGCTCAGCTGAAAGGCCAAGGACAGGAGCAGCTTCTGCTGAGGCTGAGGGCTGGAGGGAAGGGCAGCAGCCCCAGGCACCTGAGCAGGAGCAGCTGCCCTGGACAGAGACACAGCACCTCCGAGACAGGGAGTGAAAGCACTGCCTGAGCCCCGGGGCAGTCGTGTCACTGCTTTCCAGAGCCCAGAGGCACAACAGCTCCTGTTGGGAGAACAGCCTCAGTTGATCCAGGAGGCTGCAGTCAGGGAGGGAAGGATGATGCCCAAAAGCCAAGCAGGCCAGCTTGCAGCCAGCATGGAGCTGGCCTCAGGTCCTGCAGCCCTTTCTCCAAGCAGGACACCTCCTTGCTGCAGGAAAACTGCCTTTGGGGCACTGTCCCTTCTTGTCTCACAGCAGCTGATCCAAGTGAGCCTTGGAGTGCTGCCTTTGCCCTTGCCCTTGGCCGATCGCCCCAAGGAGGGGGTTTGGTTTGGCTCTAGGAGAAAGCAGAGGGAAATGTTTATGGCAAGAAGGCATGGGGATTCCGGCCTTCTCATGATGCAAAGGAGTTGCTGAGTGACAGCCACAGTAACGTGCCTTATTTTACCAAATTTGGAAGCAATTGGATACTATTGCCATCACTGGGTTTGAGAGCATCATCAATGTAACTGCATTTTGTGGAGAGCCTGGTACAAAGTTCTCCTGAACTGCAAAGCTGTTGTGGTTCTTCCTTCCCATGGATGTGGCCTAACGCCTGTCCAGCTCAGACAGTACTTGCTGCTTGGTAATTCTCTGCCAGGCCTCAGGGATTTCTCCTTTACCCTGAAATTTCCCATTGTACAAAGCTTCTAGCTGTGTCCTGAAATGAGACACAAACCATTTCCAGTATGCCTGCATGGATGAATCAGGGAGAATGTTCCAAGTGGCAAAACGGGGTCCTGCATCACGGTATTTCTTGTACGGGATCAAATCACTGTCACCAACTTTGAATAAGCCATCACTTGCAACGAGTCTGGAACAAATATCAGTGACCAGGTGGTTTGTCCTCTGCCACATGGTTCCCATCAGAGCTCGTGGGCGATGGAAGACAACCTGATGGTCTCCATCATGTCCCTGCATGCTGTTTGTGCAGACAGCCCCACAAAAGGGACACTCTTCCCAGCACCCCAAAAACTGCTCTGCTAAGATGGTGTGAGGCTGTGTTGAAAATGAGCTCATATCAGCATCAGCAAATTCATTCTTGAGCCTGTCCCTCAGGGCAGCCAGAGCTTCTGCCATGGCACTGCTCAGGAACTCAATGTCTGTGACCTCATGGTGCTCGATGCCCTTCAGGTCACTTCTGGGCAAGCTGATCACCTCTGTCAGTTCCCTGCAAAATTCATCCAGCCAAAGAGAGACTTTGTCTTCTCTGTCTTTTCTGTCTTTGACAATTTGGGTTGATGAAGAAACAGCTGACAGGATCTTTTCAAAGAGAAGATTAAGGGAGGAATCTAAAAACCTCTCAAGCCTCCCACTCCCATCTAAACAGTGACTCTTCACTCGTTTCTCAATGTAACTCTGAAAAAACTCCTTTGGAAACTTCAGGTACTGCTTGAAATACTCAAAATTTTCTTGATCTGCCAAGTATCTCAAGATGCAAATTTCCAGATTGGCTCTGCTGCCCCTGAAATCTGGGAATCTGCCCTGCATGTCCTCAGCAATGTCCTTAGCCGTCTTCTCATAGAGTGCTTGGCGAAGAGCTGGTTCAATTTTGTCACAAAGGAAAAGAGCAAAAATTGTGATGGAAGTGGCTCCTTGGCAGGAAATCTGGAACCACTGGAAAAAATCTTTTCTCTTGCTCTTCAGGTACTCAGCTGCATCATTTGCCTTTTGGAATGCTTCGTGCATGGCTTTAAACCTTTCTGCTGCCATTTTGCACAGATACAGCGACAAATCTATGCAATACTCTCTGTTAAAAGTACATTTTGCATTGCTGGGGATGGAGTTCACACCTTCCTGGACTTCATTGAGTATTTCATAGATAAAGTTCCGACTGTAATCACGTTTCTCCTGTTCCTTTTTATCAATGTTTCCTATCACACGTGCTATGATCTTGTCTGTGATGTATTGAAAGTTGATCACATCAGCATCACAAATCCACCTAGTGGTGATGCCAAAATGCTTTTTTTTCATGACATGTTTCTCTATGTCAAAAGAAAATCCTCTGCCTTTTGGAAATGACCTGATCCGTGCATAGAAACCTGGCTCCTTAAAGTGCTCTAGGAGGACATCATCAATTTCCGCATCAACATCAATTCGTTCTGGAGGACGAGCAGCACAGGAGGCTTCAGCAATCCACTTGTTCCAGACAAGAGCAAAGTTCTCTCTCAGTGAGACAGAATTTAGCATCATCCGTATTAGAGTAAGAGCCAACTCCCTGCTCCTTCTCAGGAGCTCGGCTTCATATTCCAACTTCCTTGCATCCAGTTTCCTCTGCTCCTTCTGTAGCTCAATGAGATTCTCGCATTTCTTTTTTGTTTCACGAAGAAGAGCCTCTTTTAGTTCTTTCAGCTTCAGCTCTGTGCTTGATTTCCACTGCACCAGTATCTCACGGTCTTTGTCTTCCCTGAAATACTTTTCCACTTTTTTCTCAATGGCATCACTTGTCTCTTGCACCAGCCCTTCAAGCTCTTCTCTGGTGACATTCTGCAAGTCCCCATTGCGAATTCTGTTGTCCAGTCTCATCTGTACGTCTAAGATGTGACTCCGCAGCTTCCAGGTCCACTGACTAAAGGCACTTTCCAGTCTCCTGTACACAGCAATCTCCAGGGAATTCTTGAAGCTGAAAACAAAGTTTTCATTCAGCAAAGCATTCCAGAGGTCACCAATAAGAACTTTCAGGCTGGAGAGCCTCAAAATGCTGTGCTGTGACTGCTTCTGGGCAACCTGGAGGATTTTACTCTTTAGTTGCTGGACGTTCTGGCTGTAGCTGGGGTTGGGTGGTGCCATTGGGGGGTTTCCTTCCCACAGGTGAGCAAAGTAGTGAATGTGGGTCTTCACATCAAAGCCAATGACATCACTGAAGGAGGAGATGTCACAGAATTCCTGCTGAGCTGCTACCACGGTCATTTCATCCAGCTTTTCCTGCAAACGCCTTTGTCCTTCCATGTTCTGCTCCTGGGCAGATATTGCTCCCACATTTTGGTGGACAAAGATGCAGCTTGGGGAAAGATTGACTTTCTTCATCCTCAGGAGAGCCTGCACAGCAATCTGCAGAACATCTTGCATTTCTGATGGATTCTCTCCAAAGACATTGATCACAGCCAAGTTGCTAACACCAATGACAAAGGTGGCCAGCTCATTGTCATGGTTCAGGGACTGTTTATTGGCCATCTCGATGGCACAAAGTCCTTCTGTGTCAACCACCAGCACAAAATCAAAGCCCAAGTCTTGCTGCAGCTCCTCGCCCACTGGGATGAGCTGCATAAAGGCTCCGCGGGTGCATCTCCCCGCGCTGACGTTGAACTGCAGCCCAAACATGGCATTCAGCAGGGTGGATTTGCCGGTGCTCTGGATGCCCAGCACGGAGAGCACAAACACTCGTTTGTCCCCCAGCCTCTCAATTAAGCTGTCAAAAATTGCTCCCACCCATTGCAAGGGCAGGTAAGAAGCATCCCCATCCATCAGCTCCATGGGATACCCTGAAACCATCAGCTCTGCTGCAATTTCCGGCAGTTTGACATAATTGTAATTCTTTGTCTCCATTAATTGCAGAGCTTCATAAATCTGCCCTACTTCTCTTAGAAGGTGCTGCAGGCCAATGGATGAATCGTTGATTTCATCAGAGAGGGCATCCAAGTGACTTAGCAAATCACTGATCACCTTGGGTTTTTTCTTGCTTTTCTTTTTTGCTAGGGTTTCAGACCACAACTTGTGATAGTCTCTCCTCAGTTCTTCGAGGCGAACATAGGACAGCTCATCCATAAAGACCTTCACCCACTGCAGGAAATATTTCTTGGTATCTGCTGGCTGGGTCTGGAGAAAGCCAAGGAATGATTTCATCAGTGGGTTGAGAGGAAAAGCTTGCTCGATTTGCTTTCTTCTTATTGCATTCTTCTCATATTCAATTTGGCTGCGATGATGCTCAATGCTCTTGTTCCTCTTCTCCTGCAAGCGAGTGAGTTCCTTGTCCTTTTTGCACCACTGGTACCACAGTTTTCCTTGAAGCGGCAGCAGCTTGGATTTGATCTCAGACAGCTTCTCTTTCTTCAGAAGGTCCACCAGCTCCTTTGCCTCTGCTTTGGCTGTCACACATGCGGGTTGATCTGCATCCACTATGAATCCGTGCTGGCGAGCTTTGTCCATGCAGGTGTCCAGACTGAATCGTACATTGGACCCTTCCACAAGATCCTTGATACTTTTAGTCAGCTGGTCCATCAGTTGTGCTTCATTTCTGTTCTTGATCCCTATTGTCATGGTTCTGCTGGCTTGTCTAGCAGCAACGTTCTCTTTTTCTGTGAGAAGACAAATCAAAGGCCTTTGTGACTGCCACAGGTCCTGCAGAAGCTTCTTCCCCCTGTTGTCCATGTGCTCCAACTCAGACACAAGAGCCACATTGACAGCAGATATCTCCTGCAGGAACTGCAGCTGTGCTCCGTGATCCCTGGCATCTCCATGCAGGTTGCAGAAAGCCACGCAGCACTCAAAGGTGTCATCGGGGCTTCCACGGGGGCAGTACCAGGCGATCTCCACCACCCCTTCCATCAGCAAACGCTCTCTGGTGCTGCCTCTGCACTGGCGGTGGAAGAAAGTGTTGTGTTTGTGTTTGCTCAGCAGAGCGTTCAGGAGCTGAGACTTGGAAGAGGAGGCCGAGCTGCCAATGCGGATGAAGGACACAATGGGTGTCTGCGCCTGAAAGATGAGTTTGTTATTGTAACTCTTTGCTCCAGTCTCCTTTCCTGACTTCTCCACCTCTTTCCAGCTCCTTTGGATTTGGCTGAGGGCGTAGAGCGGGAACTCGATGTGTGAAGTGCACGGGTTGGGCACCAGCAGAGGCAGTGCCAGTTGGCAGAAGGCCAGCTTGGTTGCAAGGGTCTGTCTGAGGAAGTCATCAGCGCAATGGAAAATGGCCATCTGCAGGTCCATGGGGTGCACATGGCCATCCCTGTTTGCATATTCAGGGGCAGCTTCTGGGAGATTATCAAGAAAGTTTTCAAAGTAGTCCGAGTGTTGGTGCTCTTTTGCTTTGGTTTGTGGCAGGGTTGCAGATTTTGGGTTGTTCTGATCCCAGCAAGTCAGGTACCTCACCTGGTAATCCACAGTTAACAGCTTTTGCAAGAAGTAACATGGCAGTTCTGTGTCCTTGCTGGGCTGGCTGTCCTGCAGAGATGTCTTGCAGATGGTGTGGAAATCTCCCATCCCCATTTTTCTTGGATAGTAACTTTGGAGTCCAAGGCGCTTGAGCAACTGCAGGAACTCCTGGTTTGATCTACTGATCAAGGAATGCAAGTCTGGTTCCAGCGTCTCCGATTCTTTGCCTCCACTGTGCTTTTGGAGAAGATTCAAACGCTTCTTCTGCTCAGGGGACAGCTCTTGACTTTCGGGTGTCACGGCCAGACCCAACGGCAGAAGGGAGGCCTCAGCTCTGTTGGCATCTTGCTCCTTCAGGTTCACGTACTCCTCATGTGCCGCTGCCATTTCCTTGGCCATGCACTGAAATTCTGGGTGTCCAAGGAGGTGCTGGAAAGTGCTGCTTTCCACCTGGTACCCTGTGCTGCTCGCAATCAAGAGCACCAACAGTTCCATGTCCTTCTGAATCCGTTCCTGGAGAGACTGGAGTAAGGAGTAAATGGCGAGGCTGCTGGTCAGGGTGATTTTCTTCTTTGCTTCATGAACGGCAGAAGCAGAGGTTCCTGGTGCGTCAGCGACCGTATGGATGTGCTCCTTCATTTGCTGCAGTGTTTTGATGAGTTCTTCAAGGTGAGTGACTATGGGAGATTTGGGAAGTGGGTGCTCAGCCTGGAAGGTCCGTTCAACATTGATGGAGGACACTTTGTCTCTTATTTTCAGGAGTTTCTGGAGTGCCCTTTTCTCCCAGGGGTGTCGTACCTCACACTCCAGCCTGAGGTAGTCTTCATATTCCACATGTTGCAGGGCTTCTCTGCACTTGATTCCCAGGATCTGCATCACCTTGGGCAGCCAGTATCCAGCATCCAATCCCTCATTCTCTAATTCCTCTGCCAGAAGCTGTGCTTTTCCATCCCCTTCTCGTGTGTCCTCCTGTGAAGCCATGCCTGTGGAGGAAGAAAAGAGACTTTCCCTAAGGTGTTGTCAGAGGCTGCATTCTCCTGGCAGAGGCCCTGCAGCTGCTGCAGCCCAGGGGATTGCTCCCACCCGGCTGCTGGAGCCCAGCCTGGGATGGCACAAGAGCCAGGGTCTCCTTCCCAGCACACTGGATGTGCCTGTTGCTTTCCTGTTTGCAGGATCAACCCTGAAATTGAGTGTGAATCCCAGAGAAAGCAAAGACACACAGACATAGAGACAAACAGACAGAGAGACAGACTCACTCACAGCCTGCCCTAGACCAGGTGCTGCCTTCACCATCACCCACATCCTCTCGCCAGAACTGCCCAGTTCCCTAGTGCAGACAGCCAGTGGTATTCCTGGCTCCCTGGAGCACTGGCACAGCCCCTGTGCCCATCCAACAGCCCTGCCTGCATCCTGCACCCTCTGCCCAGCCCCACACCTGCTCACTGCCTGGCCCAGCCTGCTGCTCCCAGCACACGGAGGCAGTGCTCACACACTGCCCCCATGGGCACCCCACACTCCCCAGACACACTCCCCCCATGCCCAGCACGGCCACACGGGCTCTGAGCTGTGCTCCTGCTCCAGCTGCCAGCACAGCCCCTCCCTCGCCCCACTCACGCCTCTTGCCAGGAGCTGCTTCCTGGCACACTCAGGGGGCCCAGCCCAGTGCAGGGGCAAAATCCACCTTGTCCCTGGCCACAGCTGGGCCTGGGGCATCCTGGTGATAAAAGTATTCAGGGAAATGCTATATTTATAATCCCTGAAACGGCATTCCTGTATGGATATACTTTTTTATTTCTGCTCTTAGCAAAAATTAGGCAAAGTGGCAATAAGAAACTAGACAAGAAGAGTTGTTATAGTTAACTGTGTGCTTTCTGGCCGTTTGCCAGACACCCCAGCACTGGATACTGTCCCTTTTTATCCCTAATTTAATTTTTAAAAAATTTAAAGAGTGACCCTTGTTTCTCACACTATGCAAATGAGTGACCCACCCCCACCCAGCCCTCTCTGCTTCTGCCACTGCTTCGGGGTTTTTGCTCCACTTGCGTTCCCCGCCCCGGCTCTGCGGTGGCGCTGAGAGCGGCTGCTCCCCGCGGGCGCTGCAGCGGAAGCCAACTCTCCTCTCCCCTGTCCCCACACCGCCACTGCCGGCCCAGAGGCGGCTGAGTTTGTGCCACAGCGCCCCCTGCAGACACGGGGGAATCATCGCACCCGCCCTGCCCGGACAGGAGCCACCAGCGCCCCTGCTGGCTGTGCCCGGAACTGCACTGAAGGGGCAATGCCTGACTGCTGAGACAAGGCTGGGATTGGGTTTCTGGCTTTGTTTGTTGCTGCTGCTGCTGTTATTTGTTTTTCCAGGTGTGTGTGTGTGTGGGTGTGGGGGGGTGTGTGTGTGTGTGTATATATGTATGTTTATATATATACTCTAGGAAATAGCTGTTATTCCTTTTCCCATATCTTTGCCTGAATACCCCGTCATTTCAAAGTTATAATAAGATGGAGAGGAGGGGGTCATAGTCTCCATTCCAGGAAGGTTCCCACCTTCCTTGGCACCTGTCTGTTGTAGTGCATTAATTTGGTTTATATTCTGTTTCATTTTTATATTGGATTTGTAATGTTTTCTTCCCTGTTGCCCTTGTAAACTGTATCCCGTGGTTTGTCCCTGCTCGGCCGTGACCATCCCGCCACACTGGAATGTAACCCAATTCTGTTCCACTCCCACCTTATCCCTGATTGGGTAGTGGCTTGTCCCTGCCTCTGGGTCTGTCCCGCCTGGGAAAAAGCCCTGGGACAAGCCGGGCCGGGCTCTCTCTGGCACCGGCAGGGACGGGAACGGAGCTAAAATAGCTCTGGACCAAATAAAGGTATAATTCCCTCCCTGGACAAAGAGCAGGCTCTTTCCTTTTGCCACTGGCGATCGTCTGGGTCTCTCTAAAGAACCACCACAACTGGCACCTAAACATCGGGCTCAAAGCCACAAGGGGCTCCCAAAAAGCTGGAAGAACCATGCGGGGAGCATGTGGCCAAGGAATCTCACACAAGCATGTGAGACAAAACGCAGCGCACCCACACAGAGACACAGACCCATTAGGCTTGGCGTTCGCTTTGGAGTCTCCAAAACACAGGATTCTACAGGCCAGGGCTGTAGCTTTTTCCTTTGGACTTAAAAAACCCATTGGAGTGCTGCGAAGAAGCTCCCCAAACGGCAGGCTGCTCCCAGAGAGAGTGACCACATGTTTGTGGAAAGCCGACCCTGGGAACCGAGACTGGAAACTCTTTTTGTACCAGAAGGGTCAGTCTCAGGCAAAAGGAGTGATTGGGAAAGAAAGGAAAGATTCATTCTGAACAATGGATTTTTGGTGAGTATTATCTAAGGGAAAATCTCTTTAAGAGGCGGTGTTCCTCAGAGAAAAGTTTTTTTTTCCTTTGGGGAAGGTTTTTGCTTTCAGAGTAAACCTTCAGTTTAGCCCATTTAGTTTCAGTTGTGTGTGTGGGGGCGGGGGGGGGGGGGTAGAAAAGGTAACTGTGTCCCCTTTTGGCTTTTTTTTCTCTCCAGCGAGGGTTCTTTAACTTTTGGTTTCCCAGTCACAGTTAAAGGGGACACAGAAACTTAGAATCTGAGCCAAAAAAAAGGTGCTAGGCTGTCTGTGTCTCAAAAAAGAGTCTATTATCAAATTTTAAATGCCTTGGATAATAGGTGGACCCATTGTTCAAAGAAACAATTTAAAAAATTAATTCATTGGTTGGTTTCTCAACTTCCAGATATATCATTAGAGCAAATAAGCTCCCCAGAATTTTGGGAAGCTGTTGACAAAAAAATTGTCTCAATCAAGCTCCCCTAATGATAAGGAAAAAGCAAATTTTACTCTTTGGAGTTTGCAGATTTTATTTGCAATGCAAAAACAAAATGAAACACAATATAAACGAAATTAATGCACTACAACACCTGTCATTTTAGGCAATACTTTTCCATCACTACTGGTCACTTTTTATTGAAAAACCATTGAAGGACAAGGCAGTCATGGGTCACAGCCATTACAGACTCAGGAGGGAAAGTCCTGCTTGTCACCCTAAATTTCCTTCCACAACACATTAACCCATAGAGTTGATCAAGGATAGGCAGGTAATCCGAGATTTTTGGATTTTGATCCTGCCTCTCCCAGGACCCTGGTGTGTCCCTTCCAACTCAGGCCATTCCAGGATTCTCACGCTAGCAGAGCTGGCACTTTCACTGGACACTGGCCTTGGAACATTTGGCAGTTTTGACACACAACCCTGAAAATTGTCCTAGCCTCCCTTCACTTGGATACTCCAGAGATTTATTCCTTGCAAAAAATCCTTCTGAGCATTCAGCTTCCATCCCACCAAGGCCACAACACCCTTATCAGCACAGATATCGATCCCAGGAGCTGGGACTCAGGTATAGATCCAAGAGGCACCCTTCCAGAGCATTCAGGGGCAGCTTTCCCTTGTGAATCCCTGCAGATCTGAGTAATCTGTGCAAGGGCTGTGGGCTCTGATTCCCCTCACCCACCTCACAGCAGATGCTCCTGTTCCTCCAAGCCTTGGCTTCCCAGCAGACACAGGCAGCCGAGGGCCCCAGCTCAGGGGACACAGCACAGCAGCAGTGGCAGGCCTGGAGCACACAGCAGGGTGTGGAGAAGAAGATGGGAACCCCTCAAGGACTCGAGGAAGAGCACCAGCAAGGAAAGGCCCAACATTCCAAAGCAGAAGAGCAGACAATCAGGAGAAAATCAGACTGTCAGGAAAAGGCAACCCATGAACACAGCAGATCCATTCCAGGCAGCACTGGAGGCCAACCCTTCTCCACTGGGGAAAGCAGAAGCAGGAAAAGCCTCGGTTTCAAGATAAAGGCAGTTCAGCAGCAGAGGAAAGCTGGGCGTGCTGGCAGAGCACAGGAGGAATTTTGGACATCCAGCAGGCACATGTGCAGCTGCTCTCTGGGCAGCAGAGACTCAGTGTGGCACAGCTGCTGAGGAAGGGAACTGCTGGCTCAGGGTCACTGCTGCAGCTTGTCCACTTGACCCACTTGTCCCAGGCCTGCCCTCTTCCAAATTCCCTCCCTCTGGAGCACTGCCAACACTGGTTTAGTCTCAGGAGTCAGGGGGCTGCCCTGGGCAACATTAACTCCAGCCCTGCCACACCATGAACCTGCCCCCAGGGCACCCCTGGCAGTCCCTGCACAGCTTCCCATTGCTGCAGGAATAGGGAAAAAGCCCCATGTGACTGTGTCAGTGCCCGCAGAGAGGCACTAAGCACATTCAGGGCATAACTCAGGATCGAGTTCCTGCTTGGAAGCAAACGAGGGAAGCAGCAAGGCTGGCAGCAGGACGAGCCATGGGAATTCCTGCACCCTCTTTCACAGGAACAGCCCCCGAGAGTGTTTTCCCCAGCCCTGCCCCAGGGAAAGGGGCTCTGGGAACACTGCTACCCTTTGTGGGGCTGTCCAGGGACCAGAGCTCTCTGAGTGGTGACGCTTAGACTGTGAAAGAGGAGAATCCCACCCTCCCTGCATGGGGAAGGAGAGGAAGAACTGACGCCCTGGGCTTGGGGACAGAGCAGGATGTGCCGTGCCTGCCCCTCATCACCACGGAGCTGCCCTGCTCCCGAAGGAGCGGCGCGGGGCCAGGAACCTCCCCAGCATCAGTCCCATCGCTCCTGCCTGCAGGGGAGCGCAGCCATCCGGCCCCTCCTCTGACCCCGGCCCCCTCCCAGCTCAGCCCCGCAGCGCACACGGCTCCCCCGAGCTGCCCCAAAGCGGCTGCCAGCAAAGGCGGCTTCCTGCAGCCCACGGAGGAGCAGACACTGCCCGCCCGCTGCCCTCAGAGCCCTCTTCTCCTGCCCTGCCATCTCCCCAGCCCTGGCAAAACACCGGCAACAGGAGGCAGGAGCCCGACAAGATCCCGCTCCCTGCTGCTCCCGGCCCCACCGCTCATCCCCAGGGCCCTACCTTGTCCCTCCGTGCCCCGCAGCTCCTGGCACGGGACAAGCCTGTAACGAGTTAATGCTTTGTTCATTGAACTTGCAAACACAGGATGACTCATGATTTTTAAGAGAGCCTTTAAACTTGCAAACACAGGATGACTCGTCATTTTGAGAGAACCTTTAAACTTGCAAACACAGGATGACTCATGATTTTTTAGACACATATGCTATTGCTTAGCAAGGCTTTTTGAGCTCCAGGAAGGAGAACTGTGGCTGTTTTCGGAAGATAAAAGACGGTCTCCTAGCAACAAGATAACATCGATATGATAACAGAAGAAAAGAAATGCATAAAACGGAACTGGAAGACCGTAACCGGGCGGCAGTCGGCGGAGTGCAGACTCTCCCTGTCGCCCAGCGCTGCATTTGCTTATGCCCCGCTTGCTGTAATTAATAAAATTTTAATTGGGACTAAATCTTGAGTCGTGCAATTTATAACAATTTGGTGCCGTGACTCGGATGAGAATGTTCCGGTAGAATAGGAATACTGGGGAGGCGCCCCACCTCCAGGTGGCCCCAGGATCTCTGTAACCTACCCCGCTCTCACCGACGAACCTAAAACTCGGGACATAAGCAAAGGAGACCGGTCGACCCTATAAACTTTGTGCACAAAGGTCCGGACGAAGACGCAGGACGCGTAAGTATTGCGTGGAATTACACGTGGGGAGCCGTTTGGTCGGGGTCGGGTATCCTGGAGTGTGCTGAGTGTGCTGAGTGAGAGGGGAGCCGGCAGCCGGACACCCCAAGTGAGTGTGGACCCTCAGTAGTGCGGTTCCCATTGCCCGCGAGGGCGTGGGCCACGAACAAGGGGAAGCGATTGGTTGCACACGTGTGATAGAAGGCACTCCAGAAGATGGGACAGGGGAAGAGCAAGCCCCCTCCACCCATGAAACTCCCAGCTGTGCCTAAAGACAGTCCGTTAGGATTCATGCTAGCTGAATGGAAGCAGTATCCTGGGACTAGAGATAAGGATAAGGCCAAAATGATACACTATTGTGTAGAAGTATGGGGTGGGAAAGAAATATCTGGAAATGTTTTTTGGCCTGTATTTGGATCATCAGAAGATTGGGTTAGGCAGAAACTCAACTTATGGGTAAACACTAAGACCCCCTTTAGTCAGGAGGAGAGTGACTATGCAAGTATATGGGTTGAGACCCCAGGTGTGTTCCTATTCAACCTAAAAGAAAAACCTGACTCTCGTGAAGATAAGAAAAGAGGGAAACGAGAGGAAGAAGTTCCCTTAGTTCCACCACCGTATGTACCACCACAAGCCCCTCCACTCCCGGATAATGAAAATGCTCAGGAACAGGCTGAGGCTCCACCTAGAGGTCCGATGACTAGACAAAGGGTGAGGCAGCAGAATTTATACCCTTTAAGGGAAATGCCCATGGGGGGACCTCAGGCTGGGATAGGGTTTATCTCTGTCCCACTAAGCTCAGGGGATGTACGAGACTTCAAAAAGGAAATGGGGAACTTGTTAGAAGATCCACTAGGAGTATCAGAAAGGGTGGACCAATTCCTAGGTCCCAACATTTATACTTGGGACGAATTACAATCCATATTGGGCATCCTTTTCACATCTGAAGAGAAAAACATGATTAGACGTGCAGGAATGCGCATTTGGGATGCCCAGCATGCACAAGGGCCACAAGCAGACCTTAAATGGCCATTACAAAATCCCAACTGGAATCATCAGAACCCAGAACACCGGGGACACATGCAGGATTTAAGAACAATAATCATCCAGGGCATCCGTGAGGCAGTTCCAAGAGGGCAGAATATTAACAAAGCATTTAACGAAAGGCAAAAGAAGGAAGAAACCCCAACTGAGTGGCTAGAAAGATTAAGGAAGAATTTGCAATTATATTCGGGGATAGACCCTGAAGCCCCAGTGGGGCAAGCCCTGCTCAAAACACAGTTTGTTGCAAAATCATGGGAGGATATTAGGAAGAAATTAGAAAAGTTGGACAACTGGCAGGAGAGGGGATTGGACGAGTTATTGAGAGAAGCTCAGAAGGTATATGTGCGGAGAGAGGAAGAAAGCTACAAAAGACAAGTAAGAATGATGGTCACTGCAGTACGGGAAAGCAGAAGACAAGAAACACCCCGAAGGGACAGGTTAGACAGGCCTTCTCATCAGAAGTGGGAAGAAGTGTCGCCGAAGAATAGAGAGACACGAGCTTGTTTTTATTGTGGAGGAAAAGGACATCTAAGAAAGGATTGCAGAAAGAGAATGAAGGATGAGAGAATGTTTAAGGAAGACTAGGGAAGTCAGGGGCTCTATTTGCTGGGGACCAGGACACACCAGGAGCCCTTGATAAAAATAAAAATAGGTCCCCAGCGCCAGGAATTTGAGTTCCTGGTAGACACAGGGGCTGAAAGATCAACCATTCAAAAACTGCCCCTTGGGTGCACCTTTGCCCGAGAAACTGCCCTGGTAGTTGGGGCAAAGGGGGAGCCTTTTGAAGTAAAATCAGTAAAGGATGTAGTAATTGAAACAGACAAAAAGATTAAATTGGGTAACTTCTTAATAGTGCCAGAGGCAGAATATAATCTATTAGGAAGAGATTTAATAATAGAATTGGGGATTAATTTAGAAGTAGTAGATAAGGAGTTAAAGATTAAGCTATGCCCCCTTAGAGTGGAGGATGAGCAGAGAATAAACCCTGAAGTATGGTATGTTGGGGAGGATGAAGCCAGAAAGCCCTATAAATATGATTGCCTCTATTCTGAGAATGTGAAACCTGTAACTGAGATAGAATTGAAAGTAAGTTTTGATGTTTGAGATGTATTAGATACTGGATCTCTGGGAAAACAGTTATGTGACCATCTGAAAGTTACCTGCAGCCAGACCCAGAGGTCAAATGGAATGTTCTGTCTCACCCCTCAATGTATGGTTCATCCCACACCTGTACCCCTCCCCTGAAGTATCAGGTATCTGTAACCCCATTGGCCCAAGGCTTGTTCCAGCCCACCTTGAAGACCCCTGATAAGGGGTCCCAAGGGGGCTGGACGGTCTCTTTGCTCTTTGCTCTCTTTCTGCTTGCACCCTTCCCTGAGGACTTTCCTCTCTTGGAATTTCCTCTCCCTACTTCTCCCTTCCCCCACTTTCCTAGGCCTTGCCACGAGCTGCAGCCTGGCAGCTCCGAGCAAGGCCCCCACATCCCTTACAATAAACCTCATCTTCTAAAACCTAACTTCAGAGATCTCTCGTCTACATTCATCTACACTGTCCTGGAGTCCTCAGCAGCAGGAGGAAGCTATTTCTACAATGGTATACACCTGAGAGTGTGGGACAAATGGATATACCACCTTTTACACCTTTAAGTTACCCTTAAAAATCCAGATATCCCTGTTAGAATAAGGCAATACCCCATATCCTTAGAGGGACGAATGGGACTTAAACCTGAAATTGATAGACTGGTTAGCAAAGGACTACTGGAATCTTGCATGTCACCATTCAACACACCAATACTCCCTGTCAAGAAGCCAGATGGCACTTATAGGCTAGTCCATGACTTAAGGGAAATTAACAAAAGGACTGTAGCTCGCTTCCCAGTAGTAGCTAATCCATATACCTTATTAAGTAACTTGGGGCCTAATAATTGTTGGTATAGTGTAATAGACTTAAAAGATGCCTTTTGGGCCTGCCCCCTTGCAGAAAGTAGCCGGGATTATTTTGCCTTTGAATGGGAAGGTCCAGAGACCCATAGGAGACAGCAATTGAGGTGGACCGTGTTACCTCAAGGGTTTACGGAATCCCCTAACTTATTTGGACAAGCACTAGAACAAATCCTCCAAGACTACAAGACCAGGCCAGGAGTAACTTTGGTACAGTATGTAGATGATTTACTACTAGCAGGGGAAAGAGAGGACAACGTTCGAAAAGAGAGCATAAAGCTACTAAACTTTTTGGGACTTAAAGGCTTAAAGGTATCAAAGGCCAAGTTGCAATTTGTGGAAGAAGAAGTTAAATATTTAGGCCACTACCTTAGTAAGGGTGAAAAAAGAATTGACCCCGAGAGAGTGAAAGGTATATTAGCCTTGCCACCCCCAAAGAACAAGAGGCACATTAGGCAGCTTTTGGGACTAGTAGGATATTGCAGACAACGGGTTGAAAACTATAGTAGCAAGGTTAAATTCTTATATCAAAAACTCAGTCAAGAGGGTTTAATGAAATGGACCCGGGAAGATGAGGAAAGCTTAAAAAGAATACAACAGGACTTAATCCAAGCCCCCGTACTCAGTCTACCTGACTTAAAAAGACCCTTTTATTTATTCATAAACACAGATAATGGAACAGCCTACGGGGTATTGACTCAGGATTGGGCAGGGAAGAAGAAACCTGTGGGGTACCTATCCAAACTGTTAGATCCAGTTAGTAAAGGATGGCCTACTTGCTTACAAGCAGTTGTAGCCTGTGCGCTCCTGATGGAAGAAGCACACAAAATAACATTTAACAGCGAATTAAAGGTGTTATCTCCTCATAATATTAGGGGAATTTTACAACAAAAGGCAGATAAGTGGATTACAGACTCCAGACTTTTAAAATATGAAGGCATCCTCCTAGACTCCCCTAAACTGACCCTAGAAGTGACGAGTTTGCAAAATCCGGCCCAGTTTTTATATGGGGAGCCAGATGAAAAGGAATTAGCTCATAACTGCATGACAACTATTGAAGAGCAAACTAAAATAAGACCAGACTTAGAGGAGGAAGAATTAGAAACAGGGGAAAGGCTATTTGTAGATGGATCATCACGGGTTACAGAAGGAAAAAGAGTGTCAGGCTATGCAATTATAGGGGAACCAGAACTAGAGGTTATAGAATCAGGCCCCCTGAATAAAACTTGGTCTGCACAAGCCTGTGAATTGTATGCTGTATTAAGAGCATTAGAAAGATTAAAAGATAAAGAAGGGACAATTTATACAGATTCTAAATATGCATTTGGGGTAGTGCACACCTTTGGGAAAATATGGGAAGAAAGGGGATTAATGAACTCTCAGGGAAAGGATTTAATACATCAGGAATTAATCAAAAGGGTATTAATAGCATTGAGAAAACCTAAGAAAATTGCGGTGGTACATTTGAGAGGACATCAGAGAGGAATAGATTTTAGAAGTAGAGGAAACAATGCAGCAGATCAGGAGGCCAAGAAAGCTGCTCTAATGATAATACGACAAAAAGAAAAAGGGGGGCTCGTGACAGAGTCATTAGATGAGGAGAAAGCAGAATACAGATTTACTAAAACAGAAGAGCAGAAGTTATCTCAAATGGGAATATGTAAAGACCAGGATGGAAAATGGAAACTCTCTGATGGACGAGAAGTATTGCCAAAAGCAATAGCGCTGGAAATTTTGCATAGAATACATAAGAAAACTCACTGGGGAACCCAAGCTATAGTAGATCAATTTGGAATTAAATATATGTGTATTGGAATTCATAACCTGGCCAAACAAATAGTAGCGGGATGCACAACGTGTTTGCAAGTGAACAAGGCCAGCTTTAGAAAACAACCTCTGGGAGGACGACCATTAGCCCAAAGGCCGTTTGCAAACATACAAGTAGATTTTACAGAATTACCCAAAGTCGGGAGAGTGAAGTATTTATTAGTTATAATAGATCACTTAACTCATTATGTGGAGGCATTTCCCACCACCAGAGCTACCACGCAAGCTGTGGTAAAAGTGCTGCTAGAAAATATAATCCCCAGGTATGGGGCACCTGAAACAATAGACTCCGACAGAGGCCCCCATTTTGTGTCCAAAATCCTTAATGAAACAATGGAGTCCCTGGGAATTAAATGGGAACACCATACTCCATGGCACCCTCAGAGTTCAGGACGGGTGGAAAGGATGAATGGGGAAATTAAAAAACAGTTAACTAAATTAATGATTGAAACCAAACTATCATGGACAAAATGTTTACCGCTTGCGTTGCTGAATATAAGAACCCAGCCAAGAACAGACATAGGTCTATCTCCTTTCGAAATGTTGTACGGGATGCCTTATCATGTAGAGAAGCCTTTAACCCATCCCAGTGTAAGAGACCAAGACATCAATCAATACATCACTGCCTTAATGACATACCGAGAAGAAATGTGGAAGAAGGGTCTTATAGTACAACGACCCCCATTAGACATTGCACTGCATCAAATAAAACCAGGGGACTGGGTATTAATCAAAACATGGAAAGACACTACCCTAGCGCCCCGATGGGAAGGACCTTACCTTGTATTACTCACAACAGAAACAGCAATAAGAACAGCTGAGAAGGGATGGACTCACGCTAGCAGGATCAAGGGCCCTGTTAGAGAACCAACTACCGAGTGGAAAGTTGTCAGCTCACCAGGAAGCCTGAAATTAAGACTGAAGAGATAAGTAAAAGACTGAATGAACGGATTTACAATTGAATATTTACCCAATCCATATTTAGTAATGATGATGTTAGAATAAGATAAAGCGAGCTGTAACTGTTACCCATTTGTATGTTATAACTGTAAAGTGTGTGGAGAAGGGTGGTGGACTCACTGCTATAGGGGAAGACCCCTAAAGGGGTTTGCACCCCTTGCTAGAAATTACAAAGAAATATTACTGATTGGCTACTAAACCTAAAAGTATCTCTTGGAGAATTAACTGTAGAATCCAGCGAATGGTGGGAGATATTTGCCAAAGGAGCAAATCCAGACTCATAT
Source organism: Hirundo rustica (assembly GCF_015227805.2). Taxonomy (NCBI): domain Eukaryota; kingdom Metazoa; phylum Chordata; class Aves; order Passeriformes; family Hirundinidae; genus Hirundo; species Hirundo rustica. Next base: position 116,160,852 of record NC_053452.1, read on the forward strand.
TATCTAAACATGCCCAGTCCATTCATAGCAGAAATAGCTGAAGGGCGTTGCCAAAAGGAGCTACAGGAGCTCAGGTGCAACTCTCCACAAGTTAAAAAAGCGAACTGGTATTCTCATGTTGTCCAAAGTCGTAAAGCAGGGCAATCCCTCCTGAAGAATTCCCCTGCTGCCGAGAAGATGATACCCCTCGTGGCTCGATGCACCCGAGTCGACGAGCGAGGCAGAGGGAGAAAAACTGGTGGAGGAAAGAGCCTCGCTTATGGGACAACAAGGCAATGTTCGCTGAACTGCCAAAAGAATGGGACTGATAGTATTACTGAGTTTTGGCATTGTTACCACCAGAGAGAGCTTTCAGAAAAGAAAGAATACAAAATAGCCAGTGAGACCAAGCACCCGAATCTGCACACCATAATATGGATGCTATCATTATTAGTATGTTGTACTACCGCAGAGCACGATAACCCCCATCAACCCTTTAAGTGGTCTTTGATCCGATGGGAAGACCATAAAGTATTGTCCTCCATGATTACCCCAGGGAATCCCTCTTTTCAGTGTGAATTGAAAGATCTTTTTCCAGTTTGGCCACCTGTATTCCTTGGGGCCTTTTATTTTTGTCCTGCCTCAAATCCGGGAAAACCATATTGTAACTATCCTGGGCATTATTATTGTGCATACTGGGGATGCGAAACAGTATCCTATGGATTCCCCCCCGGAGGAAGAAAAGATCAATTCATATCCGTAAAATGGTATCCCTATGGATGTAAAGAACCCCAAATATGGCAAGATGGAGGGCTAGGACGGCGGGGGAATTGTAAAGGAATTTGGATAAATGTTACTAAAGGTGAAGATCAAGCTTGGGTAACAGGAAAACTGTGGGGAGCACGATTATGGGAACCTGGTACAGACAGAGGGGGACACTTCTTTATCAAAAAGGAACCAGCACCACAAGACTCAGAACTTATTGGGCCAAATTCTGTGCTGCAGAAAGAACCGGAATTAGAACAACAATATAAGGACCAAAGAGACGAGATAAAGAATAGTAACGTAGCCCCGACTGTTAAAGGAGTTGTAAAAACAGGACTAGAGTATAGTGCATTGTGGAAAATAATGCAAGCTAGTTACCAATTATTAAATATAACACATCCGAATTTGACCCAAGAATGCTGGCTGTGTTATAGCATTAGGCCTCCCTTTTATGAAGGTATAGGTAGTACACAAAAAGTACGACGTATCAATGGAACCAATCCAGCGCAATGCCTTTGGAAACAGAATAAAACCGAAACACAAGGGGTAACCTTATCCCAAGTAACGGGTAAAGGGAGGTGCATAGGAAAAATACCACCAGAAAAGGAATACTTATGTGGAGTAATTATGACACAAAGAGAAGAGGATAAACCTGCAGGATGGCTCCTCCCTGCAGCGAATACAAAGTGGGTATGCAACAATATAGGCGTTACCCCCTGTTTATCATTAAAAGTTTTTAATTATGCTCGAGATTACTGTATCCAAGTAACCATTGTCCCCAGAATAATTTACCACTCAACTGATTATATTTACCAGCAACATACTACTGCAGAGCATCATCTAGTAAAAAGGGAACCCTTTACGGCCCTGACCATTGCAACCCTGCTGACTATAGGAGGAATAGGAGCAGGGACAGGAGTAGCCTCCTTGATAAATCAGCAGAAAGAAATGAAGACATTGCGAATGTCAGAAGATGAGGATTTAGGAAGAATTGAGCAAGCCATCGATGGGTTAGTAAAGTCAGTAAGATCTTTATCTGAAGTAGTGTTACAAAATCGCAGGGGTCTAGATCTTTTGTTCTTGCAACAAGGTGGCCTGTGTGTAGCCCTAAAAGAAGAATGTTGCGCATATGCTGACCACACGGGAGTAGTAATAGATACCATGACAGAATTAAGAAACCGACTAGAGCAAAGGAAGCGAGAAAGAGAGGCAAACCAAAACTGCTATGAATCTTGGTTTGATTATTCCCCTTGGCTGACTACCCTGCTATCCACGATTGCGGGACCACTGATTTTATTGATACTTGGATTAACCTTTGGACCATGTATTTTTAATAAATTGATAACAATTGTGAAGGGACGCTTAGAAGCAGCACATTTAATGCTTATTAGAGCAAAATATGAATCGCTACCTAAAGACTCAGAAGATGAGAAATTAGAATGGGCCCGACAGGAATTAGAAAGATTCAATGAACAAATTTAGGCTGAAAAGAAAAAGGGGGGATTGTAACGAGTTAATGCTTTGTTCATTGAACTTGCAAACACAGGATGACTCATGATTTTTAAGAGAGCCTTTAAACTTGCAAACACAGGATGACTCGTCATTTTGAGAGAACCTTTAAACTTGCAAACACAGCATGACTCATGATTTTTTAGACACATATGCTATTGCTTAGCAAGGCTTTTTGAGCTCCAGGAAGGAGAACTGTGGCTGTTTTCGGAAGATAAAAGACGGTCTCCTAGCAACAAGATAACATCGATATGATAACAGAAGAAAAGAAATGCATAAAACGGAACTGGAAGACCGTAACGGCGCGGCAGTCGGCGGAGTGCAGACTCTCCCTGTCGCCCAGCGCTGCATTTGCTTATGCCCCGCTTGCTGTAATTAATAAAATTTTAATTGCGACTAAATCTTGAGTCGTGCAATTTATAACAAAGCCCAGCACAGCCCTGGCTCTTAACTGGGTGCAGCTTCACCTTTAACACAGGCAGCAGGGTAATTTCTGTAAATCAGGCTTTTTACTGCAGCCGAATGTGAAAGTGAAACCGCTCTTTTGGACTCAGTCCATTTGAGTTACACTCCTATTTCCTCACCAGGCGTGGTTTTAATTGCCTCACAGGATGCACAGATATTTGACCCTGAACTGCTGTGCTGGTACCTGGAGGGCCACGTGAGGCTCTCAGCCCTTCCTGGGGCTGGTGCTCCATCAGGAAAAGGAGCAGGGGGAGCACAGCAGCATTGTCATAGATGTATTTGTGCATAAATCCATCTTCCGTGTGAAAAGTGCATATTATATGGCTCTAAGCAAGATATTTATGTATTATGTTGTATTGATTAGTAATGTATTAATATTCTGATAGTATGGTAAATGTAGCTTTGTAGTTAAAACGTAGTTTTTATATACCAACCACAAGATAGTTGAATTACGGTCCAAATTCCACACCAGCTGTGGTTTGAGTTGGCTCACAGACAGCTCTCATCTGTTGCAGACATCTGACCCTTAAATGTTGTGCTGATTGTTGGCAATAATATTGTGAAGTGCGATAGTTGCATGCGCATACATGTAAAAAAAGCAGGAGATGGATTTTTGACAAGAGCCTGGAGGGACAGGGCAAGGTGGAATGGCTTCCCACTGCCAGAGGGCAGGGATAGATGAAATATTAGGAAGGAAATATTCCCTGGGAGAGTGTTGAGGGGCTGGGATGGAATTCCCTGAGAAACAGTGGGTGCCCCATTCCAAGACAGGGACACCTTCCACTTTCCCAGGTTGCTCCAAGCACTGCCCAACCTGGCCGTCCTTGGACACCTCTCCAGCAGGGGAAGAAAAGCAGGAACAGCGCCTGGCTGCAGCTCTCTTGGCAGTGGACGTCCCACACGCGACAGTAACAGAGCGCTGGGGTTTGACAGAGGACATTCAACACCCAACCAGAGCAGGGTGCCTGGATTGCTTTTCCCTTGGGATGTGGACACACAAATCCTGCTCCACAGCCTCAAAACAAGCCCTGGAGTTTGGATATCGAGACCTCAGGCATCGCCTGCCCCAGTCTGACAAGTCACAAGTGCTGGAGCAGACACCCCTGGCATTTGTCCAGCCTCAGGGGAAGCCTCAGCACCTGCCAGGCAGGGCTGGCACACATCACCTACAGAGTATGGATTTGGTCCCTCCCTTCTCAGTTTAGCTTAGCCTGTCTCCAGAGGGATCTTTCCAACACCCAAAGAATTCCCTGCTCCTGCAGGAGTGTTACAGGCACAGAACCCCAGGATCACTGAGGCTGGAAAAGCCCTCCCAGCCCATCCAGTCCAACCTGTGCCTGATCCCCAGCTTGTCACCAGCCCAGAGCACTGAGTGCCACCTCCAGGAATTCCTTGGACACTTCCAGGAATGGGGACTCCAAACCTCCTTGGGCAGCCCCTGCCAAGGCCTGAGCCCCCTTTCCATGGGGAAATTCCTTCTGGTGTCCAACTTGAACCTGCCCTGGCCCAGCCTGAGGCCATTTCCCCTTCCCTGTCCCTGTTCCCCTGGGAGCAGAGCCTGATCCCTCCGGGCTGTCCCTTCCTGTCAGGGAGTTGTGCAGAGCCACAGGGTCCCACTGAGCCTCCTTTTCTCCAGCTCAGCCCCTTCCCAGCTCCCTCAGCCTCTCCTGGGGCTCCATTCCCTTTCCAGCTCCCTCAGCCTCTCCTGGGGCTCCATTCCCTTTCCCAGCTCCCTCAGCCTCTCCTGGGGCTCCATTCCCTTTCCCAGCTCCATTCCCTTCCCTGCACACGCTCCAGCCCCTGCAGGTCTCTCTTGTCAGGAGGGTTCCAGAGCTGCCCCAGCACTGGAGGTGCCCCAGCAGTGCCAGCACAGGGGACGGGCACTGCCCTGGTCCTGCTGTCACCCCAGAGCTGGCACAGCCCTGCGGCCAGTGGCCTCTTGCCCACCTGGGCACACCTGGGCTCCTGTCCAGCTGCTGGCACAGCACCCCCATGAAATCTTCTCTGGCACCATTAAACCATGACACCCTCTCTGCCAGCACTGCGTGGATTCCTTGGGTTCAGGAGCTCCTCAGTGTCCCTTCAGGAGCAGCCAGAGGACCATTCCCTCTCTGTCCCTGCCAGCCTGGGACAGCAGGAGCACACTCCTGCCTCATCCCCAGCCACCAGGAATGTGCACACTGCAAACTGAAACCATCTGGACTCCTGACTCCATGGCAGGAGAGACCTGGCCAGGGCTGGAAACAGCCTTACGTACTTACATAGAGCAATCAGGGCAATTAACAACAAATATACATCCACTCTGGCAACATGCAAAGATACTCCATTGTTGGGGAGGATGAAGCCAGAAAGCCCTATAAATATGACTGCTTAGATTCTGAGAATGTGAAACCTCTAAGTGAGATAGAATTGAAAGCAAGTTTTGATGTCTGAGATGTCCTAGCTACTGGATGTCTGGGAAAACAATTATATGGCCAGCCAAAGGTTACCTGCAGATAGGTCCAAAGGTCAAATGGAATGTTCTGTCTCACCCCCAAAGTATGGTTCATCCCACACCTGTCACCCTCCCCTGAAGCATCAGGTATCTGTAACCCCATTGGCCTAAGTCTTGTTCCAGCCCACCTTGAAGCCCCCTGATAAGGAGGCTGAGAGAGTGGGTTGGTTTCATACCCCTCTCTCTCTTTGCCTGGCACCCTGCCCCTAGGATCTTCCTCCTGGAATTTCCTCTCCCTTCCCTCACTCCCTAGGCCTTGCCACGAGCTGTGCCTGGCAACTCAAAGCAAGGCCTCACATCCTTTATAATAAACCTCATCTTCTAAAACCCAACTTCAGAGATCTCACTTCCACTTTCATCCATACCATCCTGGAGTCCAGAGAAGCAATATCTACACTCCATGAAATAATAAAGGATGATATATCTGGGTCAAACCCACTTATGGGAGACAGTTCCATCTTCATTCCCTAATCTAAATTGATTAAAACAAGTATTTATGAGAATCTTGTTAAGAATTATAATTTTGTGTACATGCATATTTAGACAGTGCTTTTTGTAGTGTGTCAGCGAACCACAGTGTCTTATGATGATTGGAATAGATATAAATTGAATTACAGAGTAGGAAGAGGAACATATTTCTGGAGAATAAGCACACAATAATTTGTGAAAGAATTCACAAGAGGAAGAAGAAAGGGGGGATTCAAACCTAACTGGTGTGTAACAAAAGGTTAACCACAAGTAATACTGTGATAAGACGTGCAAGTAAAGCAAGTAAGATAGCAGAGCAAACAAGACAACAGGGCAAGTGAGATAACATGCACCATGAATTGCAGGATAACATGTTTTAACAGAACTTGCAAACTGCAAAATTAGCTAAAACCAAGTTAGACTGAAGAACAAGAAGCACCAGGCATGTGTTGAAGACATGTAAGAAGTTCAAATCTGAGGAAGAACTACCACCACAGAAGGAACTGATGTATGCACAAAAGCAACAAACTGTTGTAAAATCCTGACAGAGCTTTATGCAAATAGGAATATGCTAATGATATGTTGTAATTGTGACATGGAGTGGAAGGACTTTGAAGATGTAACTGCAGGCTAAAGAAGACTGAGTGAGTTTTTGGCAAAGGGATCCCCCTCACGCCTTGTGCTAAATAAACCAATACCTGCTCTGTAACCATCTGACAATAAAGTTTTATTTTCTTGCCCAGTTTTGGGCTTCACGAGCAACGATAGAAAATCCAGGCACCTGTTTTCTCCAGGAGCCTAAGGTGCCCATTAACTGCCATAATTCTTTCTGAGCTAATCATGATTCCACATGCATGATTCCACTGTTGAGTCCAGACTGAAGACATTGGTGTGGAGGAACATCAGGGCCAGACTGGGAGGGCTGTGGAGAGAGCAGGGAATCGAGGTGGAGCAGACAGGGAGCAGCTGCTGCTTTTCCAGCTGTGCTGTGAGGTGGACACAATCCTCCACACCCTGGAAGAGCTCCAGGAGCAACAGAGCCCTGGGAACCCGCCTCGTCTCCTCCCGTTCTGTGACAGACACCAGAGAGCCCCAGCTCAGGAGTCCCTGCCTGTGGTGTCTCTCTCTGTCTTTCTCAGAGCCCCGGCTCTGTTTTTGCCTCGGCTAGCTTGAGAGACAAACCACAGTTGGAAGGATTTTTTCCTCAGGGCCCCAAAGATCCCAGAGCATCTGTGAACCTTTTCCTTTAGACAGAGCAGGTCCCTGTCGATGGCAAAGGGAAGAGTCTGCACTTGGTCCGGGGGGAAACAGGGCTTGATTCAGTCTTTCTCCTGTGGTCCTGCCCCTGCAGGGTTTGGAGCCCCGTCCCTGTCCCCATTCCCAAGCCAAGAGGCAGCTCTATGTCGTTTCCCAGCTTTTATCCAGGGAGAAGGGGCTAGAGGCGGGGACAAGCCACTACCCAGTCAGGGATAAGGTGGGAGTGGAACAGAGTTGGATTACATTCCAGCGTGGGAGAATGGGCGGGGAAAAGGAGCAGGGACAAGTTCAAGTTTTGGGATACATTTTCCAGGGTGTTAGGGGTTAAGTTTGGGGTTTTGCGGTTTTTTTGCTCCTTTCCTTATACAATTTTTCCCCCCATAAGCTGCTAAGAGACTAAATACTGATGCTTAAAGGGCACTTGACCCACACAAAAGAAGTGGTGGTAGATCACTTAGTTTGGGGGGGAGGGAAAGGCTCAGGGGCTCCGGGAGCTGAGGGTGGCTTCTTCCACTCTCAGTTTTTGGAGAGGACAGTTGGGCGATGGCTGGCTGTGTGAGGAGTCCACTGTTAACAGAGGGTTCGGTCCTGGGAATTCTACCACCATCCATCATCTGCTGGAGTGCCCAGGAATTCAGAGCTCCTGGCCTGCCCTGCTGGAGCTGGGCCAGCCCTGCCCAGCCGTCGCAGCTTCTCCAGCACAGCTCACTTTGTGGGGACATCCCCCCCTTTGCCTGCCAGGACACCCCCCTGCCTGCTGGGGACACCCCACCATTCCAGCCACCAGCCCGGGAGTTTTCTACCGTTCCAGCTTGGTGCTCTCGGGGTCCCAAGGGATCAGGCTGCCCCGGGTTTTGTGAAACAAAGCCCCTCAAGGTTCCTGGTTCTGTTTATTATTTATGCTGTAGTTGTTGTTTGTTTGTTTGCCTTGTTATGCTTACTAGTAAAGAAGTGTTATTGCTTTCCCCATAGCTCTGCCTGAAAAGCCTCTTTAATCTTCTAAATTATAATAACTTGGAGGGAAGGGATTGGAATTCCCCATTCCTAGAGGGGCCCCACCTCTCCCTAGCAGATACCTGTCTTTTCAAACCAAGATACAGGGGAACAGGGGGGTACAGAAGAAACCCTTACAAAAGCCAATATAAAAATGAAATACAACGTAAACCCAAACAATGCACAACGACACCTGCCCAGCTGCCACCCTGGCCCAGGGCAAAGGGAGAGGCAGCAGGAATTCTGAGAGGACGTGCCCAGGAAGCAGCGAGACAGAGCAGGGAAGGACAAAAGGGCTGGAAAAGTGGCCAGTGCCGAGGGGGATCCTCACTGTCTTGGTTTTGTGTGGCCTGGTTTTTGGTAGTGAGGGGGCCAAAGAGGTCGTTTCTGTGAGAAACTGCCAGAATCTTCCACCATGTCCAGCAGAGTCAGCTTCTGATGGCTCCGGAACAGAAGAACAGTGCTGCCTTCACTGAGGCGTAGCCACCTGGTTCGGAAACGGCACGGTGACCAACCCCCGGCCACTCGGGCCATCAGCTCACAGACACCAATGTGGTGGACTGCAAATGGCGTTTATTAATGGGTTACATGGGGTTATAACACTTCTGTTTACCGCCTCACTTCTGTCTGCTTACGTTATAAACTAGGCGTTGCTTGGCTAATTAAGGGGGGCTAAACAACTAACTGTTGAGGGAGGGGTTCTGTCTACCCGTACAACGCGATATCTTCCGATCGCCTGTCCCTAATCACCCACATTTCCCCCCCCATGATTAAGTAAAAAACGTACAAAAGTATAAATGTTATAAAAAATACAAAAGCTGTTAAAATTAGTATAATAGGATATAAAAAGTGATATAACATGTTAGTAATAAGCGCACTTCAAAGCAATTGCTGGCGTTCAACAAACAAGATGTTAACCTTTTCTAAACGGCTCTTAACAAATGACACTAACTTGTTTAGAATGCAAGGCCCAAAAATCAGCGTCAGGAGTATCATGGTAAGAGGGCCTATTAAGGTGGAAATAAGGCTGGTCAGCCATGGGGACTGGTTGAACCATGACTCGAACCATCCTTGTTGGGCCTCTCTCTCTCTCTTTCTCTGGGCCAGTCTTTCCCTTAGCTCGGCCATTGAGTCTCGCACGACTCCGGTATGGTCTGCATAAAAACAGCATTCTTCTCTCAAGGCGGCACACAGGCCTCCTTGCTGCATGAGCAAGAGGTCAAGTCCTCGCCTGTTCTGCAGGACGACTTCTGAAAGCGAGGAGACAGATTTCTCCAGAGAGGAGATGGATTTCTCAATTCTTTGCAAGTCCTCATCAATGGTCATTTGCAGCTAAGAAAGTCCTTGCTGTTGGGTCACGAGAGCTGAAACACCTGTGGCTGCACCGGTGGCTCCTAGGCCGAGGAGCATTGCAATGGTTATGCCTGTTATTATTTCTCTTTTTTGGAGCTGCGTGGAATCTTCCAAAAAGCGATACATTTCTTCTTCTTGGTGATACAGGACTCTAGGAACAATCAGAACTTGGACACAAAAGTCAGCATTGAATTTACCAAGGTACACACAGGGGCTTATTCCGGATTGTTGACAGACCCACATTCCTGGTACGGATGGGATCGCCCACTTATCTGTCTTTCGACTAGATGAATACTGGATGAATTCAGTACAGCTATTGCCCATCTGCTTTGCTAAGGTTACATTGCCAAAGCACTTGCCTCGGCCTGTGGCTTGACTCAGAGTAATTCCTCTCCTCTATGGGGGGTGTCCCACCTACCCTGGTGTGGATTTTCTGCTGCTAAATAGCTAAAAGGAACATTAAGGGCAACGCCCACATAAAAAGGGGGGTCTGCATTATAACACAACCAGCATGACTTTGTAAGGTTTGGGTTGGATTGGTTCAACGACAAAAAGGTAGCATCTAACACACTAAGAAATGGAGTGTAAGGAGTTGACTTGGGTGTTTTGTAAATAGCTAAAGGGCTGGATGGGGAGGAGGTGGTAGTTGTGGTATCTGCCTTGGGTCTGCGTGGTGTAAGAATCTGATTGGGTCCAATTGATTGGGATACTGGGGGTAGGAGCCTGATCATTTGTATGTTCGCCCAAATGTCGTGAAAGGCGCGAACAAACACTGAGCACATAACAGTGGCGGCAGTGTCTTCTTTCTCTGCGTGTTCTCCAGTCTATATACTCATAACAAAGCGTCATCTAAAGTTATTGATTACATCACAATAACTTATTCTATTCATTGGTGCAAAGCACTTAGTGTCAATGTATTTGGTAGAAGTTTCGCAGAAAGTTAATAAGGCACGTTTACTTCATGCGCATAGTCTAACTACAAAAATCCTTCATGGTAAAACTGTAAAGTTTGAAAATTTGATGGTAAAATTGATGGGATAAGATTGCTTCTTGTTTATGATCAGGGATTGTTGAGGTAGCATTGGAAACAGGAGTATTAGCTATAGTATTTTTTATTTGTGAAGGATTTTGGTAAAGAAGTGTGATTGTGAATGTGTAATATAAAATATGGCTTAGTGTGTTGCTGGATTGTATTTTACAATTCCAGCAATACATTAAATAAAGGCTGATGATTAAATTTCAATAATACAACTTTATTTAATTTTGGGGCTAAATTTGTTATAAAAGTATAATTTGTTACAATGTTTACAGTTAGAGGGAATAACTGAAATGCAGTGCTTATGGTTTGTAATTTAATAATTTGAGGTGAACTTGATTGAAATTTTATTATATAGTGTTAATTATTATTGATTTTTTAGTAATTGTAGTGGGGGTTTTTTGGTTTTAGAACTATTTGTAAAAACAGTGGGTTTATTAATAAGGTTTTTTATATTTAATTGTTTTTGACTAACTGGCACTTTTTGAAAAAGGTTTAATAAAGGGTGACTTGGTAAATGATAAGATATTTGCTTTGTAAAAGTAGTTATCGTCATTTGTAACTGACAGTTGTTGGAAAGATACTACTTAAAATAGTAATTTTGAACAGGTAAATTTTTTTTTTAGGATTTTGGTTTATTAATTTAATATATTGTTTATGAGTTTTAATAATAATTTTAGTAATTAATTTAATAATACTAGGAGTAGTTTTTTTATATGTTTGAAAGGTAAAAAACAATTATTTAAAAATATGTATGATTTTTTAACTGATTATTTTATTGTACAGGATTTTTCAAAGGAGTTATTTTGTTAATTAGAATAAATAAATGTACTATTTGTGTTAAAGTAATGTGAGAGGCAATTTTTTAAAATAAACTTTTAAAAATTATTCTGAGAATAGAAAGCGCTTTGGGGGTAATTTATGGATATTAGTAGGATTTTTTGATTTTAAAATAATTTTTAAATATTTTAAAAATATTTTTAAGTGGCCATAATTGTGAATTAGTAAGTTTTAAATAAGGTTTGATTTAATTAATTGTTTTTATTAATTTTTGTATATTAGTTCAGCTTTAATTGTGTTTTGTAATTGTATTTTTTGATGTTTTACTTCTGTTTGAGGTATAATGAGTCTTAAATTTTTTTAAGGTTTAACAGAATTTTTTGAGGAGTTAAAATTAGGTTATAATTTTGTAGAGAAGTTATTGTAAAATATTGTAAATGAGTTAATTGTTTTTGTTCTTTCGTTGTTAATAAAATATTATTTATGTAATGATAATAATAGCAATTAGGATTTTTTTTCTGGAGTTAAAGTTTGTGCTGTAAACTGAAACTAGTAGGGCAGTTTTTTATGCTTTGGGGAAGAAATTTTTGTGTTGGTTTAGAATGATTAACTGTTGGTACTGTGAATGTAAATTTTGTTTTGTTTAGTTACAGAAACTGTAAAAAAAATTTAAAAATTTGATTAAAACAGTATTTTATTTTATAGGAATTATGGTAGGGAATGGTAAACTGGGTTGTAAAGCTCTTATTGTAGCTATTACAGTATTAATTTGTTTTAAGTTATGTAAAAGTTGCTACTTGTTAGATTTTTTTTTAATAATAATAAGCACAGGAGTGTTCTATGGATTGTATGAAGGTTTCATATGTTTTGTGGTTAATTGTTTTTGAACTAATGTTTGTAGGGTAATTAATTATTTACTAGGAGGGTTCTGTTGATCAACTTGCACAGGTTTGGTGGTTAACTAAGTTAGAGTGGGTTGCTTAATATTTTGTAATATGGCGATTTTTGTTAAAAATCTGGAGCAATTTTTACTTTTTATTGGATGAGGTAATCTCGACTTTATAGATTTAACAGAGTAGAGGTAATATGTGGCTTTATAGTTGCTTTTTGTCTTTTAGGGTTTGTGATTAAAATGGTGTTAACTGAAATTTTTACTTATTGTGGCGCCTTTTTAACTTGAATATTCTAGTGTTACTTGCTTGCGCAGGCTGTTGTGGGGGTTATGAGTGTAAAGACACAATTGTTACATTAGTTTTAGTGCTTAGTAAACTGTTTAATGGTATTTGTTGAGGTTTTGTATTTTTAGAAGTTAAGATGTAGGTTAATGTGGGTCGTTGAGTAGTCATTGTGCTTAAAAACCTTGAGGTGTCTTGGTAAACCTGAAGCTTTTAGTGGAAAGTAGTTGATTTTTTGTTTTGGGAATACAGAAAATAATGCAGAATAATTTGAATAAGGTAAGTTCTTTTAGGCATAGCAACTGGCAAGTAAGTAGTTGAAATTATAGTATAAATTTGTTTTGTATAGTTAGTATTAATTACATTAATATGTACATTGTTTGAATAAGGTGGCACTAGATTTTTTAATTAAAAGAGCACTGAGACATTTTCTAATAGGTTTTCATGCTTTTAAGGGTACTTTAATAACAGCATGAATATTAATATTCCTGTGTTTGCAGTGGGTATATTAATTTTTGCTGAACTAATTATTGCTTTTGAGTATTGTTTATAAATGGATAACTTTGCAGTGCTGGGAGGGCCTGTGGTTGCTGAAGTATTTGTGTTTGCAAGCGCTTTTTCATGTTCTCCTTTTGTGTTCTTGCAATAATTGTTTATTTGTATGGTATTTTGTTTTACACTGTTTTGCAAAGTGTTCAGTTTTACTATAACAATTACAAGTAAATTTATTATTTGGATTCATTTTAGATTTTACTTTTTCTTTAACATTTTTAGAGTACTATGCTTTTAAATGTGTTTGTGTATTACATGAGAAATATTTTTGTGGAGGCTTTAGGATTGCTGCTAATGCAGCTGTTTTATGCTGGGCTGTGCTAATTTTGAGCAAGGTGTAATTGTTTCTGGAACAGAGGGATCTTTTGGTAGAGCTTCAGTAATTTTTTGGCAGTTTTTATTTGTATTGGGTTTGGCTGATTGTTTACATAGAATTTGTTTTGAAACTTTATCATTTACTTGTTTTTTAATTCCTGCAGCAATTTTTTTCTACAAATTGCAAAAAAAGGTCCTTTAATACTTTGTTTCATAGTGTCAAATTTGGGGTTTGGAGCTGCTATTTGTATTGTTTTAATTGTAGTACTTATACTTATTTGCTGAGCTTGTGCTAAAACTAGAGGATTTTACTATGCTTGTATGTTTGGATTAGTAAAATGTTTGTTGCTGAGCAAAGTATCAACTCTTACAGTGTGATGAGGATTGTGTTGAGGTAGTTATATTTAAAGCTGTTTGCTCAGCTAGTTGCTTCCAGGTGTTTTGAAATACTCTATGCTGTACTGGCTGAAACAAAATTGAAGATGAGTTCATAATATTATAAATGTAAATGTAAATGTAAATGTAAATGTAAATAAAAATATTAATACATATGTATTAATTACACAAATAAATTGTATAACTTTTGCAGAATTAATACTAAACTCAGCCACCTTTTTTTGGAGGTCTTGTACAACTGTCTATGCAAAAACTTGATGAGATGACGATCATTTTGTCTTGAGTTCAGAACTGTTTTAAATACAGGAAAAGCTATTTTATTATCAGCAACATTTATATCAACGTTCTGTATATCTAATGATTTTGGTGGGCTTATTTTTTCCAATAAATACTAGTTTTTTACTTCAGCTACTTTTTATTTCAGCTACTTTTTACTTCAGCTGCTTTTTACTTCAGCTGCAGGAGTGGCAGCAGCTTCTCCTTCCTGGAGCCCCTTGGATTCCCAGGAAGGCACCAGCCACAAGCCCAATGGGCAGAGGCCTTGGAGACTCCCACAGAAGCCAGCTGGGCACCTCTCCCTGCTCCGGTGCAGGATGCAGAGTGTGGGGATCTGTGCCGTGCTCCCACCACATTCCCCTGGGACTAAAGGCTAAATGGAGCACACAGGGAAAGAATGCAAAGAGGAGACCCAGCAGCAGCAGGGAGGAGACCCCCAGGGCTGCCCAGAGGACACAGGGAGGAGGACATGGAGCTGGGAAGGTTGTGCAGGGGGCTGGGGACATGGGAGAGGCTCTAGAAGGAGCTCTGAGGTCTCCCTGGATCCTTCTGCAGGCAAACATCCTAAATTCTCTCAGCCTAGCTCCAGAGCGGAGGGATAAAGGAGAAGAGGAGAAGGAAGAGAGCAAAAGGAGGAAGGGAAGCTAAGAGCAATATTGCTCTTCTCAGAGCTCCCCACCTGCCCTTCCATCCCCATCCCAGCTCCACCCAGCCAGGCACCCCAGCCCTGTCCCCCTCCATCGCCAGCCCTGTCTTTCCCAGCGTGTGCAGCAGACAGACCCCACTGGACAGTTCCTGCTCCGCTTTACAGTCACACCCCAGCACCAGCAGCTCTCCTCGGGACCCTGCAGGGTGTCAGACACTGGAAAAGCTTGATCAAATTCCTTGAATTTCTATCTTTTGCCACTGAAGTTCTCTGTAATTTTGACCTCTTGAGAATATCTAGTCCGTATTTCTCCTGTGTGCCAAGCCAGAGTAAAGGAACCTCAGTTTATTCCTCCCATGTAAATGTTCTAGATGTTACACAGGGTCCGCGCACCCTTAGTCCCACCTGGTGCAGCCTGGGAGAGCTGCTGCATCCCGGTGTCACTGGAAGGCACCGCTTCTAAGAACTGCTGAGGTTGGAAAAGAGCTTTAAGCAATTTGTGCTCCTCCCTAGAGCAGGGCCTACAAGGAAGGAGGTGCCAGACGATCCCACTAAGGGAGACTTTGGCCAAAGGATCCTGGCAGAGACAGGGAAAGGTGCAGAGAAGAGTCTGGTTGTACTGCAGAGGGAGCTGGGACAGCTGGCACAGGTGAGGGCAGCAGGTGAGGGACGCTGCAGCCTCCTGACACCCCAGCCCAGGCCTGAGGCCACCCCCCCTTGCTGCATTGGGTCCTCTGCACTGCATCCAGCTGTGGGCACTGGGTCCCCCCACCCACTCCAGCAGCTGCACTGGGACATTCCCCATGCAGCCCAGGAGGTGACACCATGGCTAGGGTCACCTTCACTGCCAGTCTGCCTCCAGGAGCCAGCCCAAATCCCCTCTCAACCCTTGTGTCCCCAGTCCCTGGCACTCAGCCCTTGCAGCACACGCTCACACGGCCCAGCTCTGGCTCCTGTCACTGGCTCCAGGTCTGCTTGGCCAGGGCTGGGCTTGGCAGGGTTTGTGCCCGTTCCCCTTTTGTCCTGCAGGGTCCCAGCTGAGCACCTCCACAGCACAGACCTCGATGGGATCAACCTTCTCAGCCCTCCATGTGTGTGACAGGCCAGGCTTGGTTCCCAGCGCTGCCTCCCTTGGCACCTGCCACTGACACTGGTTTCCCTGGATGTTGTGGTTTGGGGCTTCCTGCCCTCTCTGCTCTCCCTGCAGACAGTGAAGCTGCTCCTGGAGCAGAGACCCTGAATGGAGCAGAGCCTCTGCTGCCACACCCCCTGCCCCAGTGCCACCCCCTGTCCCCTGCCCATCTGCAGCACACAGAGCTCGAGTCACCCCCAGCTGTGGCTCCCCTGAACACAAAGGAGACACAGAGCAGTGCAGTCCAAACCAACTCCTTTATTAGCAGAGCCTGCAGGGGATGAGGCTGAAGCAGCCCTTCAGCCAGCTCTCCAGGAGGGCTTGGCCCTTGCATTGCCAGCAGGGTTGCAGCACCTGCACAGCAAAAGCCCCCACAGCTCCCTGGGGCAGAGACAGCTGGTGCCACCTTCTCCAGAGCACAGCTCTGGTGCCACCAGCCTGCCTGGACAGCACCAGCACTGCCCCAAGGTCTGCTGCAGAAGGTGCTGGCAGACAGGAATCTCCACTTGGGGCATTCCAAAGGCTTTTGCTCAGCTGAAAGGCCAAGGACAGGAGCAGCTCCTGCCAGGGCTGAGTGCTGGAGGGAAGGGCAGCAGCCCCAGGCACCTGAGCAGGAGCAGCTGCCCTGGACAGAGACACAGCACCTCCGAGACAGGGAGTGAAAGCACTGCCTGAGCCCCAGGGCAGTCGTGTCACTGCTTTCCAGAGCCTGGAGGCACAACAGCTCCTGCTGGGAGAACAGCCTCAGTTGATCCAGGAGGCTGCAATGAGAGAGGGAAGGAGGACACCCAGAAGCCGAGCAGCCCAGCTTGCAGACAGCATGGAGCTGTCCTCAGGTCCTGCAGCCCTTTCTCCAAGCAGGACATCTCCTTGATGCAGGAAAACTGCCTTTGGGGCACTGTCCCTTCTTGTCTCACAGCAGCTGATCCAAGTGGGCCTTGGAGTGCTGCCTTTGCCTTTGCACTGGCCTTTGGGCTCAGACTTGGCCATGAGGCCAATCGCCCCAAGGCGGGGGTTTGGTTTGGCTCTAGGAGAAAGCAGAGGGAAATGTTTATGGCAAGAAGGCATGGGGATTCCGGCCTTCTCATGATGCAAAGGAGTTGCTGAGTGACAGCCACAGTAACGTGCCTTATTTCACCAAATTTGGAAGCAACTGGATACTGGTAAATGCCTTCTTTGGGCTTGAGAGCATTATCATTGTAAATGCATTTTGTGGAGAGCCTGGTACAAAGTTCTCCTGAACTGCAAAGCTGTTGTGGTTCTTCCTTCCCATGGATGTGGCCTAACGCCTGTCCAGCTCAGACAGTACTTCCTGCTTGGTAATTCTCTGCCAGGCCTCAGGGATTTCTCCTTTACCCTGAAATTTCCCATTGTACAAAGCTTCCAGCTCTGTCGTGAAATGAGACACAAACCATTTCCAGTATGCCTGCATGGATGAATCAGGGAGAATGCTCCAAGTGGCAAAACGGGGTCCTGCATCACGGTATTTCTTGTATGGGATCAATTTACTGTCACCAACTTTGAATAAGCGATCACTTGCAACGAGGCTGGAACAAATATCAATGACCAGGTGGTCCGTCTCACTCCACTTGGCTCCCACAAACGCTCGTGGGCGATGGAAGACCAGATGATGGTCTCCATCATGTCCCTGCATGGTGTTTGTGCAGAGAGCCCCACAAAAGGGACACTGTTCCCAGCACCCCGAAAAGTGCTCTGCTAAGATGGTGTGAGGCTGTGTTGAAAATGAGCTCATATCAGCATCAGCAAATTCATTCTTGAGCCTGTCCCTCAGGTCACCCAGAGCTTCTGCCATGGCACTGCTTAGGAACTCAATGTCTGTGACCTCCTGGTGCTCGATGCCCTTCAGGTCACTTCTGGGCAAGCTGATCACCTCTGTCAGTTCCCTGCAAAATTCATCCAGCCAAAGAGAGACTTTGTCTTCTCTGTCTTTTCTGTCTTTGACAATTTGGGTTGATGAAGAAACAGCTGACAGGATGTTTCGATAGAGAAGACTAAGGGAGAAATCTAAAAACTTCTTCAGCCTCCTGCTCTCATCTAAACAGTGACTCTTCACTCGTGTCTCAATGTAACTCTGAAAAAACTCCTTTGGAAACTTCAGGTACTGCTTGAAAGACTCAAAATTTTCTTGTTCTGCCAGGTATCTCAAGATGCAAACTTCCAGATTGGCTCTGTTGCCCCTGAAATCTGGGAATTTGCCCTGCATGTCCTCAGCAATGTCTTTAGCCGTCCTCTCATAGACCGCCCGGCAAAGAGCTGGTTCAATCTTGTCACAAAGGAAACCAGCAAAAGTTGTGATCGAAGTGGCTCCTTGGCAGGAAATCTGGAAACATTGGAAGAAATCTTCTCTCTTGCTCTTCAGGTACATGACTGGGTCATTTGCCTTTTGGAATGCTTCGTGCATGACTTTAAACCTTTCTGCTGCCATTTTGCACAGATACAGAGACAAATCTATGCAGTACTCTTTGTTAAAAGTACATTTTTCATCACTGGGGACGGAGTTCACACCTTCCTGGACTTCATTGAGTATTTCATAGATAAAATTTTGACTGTAATCACATTTCTCCTGTTCCTTCTTATCAATATTTGCTATCACACCTGCTATGATGTCGTTTGTGATGTCCTTTAAGTTGATCACATCAGCATCACAAATACTCCTAGTGGTGACACCAAAATGCATTTTTTTCATGACATGTTTCTCTAAGTCGAAAGAAAATCCTCTGCCTTTGGGAAATGACCTGATCCGTTCATGGAAACCCGGCTCCTTAAAGTGCCCTAGAAGGACATCATCAATTTCCGCATCAATATCCACCCGTTCTGGAGGACGAGCAGCACGGGAGACTTCTGCAATCCACTTGTTCCAGACAAGAGTAAAGTTGTCTTTCAGTTCTCTCTCACTGAGGCTCTTCCCTTTCAGAGTCACAGCCAGCTCCCTACTCCTTCTCAGGAGCTCATCTACATATTCCAACTTCCTGGCATCCAGTTTCCTCTGCTCCTTCTGTAGCTCAATGAGATTCTCACATTTCTTTTTTGTTTCACGAAGAAGAGCATCTTTTAGATCGTTCAGCTTCAGCTCTGTGCTTGATTTCCACTGCACCAGTGTCTCATGATCTTTGTCTTCACTGAAATACTTTTCCACTTCCTTCTCAATGGCATCACTTGTCTCTTGCACCAGAACTTCAAGCTCTTCTCTGGTGACATTCTGCAAGTCCCCATTGCGAATTTTGTTGTCCAGTCTCATCTGTACGTCTAAGATGTGACTCCGCAGCTTCCAGGTCCACTGACTAAAGGCAATTTCCAGTCTCCTGTACACAGCAATCTCCAGGGAATTCTTGAAGCTGAAAACAAAGTTTTCATTCAGCAAAGCATTCCAGAGGTCACCAATACGAACTCTCAGGCTCGAGAGCCTCAAAATGCTTCGCTGTGACTGCTTCTGGGCAGCCTGGAGGATTTTACTCTTTAGTTGCTGGACGTTCTGGCTGTAGCTGGGGTTGGGTGGTGCCATTGGGGGGTTTCCTTCCCACAGGTGAGCAAAGTAGTGAATGTGGGTGTTCACATCAAAGCCAATGACATCGCTGAAGGAGGAGATGTCACAGAATTCCTGCTGAGCTGCTACCACGGTCATTTCATCCAGCTTTTTCTGCAAACGCCTTTGTCCTTCCATGTTCTGCTCCTGGGCAGTTGCTTCTCCTACATTTTGGTGGACAAAGAGGCAGCTTGGGGAAAGATTGACTTTCTTCATCCTCAGGAAAGCCTGCACAGCGATCTGCAGAACATCTTGCATTTCTGATGGATTCTCTCCAAAGACATTGATCACGGTCAAGTTGCCAACACCAATGACAAAGGTGGCCAGCTCGTTGTCATGGTTCAGGGACTGTTTATTGGCCATCTCGATGGCACGAAGTCCCTCTGTGTCAACCACCAGCACAAAATCAAAGCCCAAGTCTTGCTGCAGCTCCTCGCCCACTGGGATGAGCTGCATAAAGGCTCCGCGGGTGCATCTCCCTGCGCTGACATTGAACTGCAGCCCAAACATGGCATTCAGCAGGGTGGATTTGCCGGTGCTCTGGATGCCCAGCACGGAGAGCACAAACACTCGTTTGTCCCCCAGCCTCTCAATTAAGCTGTCAAAAATTGCTCCCACCCATTGCAAGGGCAGGTAAGAAGCATCCCCATCCATGAGCTCCATGGGATACCCCAAAACCATCAGCTCTGCTGCAATTTCCGGCAGTTTGTCAAAATTGTAATTCTTTGTCTCCATTAATTCCAGAGCTTCATAAATCTGCCCTACCTCTCTCAGAAGGTGCTCCAGGCCAACGGATGAATCGTTGAGTTCCTCAGAGACAGAATCCAGCTGACTCTGCAAATCAGCATTCTCCATTGTTTTTTCCTGATTTTTCTTTCCCGTCCGGATTTCGGACCATAACTTGTGATAGTCTCTCTTTAGTTCTTCAAGGCGACCACAGGACAGCTCGTCCATAAAGACCTTCATCCACTGCAGGAAATATTTCTTGGTATCTGCTGGCTGGGCCTGGAGAAAGCCAAGGAATGATTTCATCAGTGAGTTGAGAGGAAAAGCTTGCTCAAGTTGCTTTCTTCTTATTACTTTCTTCTCATATTCGATTTGGCTGCGATGGTGCTCAATGCTCTTATTCCCTTTCTCCTGCAAGCGAGTGAGTTCCTTGTCCTTTTTGCACCACTGGTCCCACAGTTTTCCTTGAAGCAGCAGTAGCTGGGATTTGATCTCAGACAGCTTCTCTTTCTTCAGAAGGTCCACCAGCTCCTTTGCCTTTGCTTTGGCTGTCACACATGCGGGTTGATCTGCATCCACTATGAATCCATGCTGGCGAGCTTTGTCCACGCAGGCATCCAGGCTGAAATGTGGATTAGACCCTAATTCTAGGAGATCCTTGATACTTTTAGTCAGCTGGTCCATCAGTTCTGCTTCGTTTCTGTTCTTGATCCCTATTTTTATGTTTTTGCTGGCTTGTCTAGCTGCAACATTCTCCTTTTCTGCAAGGAGACAAATCAATGGTCGTGGTGACTGCAACAGGTCTTGCAGAAGCTTTTTCCCCCTGTTGTCCATGTGCTCCAACTCAGATACGAGAGCCACGTTGACAGCAGATATCTCCTGCAGGAACTGCAGCTGTGCTCCGTGATCCCTGGCATCTCCATGCAGGTTGCAGAAAGCCACGCAGCACTCAAAGGTGTCATCAGGGCTTCCACGGGGGCAGTACCAGGCGATCTCCACCACCCCTTCCATCAGCAAACGCTCTCTGGTGCTGCCTCTGCAGTGGCGGTGGAAGAAAGTGTCGTGTTTGCGTTTGCTCAGCAGAGCGTTCAGGAGCTGAGACTTGGAAGAGGAGGCCGAGCTGCCAATGCGGATGAAGGACACGATGGGTGTCTGTGCCTGAAAGATGAGTTTGTTGTTGTAACTCTTTGCTCCAGACTGCTTTCCTGACTTCTCCCCCTCTTTCCAGCTCCTTTGGATTTGGCTGAGGGCGTAGAGCGGGAACTCGATGTGTGAAGTGCACGGGTTGGGCACCAGCAGGGGCAGCGCCAGTTGGCAGAAGGCCAGCTTGGTTGCAAGGGTCTGTCTGAGGAAATCATCAGCGCAATGGAAAATGGCCATCTGCAGGTCCATGGGGTGCACATGGCCGTCCCTGACTGCACCTTCAGGGGCTGCTTCCTCCAAATCATCAAGAAAGTTTTCAAAGGACTCCTGCTCTGTAGTTTCTGGCATAGGGGCAAGCCTTGGGTTGCTGTCATCCCAGCAAGTCAGGCACCTCACCTGGTAATCCACAGTTAATAACCTCTGCAAGAAGTAACATGGCAGTTCTGTGTCCTTGCTGGGCTGGCTGTCCTGCAGAGATGTCTTGCAGATGGTGTGGAAATTTCCCATCCCCATTTTTCTTGGATAGTGACTTTGGAGTCCAAGGCGCTTGAGCAACTGCAGGAACTCCTGGTTTGCAATGGCTTCATCAGATTTGGATTCTCTGCTGTCTGACTTGGATTGACTGGGGGGCTCTGGTGTTTGAAAAGTGTCTTCCAGGTCTCTGAGTATGTTCTGCATCCTCTCTTCATCCAATTTCTCATCCAAGCATGAACTGAGTGAGGAATGCAAGTCCCTTTCCAGCCTCTCCCAATCTGTGACTCCACTATGCTTTTGGAGGAGATTGAAATGCTCCCTCTTCTGCTCAGGGGACAGCTCTTGCCTTTCTGATGCCACAGTCAGGCCCATCAGCTGAAGGGAGGCCTCAGCTCTGTCGGCATCTCGCTCCTTCAGGTTCACGTACTCCTCATGTGCCACTGCCATTTCCTTGGCCATGCACTGAATTTCTGGGTGTCCAAGGAGGTGCTGGAAAGTGCTGTTTTCCACCTGGTACCCTGTGCTGCTCGCAATCAAGAGCACCAACAGTTCCATGTCCTTCTGAACCCGTTCCTGGAGGGACTGGAGTAAGGAATAAATGGCGAGGCTGCTGGTCAGGGTGGCTTTTTTCTTTGTTACATGAACGGCAGAAGCAGAGCTTGCTGGTGCGTAGGTGACAGCATGGATGTGCTCCTTCATTTGCTGCAGTGTTTTGATGAGCTCTTCAAGGTGAGTGACTTTGGCAGATCTGGGATGCAGGTGCTCAGCCTGGAAGATCCATTCCACATTGATGGAGGACACTTTGTCTCTTATTTTCAGGAGTTTCTGGAGTGCCCTTTTCTCCCAGGGATATCGTACTTCACACTCCAGCTGGAGGTAATCTTTGTAGTCCAGATGTTGCAAGGCTTCTCTGCACTTGATTCCCAGGTTCTGCATCACCTTGGGCAGCCAGTATCCAGCATCCAATCCCTCCTTCTCTAATTCCTCTGCCAGGAGCTTTGCCTTTGCATTCCCCTTTCGTGTGTCCTCCTGTGAAGCCATGGCTGTGGAGGAAGAAAAGAGACTTTCCCTAAGGTGTTGTCAGAGGCCCCAGCCTCCTGGCAGAGGCTAGTTTAAGCTTTTGCAAAATATAAAAATAGAGGATATGTACTGTGCATTATAATATTAACTTTTTGCAGACGTAATTGTAGTTGTGAAATAATAACGGATGCCTTTATTTCTGTAACTAACTGACAATAGTGAAACAGCTAATGTTGATTGAAAGTACTTGTAAAAATGTCTAGAATGTCTATACGATATCATTGACAATACCCAGCCAAATAACACTGAAAAAGCATGGAAGAATCTCACCCTTTGGTGATCAGTAACTGTCAAACCACAGACCAGGAGGCCTCGTGACGTACTAAAATTCGAGACTTTCAAAATAGCATCTGCATTGTGGCACGTACCATAAGAAGATGAGGTCAATGGTTGAACTAAGATAAAGAATTCCTGGAAAATGCCAACTCAAATGGATGTTTGAATATGTATAAACTTTATGAACATGCATTTGTCCAGTGCAGCTGCCACCAGATTTTCATGTGCCTGATGTGCGGAATCCTCCGTTTCGGCTGCACAGCACAGCTTAGAAAGCCCAGAGAATTTTCTGGTTATTACAAAGCTGTTTATTATATAAATGCATCAGTCTTGAAGGCAAAGAGTTCTAAGGATGCGGTCTTACTAAAGTTATAAGGTTTAAGGTCCCAGTGGGTCATAAAAGCAAATTAACAGAGTCCCAGCCACAGGGCCAAGGCAGATTCCCAGCCCTGGTTCTCGTTCCCAAGTAGTAATCTCAGCAGCAGTGGCCGCAGCGGCAAAGGCTGTTGCAGCAGCAGCGACAGCACCCCCGGCAGCAACCCCAGCGATAATACCCAACAAAGTCCTGGCAGGAGTTCCCCAGCAAAGTCCCATTCTCTCTTGTTGTAAATGGTGAAGAGGGTGGACCAATTAATCGAAGAATCAATGAATCGATGCCATTGCCCAAAAAGAGGGGGGTTTTATCCATAAATCATAAATGCATATTCATATTAGGAAAACTTTTCCACGGAAAGCGTGATAAAGTACTGGAATAGTCTGCCCGGGGAGGTGGTGGAGTCACCATCCCTGGATGTGTTTAAAAAAAGACTGGATGTGGCACTTGATGCCATGATCTAGTTGAGGTGTTAAGGCATGGGTTGGACTCGATGATCTTGAAGATCTCTTCCAGCCTAGACATTCTGTGATATCCCTATCTGTAGGTTACCCAATCAGCTAAGGATGCAATTCTAAAACATTCTTTCTACACCAATCTACACTTGATTCTGAAAGCGCGTAAAACTACGAGAAACTACTGTCATGGGTTAGTACAGTTTGGTTTTTTAGTTATAGAAAAATGTAAAATAATTCTCCAGGTCAGGACCTGGGAATTGCTTTAGAAGAAAAAAGGACCCACCTACAGGAAATTCACGGGGTTTTATATAGTACTTCCCAAAGTCGCAGCTAACAATTTCAGTAGTCAAAATAGATGTCAATATTCCAACTAACTCTCTGATAAGTCCTTGTCTCTTCTAAAGCAATTCCCAGGTCCTGGCCTGGAGAATTATTTTACATTTTTCTATGACTAAAAAACCAAACTGTACTAACCCATAACAACTACAAAGAATAGTATCAAAACCTACGTATATGGTAAATCTATTAACGTATAAAGTTCTATCTCATTCACATAAAAGTTGTACCTATTCTATCTAGAACTGTCAACAATGTTCTACTTTATTTTTGATACATCTAAAGCTAAGTCACCAAGCCTTAGGTCTCTGGGCCTTGTGCTGGCTGACAGCTTCTCAAGGTACTTAGAGTATATTTACTTAAAACCAAACCCTAAATTTCTACTCATGTTAAAATGGCTTAATGTATTTTAATTTCTCTAAAAACTTAAATTCAATCCCTGCATTTTTCTCTGTCCCTGGGGAACCCAGGGGGGCATGCATTCCAACAAAAATATACAAGAAGAGTTGTTATAGTTAACTGTGTGCTTTCTGGCAGTTTGCCAGACACCCCAGCGCTGGATACTGGCCCTTTTATCCCTTATTAAACTGT
Organism: Hirundo rustica; assembly: GCF_015227805.2. Classification (NCBI taxonomy): domain Eukaryota; kingdom Metazoa; phylum Chordata; class Aves; order Passeriformes; family Hirundinidae; genus Hirundo; species Hirundo rustica. Next base: position 116,185,444 of record NC_053452.1, read on the forward strand.
AATTTTAAAGGGTGAACCTTGTTTCTCACACTGTGCAAAGGAGCAACCCCCAGCCCAGCCCTCTCTGCTTCTGCCACTGCTTCAGGGTTTTTGCTCCACTTGCGTTCCCCGCCCCGGCTCTGCGGTGGCGCTGAGAGCGGCTGCTCCCCGCGGGCGCTGCAGCGGAAGCCAACTCTCCTCTCCCCTGTCCCCACACCGCCACTGCCGGCCCAGAGGCGGCTGAGTTTGTGCCACAGCGCCCCCTGCAGACACGGGGGAATCATCGCACCCGCCCTGCCCGGACAGGAGCCACCAGCGCCCCTGCTGGCTGTGCCCGGAACTGCACCGAAGGGGCAATGCCTGACTGCTGAGACAAGGCTGGGATTGGGTTTCTGGCTTTGTTTGTTGCTGCTGCTGCTGGTGTTTGTTTCTCCTGGTATACAGATGTACTCTAGGAAATACCTGTTATTCCTTTTCCCGTATCTTTGCCTGAATGCCCCATCATCCCACAGTTATAATAATATGATAGAAGAGAGGCATATTCTCCATTCCAGGAAGGTTCCCACCTTCCTTGTCAGACACCTGTCTTTTAAAGTAATACGTGTCAATCACTACTGGACACTTTTTATTGAAAAACCATTGAAGGACAAGGCAGTCATGAGTCACACTTACTATGGACTCAAGAGGGAAAGTCCAGCTCATCACCTCAGATTTCCTTCCACAACACATTAACCCATGGAGTTGATCAAGGACAGGCAGGTAATCTGAGCTTTTTGGATTTCAGTAAAGCTTTTGATCCTGCCTCCCCCAGGACCCTGGTGTGTCCCTTCCAACTCAGCCCATTCCAGGATTATCACGCTAGCAGAGCTAGTGCTTTTACTGAATACATGTCTTGAAACATTTGGGGGTTTTGACACTGACACACAACCCTGAAAATTTTCACAATCTCAGTTCACTTAGATACTCCAGAGATTTACTCCTTGCAAAAAATCTTTCTGAGCATTCAGCTTCCATCCTACCAAGGCCACAGCACCCTTACCAGCACAGGTATCGATCTCAGGGGCTTGGACTCAGGTATAGATCCAAGGGCTCCTGCACCCTTCCAGAGCCTTCAGGGGCAGCTTTCCTTCAGGAATTCCTGCAGATCTGGGTAATCTGTGCAAGGGCTTTGTGTTGGGGAGGATGAAACTAGAAAGCCTTATAAATATGACTGCTTCGATTTTGAGAATATGAAACCTGTAAGTCAGATAGAACTGAAAGCAAGTTTCAATGTCTGAGATGTCCTAGTTAGTGAATGTCCGGAAAACAATTATATGGCCAGCTGAAGGTAATCCCCCCTTGATTCAACAATGTCCCTTACCTACAGATAGCTCCAAAGGTCAAATGGAATGTTCTGTCTCACCCTCCAATGTATAGTTCATCCCACATCTGTAACCCTCCCCTGAAGTATCAGGTATCTGTAACCCCATTGGCCCAAGTCTTGTTCCAGCCCACCTTGAAGCCTCCTGATAAGGGGTTCCCGAGCGGCTGGATGCTCTCTCTCTTGGCACCTTTTCCCCGGGACCCTCCTCTTGGAATTTCCTCTCCCTACCTCTCCCTTCCCCCATCCATACCTCTCCCTTCCCTCACTCCCTAAGGCCTACCACGAGTTGCGCATGGCAACTCCAAGCAAGGCCCCACACCCTTTATAATAAACCATATCTTCTAAAACCTAACTTCAGAGATCTCTTGTCTACATCCATCCAAACCGTCCCGGCGGAGTGCAGCCTTATCTACAGCTTTGGGCTCTGATTGCCCTCACCCACCTCACAGCAGATGCTCCCGCTGCTTCCAGTCTTGGCTTCCCAGCAGACACAGCAGCTGAGAGCCCCAGCTCAGGGGATACAGCACAGCAGCAGTGCCAGTGCCATGGGGCACATGGCAGGGTATGGAGCAGAAGATGGGAACCCCTTGAGAACTCAGGAGGAAGAGTATCAGGAAGGAAAGGCCCAAAATTCTAAAGGAGAAGAGTAGAGTCAGGAGAAGGCAACGCATGAGCAGTGAGGATTCATTCCAGGGAGCACTGGAGGTGAACACTTTTCCCCCAGTGGGGAAAGCAGAAGTAGAAAAAGCCCCTGGTTCGAGATAAGGGCAGTTCAGCAGCAGAGGAAAGCTGGGAGTGCTGGCAGAGCACAGGAGGGACATTGGGCCCCCAGCAGGCACATGTCCAGCTGCTCCCTGGGCAGCAGAGACTCAGTGTGGCACAGCTGCTCAGGAAGGGAACTGCTGGCTCAGGGTCACTGCTGCAGCTTGTCCACTTGAGCCACTTGCCCCAGGCCTGCCCTCTTCCAACTTCTCCCCCAATGGAGCACTCCCAGCCCTGGTTTAGTCACAGGAGTCCGAGACTGCCCTGCACAACATTAACTCCAGCCCTGCCAGACCATGAACCTGCCCCCAGGCACCCCTGGCAGTCCCTGCACGGCTTCCCATTGCTGCAGGAATAGGGAAAAAGCCCCATGTGACTGTGTCAGTGCCCGCAGAGAGGCACTAAGCACATTCAGGGCATAACTCAGGATCGAGTTCCTGCTTGGAAGCAGGATGTACTCTAGGAAAGGGTACAGAGGGAAGCAGCAAGGCTGGCAGCAGGACGAGCCATGGGAATTCCTGCACCCCATTTCACAGGAACAGACCCCCGAGAGTGTTTTCCCCACCTCTACCCCAGGGAAGGGGGCTCTGGGAACACTGCTACCTTTGTGGGGCTGTCCAGGGACCAGAGCGCTCTGAGTGGTGACGCTTAGACTGTGAGAGAGGAGAATCCCACTCTCCCTGCAAGGGGAGGGAGAGGAAGAACTGACGCCCTGCGCTTGGGGACAGAGCAGGATGTGCCGTGCTTGCCCCTCATCACCACGGAGCTGCCCTGCTCCCGAAGGAGCGGCGCGGGGCCAGGAATCGCCCCAGCATCAGTCCCATCGCTCCTGCCTGCAGGGGAGCGCAGCCATCCGGCCCCACCTCTGACCCCGGCCCCCCTCCCAGCTCAGCCCCGCAGCGCACACGGCTCCCCCCAGCTCCCCCAAAGCGGCTGCCAGCAAAGGCGGCTTCCTGCAGCCCACGGAGGAGCAGACACCGCCCGCCCGCTGCCCTCAGAGCCCTCTTCTCCTGCCCTGCCATCTCCCCAGCCCTGGCAAAACACCGGCAACAGGAGGCAGGAGCCCGACAAGATCCCGCTCCCTGCTGCTCCCGGCCCCACAGCTCATCCCCAGGGCCCTACCTTCTCCCTCCGTGCCCCGCAGCTCCTGGCACGGGACAAGCCCAGCACAGCCCTGGCTCTTTTTGCAGCCCTGGCTCTTAACTGGGTGCGGCTTCACCTTTAACGCAGGCAGCAGGGTAATTTCTGTAAACCAGGCTTTTTACTGCAGCCGAATGTGAAAGTGAAACCACTCTTTTTGAGTCAGCTTATCTGAACTAGAGCTGACTTTCCTCACCAGGCGTGGTTTTAATTGGCTCACAGGACACTCTCGTCTCTTTCCACAGATCTTTGACTCTGAACTGCTGTGCTGGTACCTGGAGGGCACGTGAGGCTCTCAGCCCTTCCTGGGGCTGGTGCTCCATCAGGAAAAGGAGCAGAGGGAGCACAGAAGCATTGCTGTAGATATAATTGTGCATAAATCCATCTTCCATATGAAAAGTGCATATTATATGGCTCTAAGCAAGGTATTTATGTATTATGTTGTATTGATTGGTAATGTATTAATATTCTGATAGTATGGTAAATGTAGTTTTGCAGTTAAAACTTAGTTTTTATATACCAACCACAAGAAAAAGTAGATCTTTCAGAGAAAAAGAATTTACTACTTCCTTATCAGGAGACCAACTTCTCCTGCCTTGCTCAGCCCTGAAGACGCCATAGAGATTCAAGGAAAAAAGTGACACTAACCAGAGAGAATTCAATGTTTATATGGAATTTATGCATTGTGAAAAGTGCATATTATATGGCTCTACGCAAGATATTTACTATATGTGTTATGTTGTGCTAATTGTTAATGTGGTATTAATATTTTGATAGTATGGTAAATGTAGTTTTGTAGTTAAAATGTAGTTTTTATGTACCAACCACAGGAAAATATAAATCTTTCAAAGAAGAAAGAATTTACTACTTTCTTATCAGAAGAGACCAGCTCCTCCTGCTTTTCTCAGCCTAGTGGATGCCATAGAGATTAAAGGAAAAAAGTGATACTAACCAGAGACAATTCTTAGTTAGAATGGAATTTATGCATTATGTATAAATTGTATGAATATTCAACAAGCTATTGCTTTTAAGAGATAATTTTTTGTTAACAGGGGTCCTTCTTCAGAGCTTGTAGCTCGGGAGAGGCACCCAGACGTCTGTAACTTTGTTTTTATTGTCTTGTATTGTCCTAACTCTAAAACTGTTCAATTTTTTACTCTAATTCTATTTTTATAACCATCTTATTTACTATTAAACTTTTAAAAATTTTAAAACAAGTGATTGGCGTTTATCACATGCATCATGTATGAAATGTATGAATATTCAACAGGCTATTGCTTTTAAGAGATAATCCTTTGTTAACAGGGGTCCTTCATCGGAGCTTTTGGCTCAGGGAGGCACCCAGACGCCTGTAACTTTGTTTTTATTGTCTCGTATTGTCCTAACCCTAATTGTTCGATTTTTTTTATTACTCTAATTCTGTTTTTATAACCATTTTATTTACTATTAAATTTTCAAAATTTTAAAACAAGTGATTGGCGTTTTTCACATGGATGATGGTAGAATTCCCAGGAATAGACTTTCTGTTGACAGTGGACTCCTCCCGCAGCAAACAGCAGCCTGACCATCCTCTCCCATGCTGAGAGCATGAAGAGCCCACTCAGCTCCCCCCAGCCCTATCCTTTTCCCTCCCCCCAGCTCATGTGATCTTCCCCCTCCCTCGGCCATGTCTTTTGTGTTAGTCAATACCCTGTAAGTACCAGCACTTTGTTTCCTAGTAACTTATGGGGAAAAATTCTTTGAGACAAAAAGGAACAAACCTAACCCCCAACATTATCCATCCCAAATTTTTTCCCATACCAACATCTTATACTGAATTTAAACCTTTAACTTATATACATATATGCATGTGGATATGGATACAGACAGTGTTCACCGTAAAACAAGGTCCCCTTGAGGTGATTTGTGGCTCTGTATTTAATAAGGTACCTCTGACTGGAGAACAGGTGACAGGAATTCTGCTTTGGTTAATTAGATGTGAGCTATAGTGCTCATCTTCACTTTTCCAGCCTTTTGAGGCATGTCCCCACATAACCCAACAACCACATATGTCCAACATTAATATTCAGACCCAGGACAAAAAACCTTTCAGGTTTCAATTGCTTTTCCTTCCCAAGTAACCAACATCACACTTTAGCTGTCATTTGGGATTGTGGGTACCCCCAAAGCATCCCCTATACCTAGATCCTTACACAAGGGTACAGAGCCCCAGGAGGAAGCGTCTTTGATTTTGAGGGTGGACGCCTGTGCCCCAATATCTGTGAAAAAGGTTGTGGGGACTTTATGGGGACCAACAGCACAAGTGATTAGTAAATCTCTGTTGGAATTGTGAAAAGTGCATATTATATGGCCCTACACAAGATATTTTCTCTATGTATTATGTTGTATTGATTGGCAATGTTGTATTAATATTTTGATAGTATGGTAAATGTAGTTTTGTAGTTAAAATGTAGTTTTTATATACCAACAACAGGAAAAAGTAAATCTTTCAGAGAAAAAGAATTTACTACTTCCTTATCAGAAGACACCAACTTCTCCTGCCTTGCCCAGGCCTGAAGAACCCAAAGACCTTAAAGGAAAAAAAGTGACACTAACCAGAGAGAATTCTTTGTTTGAATGGAATTTATGCATCATGTATGAAAAGTATGAATATTCAACAGGCTATTGCTTTTAAGAGATAATCCTTTGTTAACGAGGGTCGTTCTTCAGAGCTTTTTTGCTCGGGAAGGCACCCAGACGTCTGTTACTTTGTTTTTATTGTTTTGTAAGAAAGTGAACTGTTTGTAAGAGGAGGGAAGAGTGTTTTTGAAGTTTCATTCTGTTTTACTTTGGGGGTTTTTTTCCAACGTTCTTTTTTCTATTCTTTTAGTGTATGTTAATAAAACTATTTGAGCCTGCTTTGTTTTTCTCCTAGTCTCTCTCCCACAGAAAGAGCAAGTACCAAGACCAAAATTTAGTGAATGTGAAACCACTACAGGAACCCACGTGGAGAGTTGCCCTCTGTGACCTGCTGCTCATTAGCACAGAGGGTCTCATCAGCCAAGTGCCCATTGGTGGCCATCTGGGCCACAGCCACCACGGAGACACTGAGCTTAAAACCTCTGGTGACAGGAGGAAAAGTGCCAGAAAACCTTCAGCCCTGGCCGTGGTAGAAGCAGAGTTCAGGCTGCTCAGGGGAAAGTTACACAGAACCCATGGGAAACAGGTCTGAAATGTGCTGGGGTCCCTCAGTGCTGGTCACTTTTGACTGAAAAATCCCTGACGGACAAGTCAGTCATGGGTCACAACCAGTACAGGCTCAGGAGGAAGAAGTCCTTCTTGTCACACTGAATTTCCTTTTATAACACATTAACTCTCAGAGCTGATCAAGGGCAGCCAGTTAATGTGAGCTTTTTGCATTTCAGTAAAGCTTTCAGTGCTGCCTCTCCCAGGATCCCTGTGTGGCCCATCTGAAGTACCAAGGCCGGAGGAACCGGCCCTGACTGAGGCCACAACAACAGGCCCTGAGCCAAAGTTGACCTCTAGATGAACCTTCAACCCAATCTTTATATATATTCATTAATTAAGGAAGTATCATTAGCAATATGATCTATGTGTCTGTTCCTTGACAAAACATGCATTTACTTTTCTATATTTAGAAACTGGACATTTGTTGCGGAGTGTTATTATTGTATTTGCTATAGCTTTATGTATTATCAATTTGTTGGAAATTAGCCATGTTGCTAGGAGAAGTACAAGGAAAGAATGTGCTGACAAACGAAGCATGAGGAACGGACCAAGACGTCGCGGTTAGGTGATCACGGTGGTCAAAGAAGAATAGAATTTATGGTGGGAGCCTTTGTGTAAATAGAGATAGGGAAGCAGGTGTTGTGGGAACGGGATATAGTCTATAGAAATTAGAAGATTAATGTTAAACTGAAATGTCATGTATAGCACGTACGTTGATGATGTAATCTGTAGGAAATAGTATAAAACCTGTAAGAAAATGAGGGTCGGTGGGATTCTGATTTGGGACGCTAGTCCCCGGGTCCCCGGGCCCGAATAAAGCACCGCATAAACTACTTTGTGGTTTGTGTTTCTCTTCGTTGGGCAACAGTTTTCTGGCGACCGCGGCAGGACTCCGAAGGTTGCTGGGGCGGTTCGCGAGGTGATCTACTCCACGCCGGCACCAGGTGATTTCTGGGGAGACATCAACCCGTGCCCGACCCCGCGCCTGTCGGACAACTACGAGGTAAGCCCAAAAGGTGCTTTATTCTTAAAGGATTTTAGACGCCTGCCGATTAAGACGGACCTACGATCCGCACGGTTGGGCTTGGACGTCCCAGGTTGGTGGGAAAAAAAATTGACCGTAAATCTCGACGAAAGTTGAGTAGGATCAATACCTGCTAGCAGGATATAAGGTGGTAAAGGATATAAAGTGGTAAAGGACATAAAGTGGTAAAAAAAAAAAAAAAAAAAAAAAAAAAGATGCCATTTAAAGGGTTTAAAACATCCTCGGCAGGGATTGAAATCCCGGAGGACTCACCACTAGGTTGTTTAATAAGGAAATGGAAAGAAGGGAATTTTGGTCAAGAATTAGCTAAAGATAAGTTGATTGATTTTTGTAATCATGTTTGGCCGCAATATGACACCGCGGGAATGCAGTGGCCTAGGAATGGGACGCTGAATCATGATATTATTACTCCAATGATGCATTATTTACAGGATAATGGTAAATGGGAAGAAATACCATATTTGGATCTGTTTTATTACTTGGGACGGAGAACTGATTGGCAGAAGGAATGTGGAATAATGGTTCTAACTGTGGCAAATGAGAAGTGTCGGGGTTGCGAGAATCGGGATCAAAAGGCGGACTATCTAGTTAAATATAAAGACCCTGAGGAGGATGTATCCCTACTGGTCTCCCCTAGTGCTCCCCCACCTGAAACCGCTCCGGAAGAAGAGGGAGAAGAGGGTGGGGAAACAAGGGAAAAAGGGGATGGCAAGAGTAAACGGCAAACCCCGATATCTAAACGAACAAGGGGTCACCTAGTCTCTAAGAAAGGGGGCCGGGAGGGGGGAACACACGTAATGGCCCCGCTGAGAGAGGCGGTGGGACCCCAGGGAGATCGAGTAATGGTGAAAGTTCCGTTTTCCCCGAATGACCTGATGATCTGGAAGCAATCTGCAGGATCTTATAGGGAGGATCCCGACCGTACTGCCAGGGTAGTAAAAATGGTAATAAAAACTCAGAACCCTGATTGGAATGATTTACAGGTTTTATTAGATACTTTGATGGACTCTACTGAAAAGGAAATGGTGTTGCGGGCTATGACGGAAAAGGCGAGAGAAATGATAAGGTTGCGGGTGGCGGATGGAACTCTGAATGAATTAGTACCAAGGGAAGACCCTGAATGGGACCCCAATACAGCACGGGGACACCAAGCATTGAAGGGATACCAGGAATTGTTAATTGAAGGAGTTAGAACAGGCATTCCAAAGACGGTAAATTGGTCTAAACTTTATTCAGTGAAACAAGAAAAGAATGAATCCCCTTCTGCTTTCTTAGAACGATTGAAGGAAACTGCGAGACGGTATACTAGTCTGGAAGTAGAGGGGGAAGCGGGAAGGTTACAATTGGCATTAATCTTTATGGGGCAGTCCCAGGAGGATATTAGAAAGAAATTGCAGAAGCTGGAAGGTGAGGATACCCGTAATTTAGAAAAATTGTTGGAAGTTGCCTGGAAGGTCTATAACAATCGGGAAAAGGAATCGGTCAGGAAGCAACAAGCTAGCATGTTGGCAGTACTCCAGCAAGCTGTGGGGAGAGGTAATGGGAGGGGGCGTGCTCAAGGCAGAGGAGGATTTGGTAGGGGTCGTGGCGGGGGCCAGGTGAGACTGGGATATGACCAATGCGCCCTTTGTAAAAATAAAGGACATTGGAAAAATGAGTGCCCATTGAATAGTGGGATTGGAATTCCGAGGCAGTTTGGGAATTCGTCGGCAGAGGTCGCCCAGGCGCTAGTAATGGGGGAATATCAGAATCAGAGCTGACTAGACCGAGATCTCAAGGTTATCATGGAAGTAGAGGGAGAACCGTTAGAATTTAGAATAGATACAGGTGCCACATATTCTGCAATTAATACACAGGTAGGGTCATTAAGTGACACAAAGATACAAGTAGTGGGGGTTACTGGAAAAATTGAAGAAAGGGCATTTCTTCGGCCAGTAGATATAAAGTTTGGGGGAAAGGAATTTGATCATCAATTTTTGTACATGCCAAATAGCCCTGAATCATTGATAGGACGAGACTTATTGTCGATGTTACAGGCCAGAATTATTTTTGAAGGAGGTAGGGTCAAGTTAGAAATTCCGGAAGAAAATATTGGTAAAATGTTCATTATTAAGGAGGTAGAGCCCCAACCCATTACAGAAGAAATTGAGCAAGCTGTAGTTCCCTGGGTATGGGAAACTGGGACCCCCGGAAAGTCAAAGGCAGCACAGCCAGTAGTAGTAGAACTAAAAGAGGGGAAAGAACCAGTACGACTGAAGCAGTATGCAATCAAACCTGAAGTCAGGCGAGAGGTAGCCCCAATTATTGATCAATACCTAAATTTAGGCATTTTGCAGGAGTGTGAATCCGAATATAATACTCCTATTTTTCCAGTTAAAAAGCCTAATGGAAAGTATAGGTTAGTGCAGGATTTAAGAGCAATAAATGAGATAACCAAAGATATTCATCCCGTAGTTGCTAATCCTTATACCTTGTTGACATCTGTATCAGAGAAATTTGAATGGTTTACCGTGATTGATTTAAAAGATGCCTTTTTCTGCATCCCACTGGCACTTGAAAGTAGGAAATATTTTGCATTCGAATGGGAAAATCCAGACACAGGACGAAGAAGGCAGCTGACTTGGAGCCGACTACCACAGGGATTCAAGAACTCCCCTACCATTTTTGGAAACCAACTAGCTCGGGAACTAGAAGAGTGGAAGACAACCCAGGTAACAGTACCAAGCATGTTCTATGTGGTTCTCCAATATGTGGATGATATTTTCCTAGCAGCTACGGAACGAGACATCTGCTCCCAATTAACCATAAGCCTTCTGAACATGCTGGGACAAGGAGGATATCGAGTTTCGCGAGACAAAGCACAGCTGGTAAGAACAGAAGTTGTCTATTTGGGGTGTGAAATCTCTAAGGGGGTACGGAAATTGGGGACTAACCGCATAGCGGCTATGTGCGCCATACCCGTGCCCCGAAACCATCAAGAACTCCGATCCTTTCTTGGAACGGTAGGGTGGTGTCGGCTGTGGATTCTGAACTTTGGACTGCTGGCACGGCCCCTATATGAGGCCCTCAAAGAAGTGCACTGGACTTGGGGACGTGCACAGGAAAAAGCCTTCCTAGAACTAAAGCAGGCCTTAAAAGAAGCCCCTGCGCTGGGATTGCCAGATTTGAGCAAAGATTTCCAGCTATATGTTACTGAAAGACACAGGTTGGCATTAGGGGTACTAACACAGAAAATAGGGCCATGGAAGCGGCCTGTGGGGTATTTCTCTAAACAACTGGACACAGTTAGCTCCAGCTGGCCAGGATGCCTGCGAGCGGTAGCGGCAACGGTGCTGCTAATACAAGAAGCAAGGAAGCTGACTTTGGGAAGGAAGCTGGAAGTATATGTGCCCCATATGGTAATTGCAGTCTTAGAGCAAAAGGGAGGTCACTGGCTCTCATCCAGCCGCCTGTTGCAATATCAGGCGTTGCTGCGGGAACAAGATGATATAGAACTGAAAATAACACCCCATTTAAACCCAGCAGAATTCCTCAGGTCGGACCGAGAGGAAGGGGAACTCGTCCATGACTGTGTGGAGATAATTGAGCAGGTCTATGCAAGCAGAGAAGATTTGAAGGATGCACCGATCGATAGCCCAGACTGGGAGTTGTTCACCGACAGGTCCAGCTTTGTCGAGAACGGCACCAGGTATGCGGGTTATGCGGTAGTCACAACTCTTCAAGTAATAGAAGCAAAGGCTCTTCCCCCTGGAACCTCAGCTCAAAAAGCAGAAATTAGAGCCTTAACTCGAGCCCTTGAATTGAGCAAAGGAAAGAGGGTCAATGTTTGGACTGATTCAAAATATGCCTTTGGGGTGGTGCATGTACATGGAGCTCTGTGGAAAGAGCGGGGATTGTTAACGTCTCAAGGGTCAACAATAAAACATAGGGACGAGATCCTACTCCTGTTAGAGGCTGTAAGAGAACCCGAGGCAGTGGCAGTAATGCATGTGCCAGGACACCGAAAAGAAGATGGAAAGATATACCAAGGTAATCGATTGGCAGATAAAACGGCTAAAAGAGTGGCGAAGGAAATAAAGATTCAATCAGCTCTTATTCCAGCTAAGGGAAATCCGGCGGATTCCTACATGAAAGATGAGCCTCCATACCTACCAGATGACGTGAAGCTGGCCTACCTGGTGGAAGCTCAGAAGAATGACAAAGGGTGGTATGTAACAGCAACCGGGCAGGTAGTAGTACCTGCGAAGATAATGCGAGCAATCTTGGAGACTGAACATTACAAGTGCCACTGGGGAGCGGAGGCCTTGGTAAAATTTTTAAAGAATGAGGTAATCTCTAATCAGATGTTAACAATGGCAAAGCGGATTAATGCAACCTGTCCCACTTGTGTGAAAAATAATCCCCTAGTGCGAAAACAGGTTCAGATGGGAGGGTTAAAGGTAGGCCCACAGCCCGGAGACTACTGGCAAATAGACTTTTCGGAGCTGCCTAAAGCCCAAGGTAATAAATACCTTTTAGTGTATGTATGTACCTTTTCAGGATGGCTGGAGGCGTTTCCCTGTCGCACGAATCAGGCAAAGGAAGTGGTTAAAACCCTTTTGAAAGAGATAATCCCCCGGTTTGGAATCCCGTTAGGAATGTCATCAGATAGGGGACCGCATTTTGTGGCAGGAATCATTCAAGGTGTAGCCAAGGCGCTAGGGATTAGATGGGATTTACACACTCCGTGGAGACCGCAGTCTAGTGGCCAGGTAGAAAGGATGAATCAAACATTGAAAAATCAGTTGAAAAAGATTTGCCAGGAAGCCAAAGTTCAGTGGCCCCAAGCTCTGCCAATAGCACTGTTGCGCATCCAAATAAAACCCAGGGAGAGGATAGGAGTCAGTCCGTATGAAGTATTGTATGGTAAAGCTTATCATGCTGCAACCTATCAGGGGGACCCCCATTTGACAGGAGACCAGGTATTATTAAATTATTTGTTATCTTTGAATAAGACTCTTGCAGCTGTACGGGGAGCCTTGCAGTGGAACCGCCCGCTACCACTAGAGAACCCAGTTCATGACATCTCGCCGGGAGACCATGTGTACGTGAAAAATTGGAGCGTGGAGCCTCTGAAGGAGTCATGGAATGGTCCCTACCAAGTGCTGATGACCACGTATACCGCCGTCAAGGTCGCTGGGATTGATAACTGGATACACTACACCAGGGTGAAGAAGGTACCGACGAGATGGGAGGTGCAGCCCATCACGGACACCCGGATGGTATTCCGAACAAAGCCCTGATCATCTTGATACTGATTGTTTGTCAGTTAATAGCCTCAGCAGTTATAATTCATGTACCAGACCCTTTAGTCTTAGTACCGGAAAGTGGAAATGTTGAATTAACCTGTTTGTTTTCTGACAACCAGAAAGCTGGATCCCATGAAATTAATGTGAGATGGAGAAAAGGCCTTGACATCGTAAGTAAAGGAATAATGACACTTTGGGATGACCATCAGCAATCAGGAAACACTACCTTAAGGATTCCTAAAATCACAACTTCTGGAGAAGGTAGATACACCTGTGTAGTATGGATAAAAGATAGTTTTGATTATGGGGATTTTGAGTTGGAAATTATAAATGAAAACTATACCAGTGCAGGTTCGGTAATAGTAGCACCCTTGAAAACAAGCCAGGATATTTGGTTGGGCCCGCCATTGAGAATTAGTTGTCAATACACCTTGAAGAATAATTGCAAAAGAAGAATAAGGATTAGCTGGTGGAAAGAGAGAGAGATGGAATGGGATCAATTGAAGGAAGGAAGTAGTGAGTGGAAGAAAGAGTCTAAAGGGGTCGGGTGGTATAATATCACATCTTTTGCTTCAACAACTATGGCAGGGAATTATCTGTGTATAGTTAAGTGTGGATTAGATGGAGGATTTGGACTTCGGGAAGTGGTCGCTAGAACAAACCCGGATCAGGGAATAGGAGCAACTGAAAGAACAATCTTAGCAGTAGAAAGAGAAAATATTGCCTTAAATTGTACAATATCCCAAAATTACACTGAGTATGGGTGGTGGCATGAAACAAGGATTAGGCCGGGATCAAAGTATAAAATCACAGCAGGGAAAAAGGAAATAGCATTGCAGATTACTAATGTACAGAAAGGGGATGACGAAGGAGAATATTGGTGTTGGATAGCCCGAGATAATTGGTGGGGTCACAGTCAGGTAACGTTAAGAGTAAGGGACATACGAGTTACCAGACAGGTCCCAGAGAGAAATCAAACCCTAAAAATAAGAGAAGGACAGGAAAATTTAATAGTAGGACTAATTCGAGACTTCGGAAGAATGCAAAATACAACTTCAATAACAGCCTGCCTGCCTCTTCCTCAAGCGGCTGGAGACCCGATCCCGTGGGGAATTATACCCATAAGGGAGATGCCAAGTGCCACCGCGAATGTGACCTGGAACTGTGAAATAGTGTCTAAGGAGATTTTAGACTGGGTAGAGGTTTGTATGTTACGAAGAAAGATTAGTAAGCAAAATTGTCAGCAAATACCAGGATATTATAGATGGATAGAGGATTCAAAATTGTCAGCAGATACCAGGATATTATGGATGGATAGAGGATCCAAGCTTAAGGGAAATTGTTTGGTGATTGGAGAAGTGTCCGAGCCATGCGATAAGATCCGAGTTCGGAATAAGAGAAAGAAGATAGAAGAAGTATGTCAGAATACCACTGAGACAATGACAATGGAGGAGTGGAAAACAATCTGGGGACCTAGTCTGTTAGAAACTTATAGTTACCTAGGGAAAGTGAATTGGTGCATAATGTGGGAAGGGAAAAAGAATCAAGATTTTGGGCAGAAGTCATTATTCAAAGAACAATATAGGAAAAAGGTGGAGATGATGGAGTTATGGAATTGTACACAGGTACTAACCTGTGACACTCCACCAGTGCAGATTGGACTTGAACCAGTGCGAGTGCTGTTGCAGTGGGGATGTGAATGTAGAGGATATAATCACACCCTTGCAAAGAAAGAAAAGGAGCCCTGGGATTGCAAGACGACCACGGTTAGGAGCCCAGGAAATTTAGTTTGGGTTATGGGACACGGATTATGGACTACACACATGCCCATAGATGGTGCAGTTACACAAATTACATTAGGGGTTCCTACCTTATGCCCATTCTGGAAAACTTCTAAGCTGCAAGAAAAGGAATTGGTAAGCAGAAAGAAAAGGGAGATAGAAGATGATGCTTCGATTCAGGAAGATTGGCATGAACCTGATGATGGAGTAAAAGTAGGATGGATGTTAGAATCACTGTTTGCCCCTATATCATCTTACAGAAACAGGGAGATGTTGTACCGATTATTAGGACAGACGGAGAGGCTTGCAGCTACAACTAAAAAAGGTTTTAGAGACTTGAATCTTCAGCTGCAAGCGACTACTAGAATGACATTACAAAATAGAATGGCATTAGATTTACTGCTACTCAAGGAACATGGGGTTTGTGGATACTTAAGAAACAGAGTAGACCATTGCTGCGTGCACATCCCAAACGTGACGGAGGAAATAGAAAAAGATATAGATCAATTAGAACAAATAGAATCCAAAACAAAGGAAATACAAAAAGATGCTGAGCATAATTGGGTAGGAGCCCTGTTGAGCTCCTTAGGGATCCAGGTTTCCGGTTGGGTATCATCTATAATACAATATGTAATAATGTTTGTAATCGTGATAATTGTAGTGATCATTGTATATAGATGTCTTTTAGGAATGATTCTGAAAGAAGGGGCTCACACCAAAAGGGTAATACAAGCAGTTACGCGAAGAGAAGTGATACAACCTCGTGTAGCTGAGACTCAAACCTAAGAAATTGAGCATCCTTGCAACGGAATTGAAGAATGCTCAAGAGGGGGGACTTGTTGGAAATTAGCCATGTTGCTAGGAGAAGTACAAGGAAAGAATGTGCTGACAAACGAAGCATGAGGAACGGACCAAGACGTCGCGGTTAGGTGATCACGGTGGTCAAAGAAGAATAGAATTTATGGTGGGAGCATTTGTGTAAATAGAGATAGGGAAGCAGGTGTTGTGGGAACGGGATATAGTCTATAGAAATTAGAAGATTAATGTTAAACTGAAATGTCATGTATAGCACGTACGTTGATGATGTAATCTGTAGGAAATAGTATAAAACCTGTAAGAAAATGAGGGTCGGTGGGATTCTGATTTGGGACGCTAGTCCCCGGGTCCCCGGGCCCGAATAAAGCACCGCATAAACTACTTTGTGGTTTGTGTTTCTCTTCGTTGGGCAACAAATTGACTTTTAATTTGAAAGATTTAGCCTGAACCCTTTTTTCTGTAATATTGATTTAGTCCTGCCATGGGTTAGTACTGTTTGGTTTTTTGGTTATAGAAGCAAGCTGACTAATTCTCCAGGTTAGGACCTGGGAATTGCTTTGGAAGAGACAGGGACCTATCAGAGAGTTAGTTGGAATATTGGCATCTGTTCTAACCACTGAAAATTACTAGCTGTGACTTTGGGAAGTACCATATAAAACCCTGTGAATTTCCTGTAGGTGGGTCCTTTTTCTTCTTTCCTTTGGCCAGAGAGAGACAGGAAATATCGAGCTGGGCCTGCTGCTCCTGCCTTTTGGGGGGAGCTGGCCTGAGGCCTGGCCGGATTCCATCAGCTCCCGGGTGAAGCGGGGGAAGGAGAGGTTGCTGTTTTGTGACAGCTGCTTTCTTCAGACTCCTCTGGAGCAGGGAGAGATCTCTGCCGGGCCCCTGATAAGAGCTATGGGCACCATTTGGGCCGAAGCCACCCCGATTTACAGCGAGTGATGGGCTGAGAAGGCATTTATGATCCTGCCTGGTCTCTTTGTGATTCCTGACTGCTCAGGTGCTCTGATCTCTGATGTTTCTGTGTGAGTTCTTCCTCCCTCACCAGCACAGCCTTCAACATCAAATACCACGAGTTACCATGGGAGAGAAAAAGACTCTGAGCAGATTTAACTCTTTCTTAGCAACATGAAGCTTCCAGAGCTTAGCCCTTCTCTGAGCGAGTAAGAAAGGACAGAGTGAACATAAAGAACAGCAGAATGAAGTCAGTAGAGCAAGAGTGGAAAGACTATTAGGACAGAGGGTTTTAGAGTTAGTTGTTCTATTCTTACTTGAGCCATGAAAATGAACTCTATATTTAGATCACTCCTTTAAATCATTTGGGGAGATGATGGTTTTAATTTGTGTGTGGATTTGAGCAAAAGTGTTTGTGATGAACTAAGTAATATTAATCCTATAAGATGCTTGAACAGAGATAAAAATGAGAAGCCTCCTGCGCCAGTGAAGAAGTGAGAAGATATCTCTGTACCTTGAGGTGAAGAATCCTTTGATTTTGAGTTATTCATCTTTGAAAGGTGACACGCCAGGATGCAAAAGTCTAAGAGCCATGACCCATAAGCAGCTTGGGAAACTGCTTCTGGGAGGGTCACAAAGGCCGGTTTCTCTGGGCGGTTTTGTTTGTGACAGTTTAAAACCCACAAGAGAACTGTTCTAGATTGTCAGTGGGATCCATGACTCTAAAAGATAGTCTTCCCCTAATGAATTGATGAAAGACTATTGTCAGACAGTGAAACTTAATGAAAATTACAAGTTTTGTCTCTTTAAGTTGTTTTGAAAGAAAGTGAGCAGTTTGTAAGGGGAGGGAAGAGTGGTTTGGAAGTTTCGTTCTGTTTTAGGGGTTTTTTCCCAACTTTCTTTTTTTTTCTTTTAGTGTATGTTAATAAAACTATTTGTTAATTTTAAGGTTGAGCCTGCTTTGTTTTTCTCCTAGTCTCTCTCCCACAGAAAAGAGTAAGTACCAAGACCAAAATTTAGTGAATGTGAAACCACTACAGGAGCCCACTTGGAGAGGTGTCCTCTGTGACCTGCTGCTCATTAGCACAGAGGGTCTCATCAGCCAAGTGCCCATTGGTGGCCATCAGGGCCACAGCCACCACGGAGACACTGAGCTTAAAATCTCTGGTGACAGCAGGAAAACTGCCAGAAAACCTTCAACCCTGGCCATGGTAGAAGCAGAGTTCAGGCTACTCAGGGGCAAGTTACACAGAGCCCGTGGGAAACAGATCTGAAAGGTGCTGGGGTCCACCAGTGCTGGTCACTTTTGACCGAAAAATCCCTGAAGGACAAGTCAGTCATGGGTCACAACCAGTACAGGCTCAGGAGGAAGAAGTCCTTCTTGTCACACTGAATTTCCTTTTATAACACATTAACTCTCAGAGCTGATCAAGGGCAGCCAGTTAATGTGAGCTTTTTGCATTTCAGTAAAGCTTTTGGTCCTGCCTCTCCCAGGATCCCTGTGTGGCCCTTCTGAAGTACTAAGGCCGGAGGAACCGGCCCTGACTGAGGCCAGAACAACAGGCCCTGAGCCAAAGTTGACCTCTAGATGAACCTTCAACCCAATCTTTATATATATTCATTAATTAAGGAAGTATCATTAGCAATATGATCTATGTGTCTGTTCCTTGACAAAACATGCATTTACTCTTCTATATTTAGAAATTGGACATTTGTAGCGGAGTGCTATTATTGTATTTGCTATAGCTTTATGTATTATCAATTGACTTTTAATTTCAAAGATTTAGCCTGAACCCTTTTTTCTGTAATATTGATTTAGTCCTGTCATGGGTTAGTACAGTTTAGTTTTCTAGTTATAGAAGAATGTAGACTAATACTCCAGGTCAGGACCTGGGAATTGCTTTGGAAGAGACAGGGACCTATCAGAGAGTTAGTTGGAATATTGGCATCTGTTCTAACCACTGAAAATTACTAGCTGTGACTTTGGGAAGTACCATATAAAACCCTGTGAATTTCCTGTAGGTGGGTCCTTTTTCTTCTTTCCTTTGGCCAGAGAGAGACAGGTAACATCGAGCTGGGCCTGCTGCTCCTGCCTTTTGGGGGGAGCTGGCCTGAGGCCTGGCTGGATTCCATCGGCTCCCGGGTGAAGGGGGGGAAGGAGAGGTTGCTGTTTTGTGACAGCTACTTTCTTTAGACTTCTCTGGAGCAGGGAGAGATCTCTGCTTGGCCCCTGATAAGAGCTATGGGCACCATTTGGGCCAAAGCCACCCCGATTTACACCGAGGGGTGGGCTGAGAAGGCATTTATGATCCTGCCTGGTCTCTTTGTGATTCCTGACTGCTCAGGTGCTCTGATCTCTGATGTTTCTGTGTGAGTTCTTCCTCCCTTGCCAGCACAGCCTTCAACATCAAATACCACGAGTTACCATGGGAAAGAAAAAGACTCTGAGCAGATTTAACTCTTTCTTAGCAACATGAAGCTTCCAGAGCTTAGCCCTTCTCTGAGAGAGTAAGAAAGGACAGAGTGAACATAAAGAACAGCAGAATGAAGTCAGTAGAGCAAGAGTGGAAAGACTATTAGGACAGAGGGTTTTAGAGTTAGTTGTTCTATTCTTACTTGAGCCATGAAAATGAACTCTATATTTAGATCATTCCTTTAAATCAGGGGGAAATATGCATTTGGGGAGATGATAGTTTTAATTTGTGTGTGGATTTGAGCAAAAGTGTTTGTGATGAACTAAGTAATATTAATCCTATAAGATGCTTGAACAGAGATAAAAATGAGAAGCCCCCTGCGCCAGTGAAGAAGTGAGAAGATATCTCTGTATTTTGAGGTGAAGAATCCTTTGATTTTGAGTTATTCATCTTTAAAAGGTGACACCCCAGGATGCAAAAGTCTAAGAGCCATGACCCATAAGCAGCTTGGGAAACTGCTCCTGGGAGGGTCACAAAGGCAGGTTTCTCTGGGCGGTTGTTTTTGTGACAGTTTAAAACCCACAAGAGAACTGTTCTAGGTTGTCAGTGGGATCCATGACTCTAAAAGATAGTCTTCCCCTAATGAATTGATGAAAGACTATTGTCAGACAGCGAAACTTAATGAAAATTACAAGTTTTGTCTCTTTATGTTGTTTTGTAAGAAACCTAAGAGTTTGTAAGGGGAGGGAAGAGTGGTTTGGAAGTTTCATTCTGTTTTAGGGGGGTTTTCCCAACTTTCTTTTTTTTTCTTTTAGTGTATGTTAATAAAACTACTTGTTAATTTTAAGGTTGAGCCTGCTTTGTTTTTCTCCTAGTCTCTCTCCCACAGAAAGAGGAAGTACCAAGACCAAAATTTAGTGAATGTTAAACAACTACAGGAGCCCACTTGGAGAGGTGCCCTCTGTGACCTGCTGCTCATTAGCACAGAGGGTCTCATCAGCCAAGTGCCCATTGGTGGCCATCAGGGCCACAGCCACCACGGAGACACTGAGCTTAAAATCTCTGGTGGCAGCAGGAAAACTGCCAGAAACCCTTCAACCCTGGCCGTGGTAGAAGCAGAGTTCAGGCTACTCAGGGGCAAGTTACACAGAGCCCATGGGAAACAGGTCTGAAAGGTGCTGGGGTCCATCAGTGCTTGTCACTTTTGACCGAAAAATCCCTGAAGGACAAGTCAGTCATGGGTCACAACCAGTACAGGCTCAGGAGGAAGAAGTCCTTCTTGTCACACTGAATTTCCTTTTATAACACATTAACTCTCAGAGCTGATCAAGGGCAGCCAGTTAATGTGAGTTTTTTGCATTTCAGTAAAGCTTTTGGTCCTGCCTCTCCCAGGATCCCTGTGTGGCCCTTCTGAAGTACTAAGGCCGGAGGAACAGGCCCTGACTGAGGCCACAACAACAGGCCCTGAGTCAAAGTTGACCTCTAGATGAACCTTCAACCCAGTCTTTATATATATTCATTAATTAAGGAAGTATCATTAGCAATATGATCTATGTGTCTGTTCCTTGACAAAACATGCATTTACTTTCCTATATTTAGAAACTAGACATTTGTAGCGGAGTGTTATTATTGTATTTGCAATAGCTTTATGTATTATCAATTGACTTCTAATTTGAAAGATTTAGCCTGAACCCTTTTTTCTGTAATATTGATTTAGTCCTGTCATGGGTTAGTACAGTTTGGTTTTTTGGTTATAGAAGCAAGCTGACTAATTCTCCAGGTCAGGACCTGAGAGTTGCTTTGGAAGAGACAGGGACCTATCAGAGAGTTAGTTGGAATATTGGCATCTGTTCTAACCACTGAAAATTACTAGCTGTGACTTTGGGAAGTACAATATAAAACCCTGTGAATTTCCTGTAGGTGGGTCCTTTTTCTTCTTTCCTTTGGCCCGAGAGAGACAGGTAACATCGAGCTGGGCCTGCTGCTCCTGCCTTTTGGGGGGAGCTGGCCTGAGGCCTGGCCGGATTCCATCAGCTCCCGGGTGAAGCGGGGGAAGGAGAGGTTGCTGTTTTGTGACAGCTGCTTTCTTTAGACTTCTCTGGAGCAGGGAGAGATCACTGCTGGGCCCCTGATAAGAGCTATGGGCACCATTTGGGCCGAAGCCACCCCGATTTACACTGAGGGGTGGGCTGAGAAGGCATTTATGATCCTGCCTGGTCTCTTTGTGATTCCTGACTGCTCAGGTGCTCTGATCTCTGATGTTTCTGTGAGTTCTTCCTCCCTCACCAGAGTGGCCTTGACCATCTAACACCACGAGCCACAGAGAGAGAGAGAAAGACTCTGAGGAGATTTAACTCTTTCTTAGTAACGTGAAGCTTCCAGAGCTTAGCTCTTCTCTCAGAGAGTAAGAAAGGACAGAGTGAACACAAAAAAACAACAGCATGAAGTCAGTAGATCAAGAGTGAAAAGACTATTAGGAGAGAGGGTTTTAGAGTTAGTTGTTGTATTCTTACTTGAGCCGTGAAAATTAACTCTATATTTAGATCACTCCTTTAAATCAGGGGAAAGATATGCATTTGGGGAGATAATTGTTTTAATTTGTGTGTGGATTTGAGCCAAGGTGTTTATGATGGACAAGTAATATTAATCCTATAAGATGCTTGAACAGAGATATAGATGAGAAGCCCCTTGCAGCAGTGAAGAAGTGGGAAGATATCTCTGTACCTTGAGGTGAAGAATCCTTTGCTTTAGAGTTATTCATCTTTAAAAGGTGACACCCCAGGATGCAAAAGTCTAAGACCCATGACCCATAAGCAGCTTGGGAAACTGCTTCTGGGAGGGTCACAAAGGCCGGTTTCTCTGGCGGTTCTGTTTGTGACAGTTTAAAACCCACAAGAGAACTGTTCTAAGTTGTCAGTGGGATCCATGACTCTAAAAGACACTCTTCCCCTAATGAATTGATGAAAGACTATTGTCAGACAGCGAAACTTAATGAAAATTACAAGTTTTGTCTCTTTATGTTGTTTTGTAAGAAACCTAAGAGTTTGTAAGGGGAGGGAAGAGTGGTTTGGAAGTTTCATTCTGTTTTAGGGGTTTTTTCCCAACTTTCTTTTTTTTTTTCTTTTAGTGTATGTTAATAAAACTATTTGTTAATTTTAAGGTTGAGCCTGCTTTGTTTTTCTCCTAGTCTCTCTCCCACAGAAAGAGGAAGTACCAAGACCAAAATTTAGTGAATGTGAAACAACTACAGGAGCCCACTTGGAGAGGTGCCCTCTGTGTCCTGCTGCTCATTAGCACAGAGGGTCTCATCAGCCAAGTGCCCATTTGGTGGCCATCTGGGCCACAGCCACCAAGGAGACACTGAGCTTAAAATCCCTGGTGACAGCAGGAAAAGTGCCAGAAACCCTTCAACCCTGGCCGTGGTAGAAGCAGAGTTCAGGCTACTCAGGGGCAAGTTACACAGAGCCCATGGGAAACAGGTCTGAAAGGTGCTGGGGTCCATCAGTGCTGGTCACTTTTGACCGAAAAATCCCTGAAGGACAAGTCAGTCATGGGTCACAACCAGTACAGGCTCAGGAGGAAGAAGTCCTTCTTGTCACACTGAATTTCCTTTTATAACACATTAACTCTCAGAGCTGATCAAGGGCAGCCAGTTAACGTGAGCTTTTCGTGTTTCAGTAAAGCTTTTGGTCCTGCCTCTCCCAGGATCCCTGTGTGGCCCTTCTGAAGTACTAAGGCCGGAGGAACAGGCCCTGACTGAGGCCACAACAACAGGCCCTGATCCAAAGTTGACCTCTAGATGAACCTTCAACCCAATCTTTATATATATTCATCAGTTATGGAAGTATCATTAGCACTATGATCTATGTGTCTGTTCCTTGACTTTCCTATATTTAGAAATTGGACATTTGTAGCGGAGCGTTATTATTGTATTTGCAATACTTTATGAGTTATCAATTGACTTTTAATTTCAAAGATTTAGCCTGAACCCTTTTTTCTGTAATATTGATTTAGTCCTGTCATGGGTTAGTACAGTTTAGTTTTCTAGTTATAGAGGAATGTAGACTAATTCTCCAGGTCAGGACTTGGGAACTGCTTTGGAAGAGACAGGGACCTATCAGAGAGTTAGTTGGAATATTGGCATCTGTTCTAACCACTGAAAATTACTAGCTGCAACTTTGGGAAGTACCATATAAAACCCTGTGAATTTCCTGTCGGTGGGTCCTTTTTCTTCTTTCCTTTGGCCAGAGAGAGACAGGTAACATCGAGCTGGGCCTGCTGCTCCTGCCTTTTGGGGGGAGCTGGCCTGAGGCCTGGCCGGATTCCATCGGCTCCCGGGTGAAGCGGGGGAAGGAGAGGTTGCTGTTTTGTGACAGCTGCTTTCTTCAGACTGCTCTGGAGCAGGGAGAGATCTCTGCCGGGCCCCTGATAAGAGCTATGGGCACCTTTTGGGCCTAAGCCACCCCGATTTACACCAAGGGGTGGGCTGAGAAGGCATTTATGACCCTGCCTGGTCTCTTTGTGATTCCTGACTGCTCAGGTGCTCTGATCTCTGATGTTTCTGTGTGAGTTCTTCCTCCCTCACCAGAGCGGCCTTGACCATCTAACACCACAAGCTACAGAGGGAGAGAGAGAAAGACTCTGAGCAGATTTAACTCTTTCTTAGTAACGTGAAGCTTCCAGAGGTTAGCTCTTCTCTCAGAGAGTAAGAAAGGACAGAGTGAACATAAAAAACAACAGCATGAAGTCAGCAGATCAAGAGTGAAAAGACTATTAGGAGAGAGGATTTTAGAGTTAGTTGTTGTATTCTTACTTGAGCCGTGAAAATTAACTCTATATTTAGATCACTCCTTTAAATCAGGGGAAAGATATGCATTTGGGGAGATAATTGTTTTAATTTGTGTGTGGATTTGAGCCAAGGTGTTTATGATGAACCAAGTAATATTAATCCTATAAGGTGCTTGAACAGAGATAAAGATGAGAAGCCCCTTGCACCATTGAAGAAGTGAGAAGATATCTCTGTACCTTGAGGTGAAGAATCCTTTGCTTTGGAGTTATTCATCTTTAAAAGGTGACACCCCAGGATGCAAATGTCTAAGAGCCATGACCCATAAGCAGCTTGGGAAACTGCTCCTGGGAGGGTCACAAAGGCAGGTTTCTCTGGGCGGTTTTGTTTGTGACAGTTTAAAACCCACAAGAGAACTGTTCTAAGTTGTCAGTGAGATCCATGACTCTAAAAGATTCTCTTCCCCTAATGAATTGATGAAAGACTATTGTCAGATAGTGAAACTGACTGAAAATTACAAGTTTTGTCTCTTTATGTTGTTCTGTAAGAAAGTGAACCGTTTGTAAGGGAAGGGAAGAGTGGTTAGGAAGCTTCATTCTGTTTTAGTTTCGGGTTTTTTTCCCAACTTTCTTTTTTCTATTCTTTTAGTGAATGTTAATAAAACTACTTGTTAATTTTAAGGTTGAGCCTGCTTTGTTTTCCTCCTAGTCTCTCTCCCACAGACAGAGGAAGTACGAAGACCAAAATTTAGTGAACATTAAACAACTACAGGAGCCCTCTCAGAGAGGTGCCCTCTGTGACCTGCTGCTCATTAGCACAGAGGGTCTCATCAGCCAAGTGCCCATTGGTGGCCATCTGGGCCACAGCCACCACGGAGACACTGAGCTTAAAATCTCTGGTGACAGCAGGAAAACTGCCAGAAAACCTTCAACCCTGGCCATGGTAGAAGCAGAGTTCAGGCTGCTCAGGGGCAAGTTACACAGAGCCCATGGGAAACAGGTCTGAATGGTTCTGGGGTCCATCAGTGCTGGTCACTTTTGACCGAAAAATCCCTGAAGGACAAGTCAGTCATGGGTCACAACCAGTAGAGGCTCAGGAGGGAGATGTCCTTCTTGTCACACTGAATGTCCTTTTATAACACATTAACTCACAGAGCTGATCAAGGGCAGCCAGTTAACGTGAGCTTTTTGCATTTCAGTAAAACTTTCGGTCCTGCCTCTCCCAGGATCCCTGTGTGGCCCTTCTGAAGTACTAAGGCCGGAGGAACAGGCCCTGACTGAGGCCACAACAACAGGCCCTGAGCCAAAGTTGACCTCTAGATGAACCTTCAACCCAATCTTTATATATATTCATTCATTATGGAAGTATCATTAGCACTATGATCTATGTGTCTGTTCCTTGACTTTCCTATATTTAGAAATTGGACATTTGTAGCGGAGCGTTATTATTGTATTTGCAATACTTTATGAGTTATCAATTGACTTTTAATTTCAAAGATTTAGCCTGAACCCTTTTTTCTGTAATATTGATTTAGTCCTGTCATGGGTTAGTACAGTTTAGTTTTCTAGTTATAGAAGAATGTAGACTAATACTCCAGGTCAGGACTTGGGAACTGCTTTGGAAGAGACAGGGACCTATCAGAGAGTTAGTTGGAATATTGGCATCTGTTCTAACCACTGAAAATTACTAGCTGCAACTTTGGGAAGTACCATATAAAACCCTGTGAATTTCCTGTCGGTGGGTCCTTTTTCTTCTTTCCTTTGGCCCGAGAGAGACAGGTAACATCGAGCTGGGCCTGCTGCTCCTGCCTTTTGGGGGGAGCTGGCCTGAGGCCTGGCCGGATTCCATCAGCTCCCGGGTGAAGCGGGGGAAGGAGAGGTTGCTGTTTTGTAACAGCTACTTTCCTCAGACTGCTCTGGAGTAGGGAGAGATCTCTGCTGGGCCCCTGATAAGAGCTATGGGCACCTTTTGGGCCTAAGCCACCCCGATTTACACCAAGGGGTGGGCTGAGAAGGCATTTATGATCCTGCCTGGTCTCTTTGTGATTCCTGACTGCTCAGGTGCTCTGATCTCTGATGTTTCTGTGAGTTCTTCCTCCCTCACCAGAGCGGCCTTGAACATCTAACACCACAAGCTACAGAGGGAGAGAGAGAAAGACTCTGAGGAGATTTAACTCTTTCTTAGTAACGTGAAGCTTCCAGAGCTTAGCTCTTCTCTGAGAGAGTAAGAAAGGACAGAGTGAACATAAAAAACAACAGCATGAAGTCAGTAGATCAAGAGTGAAAAGTCTATTAGGAGAGAGGGTTTTAGAGTTAGTTGTTGTATTCTTACTTGAGCCGTGAAAATTAACTCTATATTTAGATCACTCCTTTAAATCAGGGGAAAGATATGCATTTGGGGAGATAATTGTTTTAATTTGTGTGTGGATTTGAGCCAAGGTGTTTATGATGGACTAAGTAATATTAATCCTATAAGGTGCTTGAACAGAGATAAAGATGAGAAGCCCCTTGCACCATTGAAGAAGTGAGAAGATATCTCTGTACCTTGAGGTGAAGAATCCTTTGCTTTGGAGTTATTCATCTTTAAAAGGTGACACCCCAGGATGCAAATGTCTAAGAGCCATGACCCATAAGCAGCTTGGGAAACTGCTCCTGGGAGGGTCACAAAGGCAGGTTTCTCTGGGCGGTTGTTTGTGTGACAGTTTAAAACCCACAAGAGAACTGTTCTAAGTTGTCAGTGAGATCCATGACTCTAAAAGATTCTCTTCCCCTAATGAATTGATGAAAGACTATTGTCAGATAGTGAAACTGACTGAAAATTACAAGTTTTGTCTCTTTATGTTTTTTTGTAAGAAAGTGAGCAGTTTGTAAGGGGAGGGAAGAGTGGTTTGGAAGCTTCATTCTGTTTTAGGG
Organism: Hirundo rustica; assembly: GCF_015227805.2. Lineage (NCBI taxonomy): Eukaryota > Metazoa > Chordata > Aves > Passeriformes > Hirundinidae > Hirundo > Hirundo rustica. The sequence continues at coordinate 116,211,912 of NC_053452.1, forward strand.
TTTTTTTTCCCAAGTTTCTTTTTTTCTATTCTTTTAGTGTATGTTAATAAAACTCTTTGTTAATTTTAAGGTTGAGCCTGCTTTGTTTTCCTCCTAGTCTCTCTCCCACAGAAAGAGTAAGTACCAAGACCAAAATTTAGTGAATGTGAAACCACTACAGAAGCCCACTCAGAGAGGTGCCCTCTGTGACCTGCTGCTCATTAGCACAGAGGGTCTCATCAGCCAAGTGCCCATTTGGTGGCCATCTGGGCCACAGCCACCCCGGAGACACTGAGCTTAAAACCTCTGGTGTCAGGAGGAAAACTGCCAGAAACCCTTCAACCCTGGTTGTGGTAGAAGCAGAGTTCAGGCTGCTCAGGGGAAAGTTACAGAGGGCCCATGGGAAACAGGTCTGAAATGTGCTGGGGTCCATCAGTGCTGGTCACTTTTGACTGAAAAATTTAGTGAACGTGAAACCACTACAAATTCCCCCTTGCTCCCTTCCAATCTCGGGTTTCACTATGGCCCCTCCCTCTGCCCCAAAACTTGGGATTCCCTCCACATTCCGCGTCTTGCTACAGCCCTTCCAAAGATCCCACCCCAGACCCCAGGCCCTGCTGCCACCTCCCCTCCTCCATGCACCCCAACCTTCCCACACCCCTCCAAAGCCTGGCCACCCCTCAGTACCTCCCCTCACGTCCTTGTACTTGCTGAAGCCAGCGAGCTGCTCAGGGCTCACGTACTCCATGGTGGTGCTCCTGATGTTCCCGTTGCCACCAGTGCTCCCGGCGCCACTCCCACTATTCCCGCTGTTCCTGGTGCCTTTCTCAGTGTTCCTGGTGCCACTCCTGCTGCCATCACATCGTCCCACCCTGCGTGGCCGTGATGTCGCGTGTCCCACCCCACCAGGATGGCAATGCCTGGCAGCTGGGATGGCCCCACACATGAGGGGAGCAAGAAAAGCAGGAAAAAAGATCACAAGAAACTGCCCTGGGTCAGTGTGGAGCGATTCGCCATGTCCTGGCACTCCAGCCTTGCTAAGAAGTCTCTCTCCATCTCTCTTGGATCTCCTTTAGGTACCAGAAAGGGCTCAAAGGTATCCCTGTACCATTCTCATCTCCCTAAGCCCTCAGAGATTCCATGTGGGAAGAGAACCTAAAGCCCATCCAGTTCCACCACCTGCCATGGGCAGTGACAGGTGACCCTTTCACTATCCCAGGGTGCTCCAAGTCCCATCTAAACATGCCTTGGACACTTCCAGGGATGGAGCAGCAACAGCTTCTCTGGGGAGGGAGGGAGAAGGGTAGGAAGAAGGGAGCAAAAGGAGGAAGGGAAGCTAAGAGCAATATTGCTCTTCTCAGAGCTCCCCACCTGCCCTTCCATCCCCATCCCAGCTCCACCCAGCCAGGCACCCCAGCCCTGTCCTTCTCCATCACCAGCCCTGTCTTTCCCAGCGTGTGCAGCAGACAGACCCCACTGGACAGTTCCTGCTCCGCTTTACAGTCACACCCCAGCACCAGCAGCTCTCCTCGGGACCCTGCAGGGTGTCAGACACTGGAAAAGCTTGATCAAATTCCTTGAATTTCTATCTTTTGCCACCAAAGTTCTCTGTAATTTTGACCTCTTGAGACTATCTAGTCCGTATTTCTCCTGTGTGCCAAACCAGAGTAAAGGAACCTCAGTTTATTCCCGTCCATGTAAATGTTCTGGATGTTACACAGGGTCAGCGCACCCTTAGTCCCAACTGGTGCAGCCTGGGAGAGCTGCTGCATCTCGGTGTCACTGGAAGGCACGGCTTCTAAGAACTGCTGAGGTTGGAAAAGAGCTTTAAGCAGTTTGTGCTCCTCCCTAGAGCAAGGCCTACAAGGAAGGAGGTGCCAGACGATCCCACTGAGGGAGACTTTGGCCAAAGGATCCTGGCAGAGACAGGGAAAGGTGCAGAGAAGTGTCTGGTTGTAGTGCAGAGGAAGCTGGGACAGCTGGCACAGGTGAGGGCAGCAGGTGAGGGACGCTGCAGCCTCCTGATACCCCAGCCCAGGCCTGAGGCCACCCCCCCTTGCTGCATTGGGTCCTCTGCACTGCACCCAGTTGTGGCACTGGGTCCCCCCACTCACTCCAGCAGCTGCACTGGGACATTCCCCATGCAGCCCAGGAGGTGACACCATGGCCAGGGTCACCTTCACTGCCAGTCTGCCTCCAGGAGCCGGCCCAAATCCCCTCCCAACCCTTGTGTCCCCAGTCCCTGGCACTCAGCCCTTGCAGCACACGCTCACACAGCCCAGCTCTGGCTCCTGTCACTGGCTCTGGGTCTGCTTGGCCAGGGCTGGGCTTGGCAGAGTTTGGGCCCGTTCCCCTTTTGTCCTGCAGGGTCCCAGGTGAGCACCTCCACACCACAGATCCTCGATGGGATCAACCTTCTCAGCCCTCCATGTGTGTGACAGGCCAGGCTTGGTTCCCAGCGCTGCCTCCCTTGGCACCTGCCACTGACACTGGTTTCCCTGGATGTTGTGGTTTGGGGCTTCCTGCCCTCTCTGCTCTCCCTGCTGACAGTGAAGCTGCTCCTGGAGCAGAGACCCTGAATGGAGCAGAGCTTCTGCTGCCACACCCCCTGCCCCAGTGCCACCCCCTGTCCCCTGCCCACCTGCAGCACACAGAGCTCGAGTCACCCCCAGCTGTGGCTCCCCTGAACACAAAGGAGACACAGAGCAGTGCAGTCCAAATCAACTCCTTTATTAGCAGAGCCTGCAGGGGATGAGGCTGAAGCAGCCCTTCAGCCAGCTCGCCAGGAGGGCTTGGCCTTTGCATTGCCAGCAGGGTTGCAGCACCTGCACAGCAAAAGCCCCCACAGCTCCCTGCGGCAGAGACACCTGGTGTCACCTTCTCCAGAGCACGGCTCTGGTGCCACCAGCCTGCCTGGACAGCACCAGCACTGGCTCCAGGGCTGCTGCAGAAGGTGCTGGCAGACAGGAATCTCCACATGGGGCATTTCAAAGGCTTTTGCTCAGCAGAAAGGCCAAGGACAGGAGCAGCTTCTGCTGAGGCTGAGTGCTGGAGGGAAGAGCAGCAGCCCCAGGCACCTGAGCAGGAGCAGCTGCCCTGGACAGAGTTACAGCACCTCTGAGACAGGGAGTGAAAACACTGCCTGAGCCCCGGGGCAGTCGTGTCACTGCTTTCCAGAGCCCGGAGGCACAACAGCTCCTGCTGGGAGAACAGCCTCAGTTGATCCAGGAGGCTGCAATGAGAGAGGGAAGGATGATGCCCAAAAGCCAAGCAGCTCAGCTTGCAGCCAGCATGGAGCTGGCCTCAGGTCCTGCAGCCCTTTCTCCAAGCAGGACACCTCCTTGATGCAGGAAAACTGCCTTTGGAGCACTGTCCCTTCTTGTCTCACAGCAGCTGATCCAAGTGGGCCTTGGAGTGCTGCATTTGCCCTTGCACTGGCCTTTGGGCTCAGGCTTGGCCATGAGGCCGATCGCCCCAAGGAGGGGGTTTGGTTTGGCTCTAGGAGAAAGCAGAGGGAAATGTTTATGGCAAGAAGGCAAAGGGATTCTGGACTTCTCATGATGCAAAGGAGTTGATGAGTGACAGCCACAGTAACGTGCCTTATTTCACCAAATTTGGAAGCAATTGGATACTATTGCCATCACTGGGTTTGAGAGCATCATCAATGTGACTGCATTTTCTGGAGAGCCTGGTACAAAGTTCTCCTGAACTGCAAAGCTGTTGTGGTTCTTCCTTCCCATGCATGTGGCCTAACGTCTGTCCAGCTCAGACAGTGCTTCCTGCTTGGTAATTCTCTGCCAGGCCTCCGGGATTTCTCCTTTACCCTGAAATTTCCCATTGTACAAAGCTTCCAGCTGTGTCCTGAAATGAGACACAAACCATTTCCAGTATGCCTGCATGGATGAATCAGGGAGAATGTTCCAAGTGGAAAAACGGGGTCCTGCATCACGGTATTTCTTGTATGGGATCAAATCACTGTCACCAACTTTGAATAAGCCATCACTTGCAACAAGGCTGGAACAAATATCAATGACCAGGTGGTCCGTCTCACTCCACTTGGCTCCCACAAACGCTCGTGGGCGATGGAAGACCAGATGATGGTCTCCATCATGTCCCTGCATGGTGTTTGTGCAGAGAGCCCCACAAAAGGGACACTGTTCCCAGCACCCCGAAAAGTGCTCTGCTAAGATGGTGTGAGGCTGTCTTGAGAACGAGCTCATATCAGCATCAGCAAATTCATTCTTGAGCCTGTCCCTCAGGTCACCCAGAGCTTCTGCCATGGCACTGCTTAGGAACTCAATGTCTGTGACCTCCTGGTGCTCGATGCCCTTCAGGTCACTTCTGGGCAAGCTGATCACCTCTGTCAGTTCCCTGCAAAATTCATCCAGCCAAAGAGAGACTTTGTCTTCTCTGTCTTTTCTGTCTTTGACAATTTGGGTTGATGAAGAAACAGCTGACAGGATGTTTCCATAGAGAAGACTAAGGGAGGAATCTAAAAACTTTTCCAGCCTCCTGCTCTCATCTAAACAGTGACTCTTCACTCGTGTCTCAATGTAACTCTGACAAAAGTCTTTTGGAAACATAAGATACTGCTTGAAATACTCAAAATTTTCTTGTTCTGCCAGGTGTCTCAAGATGCAAACTTCCAGATTGGCTCTGTTGCCCCTGAAATCTGGGAATCTGCCCTGCATGACCTCAGCAATGTCTTTAGCTGTCCTCTCATAGACAGAGAGGCGAAGAGCTGGTTCAATCTTCTCACAAAGGAAACCAGCAAAAGTTGTGATCGAAGTGGCTCCTTGGCAGGAAATCTGGAAACATTGGAAGAAGTCTTCTCTCTTGCTCTTCAGGTACATGACTGGGTCATTTGCGTTTTGGAATGTTTCGTGCATGACTTTAAACCTTTCTGCTGCCATTTTGCACAGATACAGAGACAAATCTATGCTATACTCTTTGTTAAAAGTACATTTTTCATCACTGGGGACGGAGTTCACACCTTTCTGGACTTCATTGAGTATTTCATGGATAAAATTTTGACTGTAATCACGTTTCTCCTGTTCCTTCTTATCAATATTTGCTATCACACGTGCTATGATCTTGTCTGTGATGTGCTGCAAGTTGATCACATCAGCATCACATATCTTCCTAGTGGCGACACCAAAACGCTTTTTTTTCATTACATGTTTCTCTAAGTCAAAAGAAAATCGTCTGCCTTTGGGAAATGACCTGATCCGTTCATGGAAACCCGGCTCCTTAAAGTGCCCTAGAAGGACATCGTCAATTTCCGCATCAATATCCACCCGTTCTGGAGGACGAGCAGCACGGGAGACTTCAGCAATCCAATTGTTCCAGACAACAACAAAGTTGTCTTTCAGTTCTCTCTCACTGAGGCTCTTCCCTTTCAGAGTCACAGCCAGCTCCCTACTCCTTCTCAGGAGCTCATCTACATATTCCAACTTCCTGGCATCCAGTTTCCTCTGCTCCTTCTGTAACTCAATGAGATTCTCACATTTCTTTTTCGTTTCACGAAGAAGAGCCTCTTTTAGATCGTTCAGCTTCAGCTCTGTGCTTGATTTCCACTGCACCAGTATCTCATGATCTTTGTCTTCACTGAAATACTTTTCCACTTTTTTCTCAATGGCATCACTTGTCTCTTGCATCAGCCCTTCAAGCTCTTCTCTGGTGACATTCTGCAAGTCCCCATTGCGAATTCTGTTGTCCAGTCTCATCTGTACGTCTAAGATGTGACTCCGCAGCTTCCAGGTCCACTGACTAAAGGCACTTTCCAGTCTCCTGTACACAGCAATCTCCAGGGAATTCTTGAAGCTGAAAACAAAGTTTTCATTCAGCAAAGCATTCCAGAGGTCACCAATACGAACTTTCAGGCTCGAGAGCCTCAAAATGCTGCGCTGTGACTGCTTCTGGGCAGCCTGGAGGATTTTACTCTTTAGTTGCTGGACGTTCTGGCTGTAGCTGGGGTTGGGTGGTGCCATTGGGGGGTTTCCTTCCCACAGGTGAGCAAAGTAGTGAATGTGGGTCTTCACATCAAAGCCAATGACATCACTGAAGGAGGAGATGTCACAGAATTCCTGCTGGGCTGCTACCATGGTCATTTCATCCAGCTTTTTCTGCAAACGCCTTTGTCCTTCCATGTTCTGCTCCTGGGCAGTTGCTTCTCCCACATTTTGGTGGACAAAGATGCAGCTTGGGGAAAGATTGACTTTCTTCATCCTCAGGAAAGCCTGCACAGCAATCTGCAGAACATCTTGCATTTCTGATGGATTTTCTCCAAAGACATTGATCACGGTCATGTTGCCAACACCAATGACAAAGGTGGCCAGCTCGTTGTCATGGTTCAGGGACTGTTTATTGGCCATCTCGATGGCACGAAGTCCTTCTGTGTCAACCACCAGCACAAAATCAAAGCCCAAGTCTTGCTGCAGCTCCTCGCCCACTGGGATGAGCTGCATAAAGGCTCCGCGGGTGCATCTCCCCGCGCTGACGTTGAACTGCAGCCCAAACATGGCATTCAGCAGGGTGGATTTGCCGGTGCTCTGGATGCCCAGCACGGAGAGCACAAACACTCGTTTGTCCCCCAGCCTCTCAATTAAGCTGTCAAAAATTGCTCCCACCCATTGCAAGGGCAGGTAAGAAGCATCCCCATCCATGAGCTCCATGGGATACCCTGAAACCATCAGCTCTGCTGCAATTTCTGGCAATTTGACAAAACTCTCATTCTTGGAGTTCATTAGTTCCAGGGCTTCATAAATCTGCCCTACCTCTCTCAGAAGGTGCTCCAGGCCAATGGATGAATCGTTGAGTTCCTCAGAGACAGAATCCAGCTGACTCTGCAACTCAGCATTCTCCATTGTTTTTTCCTGATTTTTCTTTCCTGTCCGGATTTCAGACCATAACTCGTGATAGTCTCTCCTTAGTTCTTCAAGGCGACCGCAGGACAGCTCATCCATAAAAACCTTCATCCACTGCAGGAAATATTTCTTGGTATCTGCTGGCTGGGCCTGGAGAAAGCCAAGGAATGATTTCATCAGTGGGTTGAGAGGAAAAGCTTGCTCAAGTTGCTTCCTTCTTAGTTCTGCCTTCTCATTTTCAATTTGGCTGCGATGTTGCTCAATGCTCGTGTTCCCCTTCTCCTGCAAGCGAGTGAGTTCCTTGTCCTTTTTGCACCATTGGTCCCACAGTTTTCCTTGAAGCGGCAGCAGCTGGGATTTGATCTCAGACAGCTTCTCTTTCTTCAGAAGGTCCACCAGCTCCTTTGCCTTTGCTTTGGCTGTCACACATGCGGGTTGATGTGCATCCACTATGAATCCGTGCTGGCGAGCTTTGTCCACGCAGGCATCCAGGCTGAAACATGGATTAGATACTTCTAGGAGATTCCCAATTGCCTTAGTCAACTGGTCCATCAGTTCTGCTTCGTTTCTGTTCTTGATCCCTATTTTTATGTTTTTACTCAGTCTGCCAGCGGCAACGTTCCCTTTTTCCGCAAGAAGACAAATCAAAGGCTTTTGTGACTGCCACAGGTCCTGCAGAAGCTTTTCCCCTCTCTTTTCCATGTGCTCTGAATCAGATACAAGAGCCACGTTGACAGCAGATATCTCCTGCAGGAACTGCAGCTGTGCTCCATGATCCCTGGCATCTCCATGCAGGTTGCAGAAAGCCACACAGCACTCAAAGGTGTCATCGGGGCTTCCACGGGGGCAGTACCAGGCGATCTCCACCACCCCTTCCATCAGCAAACGCTCTCTGGTGCTGCCTCTGCAGTTGCGGTGGAAGAAAGTGTCGTGTTTGCGTTTGCTCAGCAGAGCATTCAGGAGCTGAGACTTGGAAGAGGAGGCCGATCTGCCAATGCGGATGAAGGACACGATGGGTGTCTGTGCCTGAAAGATGAGTTTGTTATTGTAACTCTTTGTTCCAGCCTCCTTTCCTGACTTCTCCGCCTCTTGCCAGCTCCTTTGGATTTGGCTGAGGGCGTAGAGCGGGAACTCGATGCGTGAAGTGCACGGGTTGGGCACCAGCAGAGGCAGCGCCAGTTGGCAGAAGGCCAGCTTGGTTGCAAGGGTCTGCCTGAGGAAGTCATCAGCACAATGGAAAATGGCCATCTGCAGGTCCATGGGGTGCACATGGCCATCCCTGACTGCACCTTCAGGGGCTGCTTCCTTCAAATCCTCAAGAAAGTTTTCAAAGGACTCTGATGATTCATCCTCTTGCTCTGTAGTTTCTGGCACAGGGGCAAGCCTTGGGTTGCTCTCATCCCAACAAGTCAGGTACCTCACCTGGTAATCCACAGTTAACAGCTTTTGCAAGAAGTAACATGGCAGTTCTGTGTCCTTGCTGGGCTGGCTGTCCTGCAGAGATATCTTGCAGATGGTGTGGAAATTTCCCATCCCCATTTTTCTTGGATAGTGACTTTCGAGTCCAAGGCGCTTGAGCAACTGCAGGAACTCCTGGTTTGCAATGGCTTCATCAGATTTGGATTCTCTGCTGTCTGACTTGGACTTAGATTGATTCCAGGGCTCAGGTCTTGGAAAAGTGTCTTCCAGGTCTCTGAGTATGTTCTGCATCCTCTGTTCATCCAATTTCTCATCCAAGCACCCACTGATCAAGGAACGCAAGTCCCGTTCCAGCCTCTCCCAGTCTGTGCCTCCACTGTGCTTTTGGAGGAGATTCTTTATCCGTGGGGACCACAAGCCTTTCATGTGATCTTCCATGAAAACTAATCGCTCCCTCTTCTGCTCAGGGGACAGCTCTTGACTTTCAGGGGTCACAGTCAGACCCAACAGCAGAAGGGACGCCTCAGCTCTGTCGGCATCTTGCTCCTTCAGGTTCACATACTCCTCATGTGCCGCTTCCATTTCCTTGGCCATGTACTGAATTTCTGGGTGTCCAAGGAGGTGCTGGAAAGTGCTGTTTTCCACCTGGTACCCTGTGCTGCTCGCAATCAAGAGCACCAACAGTTCCATGTCCTTCTGAGCCCGTTCCTGGAGAGACTGGAGTAAAGAATAAATGGCGAGGCTGCTGGTCCGGGTGGCTTTTTTCTTTGCTTCATGAATGGCAGAAGCAGAGCTTGCTGGTGTGTCAGTGACAGTATGGATGTGCTCCTTCATTTGCTGCAGTGTTTTGATGAGGTCTCCAAGCTCAGAGACTTTGGGAGATCTGGGAAGTGGGTGTTTAGTCTGGCGAATCCATTCCATAATGTAGGAAGCCTCAGGGAAGTCCTTGACAGAGTAGATGTGAGGATCCAGGAGGCTTCTCAACATTACCTTGATGGAGCTGGTGTTTTCTGGAGGTGACTCCTGGCAGCTGCGCACGGTGTTCACCAGGAAATCCTGCAGGGCTTTGTCTGACAGGCACACGTTGATCCACACACTGGGGTTCCTGGTTCTTGCATTCAGATCATCTTTTAGCTTCATCATCTTGCGCAGCTTTCCTTCATCCACCGTCACCTCCCAGGTCTTCACAGTCCCCATGAAATCTCTGGCCTCTTGCATTGCAATTTCTCTTTCCTTTCCAAAAGTGGTGCCTATGCTCTCTTTTGTCAGCTCTTTGTATGCATCCATGAGGGCTCTGCTCATCTGACCCACGGACTTAAAATCCCTGCTGTGATTGTACAGGATGACATCCCACACTGGGACTAGCTCAGAGCCACGGTCGATAACGCACCACGTTGTGTTATCAGACATGAGCCCCATTTTCCACTGAGGAAGAGAAGATGTGTCTGGTGGGCCCCCTGTGTTGACCACATAGAGATGAATTGCTGTCTGGGAACTGTCTCCAGCTTTACCCAGGACAGAAGCCTTTAAGCTGGATTTGAAAACATCTGGGGCACCCGCAGCACTGGCCCTGAAGCCACCCAAGCTGGCCCTGACAAAGCTGTTCAGTGCTTCAGATGTTTGTCGCTTCATCTCTTCCCTCTTCTCGGCTTGGAATCCTTCTGTGGATGCCTTCCACCAGAATATCCCCCCAAAGTGGAGGCGACCCTGGTTTACGTGGGACCCAAACCTGCTGAAGAACCTCTCACACCTCTCCAGCAGGGCGTCCTCGTCCTCTTGAGTGAAGCACAAAAGCTGCTCCATGTCTTGCAACTCCTGCAGAGCTGCATCCGACAGGCGAAGCTGATATCTTTGGAAGTAGCAGGAGGCCAGGGGGATGTACTGGTACACGGTGCTGCAAAAGTAACTCTGCTCAGAGTGGGACTGGTGGGTGTCCTGTGGCTGTGAGGAGCTGATCTTATCTCTGCCTCCTCTCAGAATGACCCTCCAGAAGTCAGCTTTGCCAGAAACGCTCATGCTGGAGCCCAGCTGCTCCATGGCCTTGGTGAAAGTGGATTCTGCTGCTGCGGAGGAGAACTCCTTCCTCTCAAGCAGCGATCCTTGCTCCGGACCAGTGAGCTGGAATTCCTCAGGAACCCTGAGGAGCTGCTCTCGCGTTGCCAGCACATCTTCAGGTCTGCTGGTTCTGTAGATGCCCTGCAGGGCCAGTCCCCCCGACGCCCGCCTCAGCACCTCTGTGTCAGGGATGTTCTCCATCCTGACTGCTGACAAATCCTGCTGCTCCAGCTGCTTCTGCATGCTCTGCAGCATATCTGCCAAGGGTTTCTTTGGTGGTGGCCAGAACTCCTTGGGAATCTCCATGGCTTTCCACAGAGTCTCTGCTTTCTCCCTCACAGCATCCTGGCTTTGGTTACTGCTGTTGAGCATTTCAGTCAGATCATTCAGGGCTCGTTTGGCCACTTCTTGTCTTTGCTTTGTCTTCTCCAAGTGCTCCTTCTGCACCCCTTTAGCGGTTGTTTTCTCATCTGGTATTTTCAGGAATTTCTGGAGTGCCTTTTCCTCCCAAGGGTGCCGTACTTCACACTTCAGCTTGAGATAGTCTTTATGTTCCACATGTTGCAGGGCTTCTCTGCACTTGATTCCCAGGATCTGCATCACCTTGGGCAGCCAGTATCCAGTATCGAGTCCTTCCTTCTCTAATTCCTCTGCCAGGAGCTTTGTCTTTGAATCCCCCTCTTGTGTGTCCTTCTGCGAAGCCATGTCTGTGGAGGAAGAAAAGAGACTTTCCCTAAGGTGCTGTCAGAGGCTCCATTCTCTTGGCAGAGGCCCTGCAGCAGCTGCAGCCCTGGGGATTGCTCCCACCCGGCTGCTGGAGCCCAGCCTGGGATGGCACAAGAGCCAGGGTCTCCTTCCCAGCACACTGGATGTGCCTGTTGCTTTCCTGTTTGCAGGATCAACCCTGAAATTGAGTGTGAATCCCAGAGAGAGCAGACACACACAGAGACGCAGAGACAGAGACACACACAGACACACAGACACACACACAGGTTATAAGTATATATTATATTATTGGTTTTTTGCAAATATTAAAATATTATATGTATAATGTTGCAAAACTTTGCTGTATTAATCTAGTTTCTTTTATTTCTGCTATTAATGAAACGTAAAAATAGTAGTGTGATGAATATATATATAATTCTTAGGCTATAGTATGGTATTAAAATAAAGATTGCTTTTGTTAATAAAACCCTGAGAATGGAAAAGATAATCAGAAAAGCCCCCTGCATTCCTGGATTATCTTATCCAGAGGAAGATGGTGGTGACCAGCGCTTTTGAGGAGGAATTTATTGAACCTCTGTTATCTGGAGTGTGAGACTGGATGGAGCCACAAGAAGATTGATATGCAAGTTGAAATGGTTGAGGGGGAAGTTGAGCCCAAGCAGAGGAACATTTAAGCTCAAGAGGAATGCTTGAAGCATGCATGGTGATTTATGAACACACAACAAGCTGGTGCTTTTAAGGAACAAGCCTTTGTTAGTAAGGCGTGCTCCTGGCTGAATGCCAAGACACCTGGTCATAATTGTTTATTGAGTTAACTATTTGCTTTATTCTGTCTCCTAATTGTCTTTTCATTAAACTTATAAATTTTGCCAAAGAAAGCAGCCCTCGTTTTTCACACACAGACACACAGAGCCATACAGACACATGGACACACACAGACACGCACACCACACACACTCACACAGACATACACACAGACTCAGCCACATAACCTGCAATGGACAAGGTGCTGCCTTCACCTCCACCCACATCATCTCACCAGAACTCCTCAATTCACAATTGCAGGCAGCCAGGGGCATTCCTGGCTCCCTGGAGCACTGGCACAGCCCCTGTGCCCATCCAACAGCCCTGCCTGCATCCTGCACCCTCTGCCCAGCCCCACACCTGCCCTGCTCACTGCCTGGCCCAGCCTGCTGCTCCCAGCACACGGAGGCAGTGCTCACACACTCCCCCCATGGGCACCCCACACTCCCCAGACACACTCCCCCCATGCCCAGCACGGCCACACGGGCTCTGAGCTGTGCTCCTGCTCCAGCTGCCAGCACAGCCCCTCCCTCGCCCCACTCACGCCTCTTGCCAGGAGCTGCTTCCTGGCACACTCAGGGGGCCCAGCCCAGTGCAGGGGCAAAATCCACCTTGTTCCTGGCCACAGCTGGGCCTGGGCATCCTGGTGGCCCAACAGGAGTGACTGGAGACTTTGGGAGCCCACTCAGAGAGGTGCCCTCTGTGACCTGCTGCTCATTAGCACAGATGGTCTCATCAACCAAGTGGTGGCCATCTTGGCCCCAGCCACCATGGAGCCACTGAGCTTAAAACCTCTGGTGTCAGGAGGAAAAGTGCCAGCAAACCTTCAGTCCTGGCCTTGAGGGGAGCAGACTTCAGGCAGCTCAGGGGTGACTTACAGAGGGCCCTTGGGAAACAGCTCTGGAAGGTGCTGGGGTCCTGTCTTTGGGATGGTTCTTATCCCAGAGCCAGTTTGTGTTTGGTTTTGTTTTGTGTTAGGAGTTGTCACTGTTCCCTGCTGCAACTCAGGAATATCATGATGGGTGAAGGGTGGCTGTTGTAATGCATTAATTGGGTTTATATTGTGTTTCATCAGATTTGTAATCACATGGGTTGTCCTTGCTGTAACCTGTTGGGGAGTATGAAGACAGAAAGCCCTATAAATATGATTGCTTAGATTCTGAGAATGTGAAACCTGTAAGTGAGATAGAATTGAAAGCAAGTTTTGACGTTTGAGAGCTACTGGATGTCTGGGAAAACAGTTATGTGGCCAGCTGAAGGTCACCTGCAGCCAGACCCAGAGGTCAAATGGAATGCTCTGTCTCACCCCCAATGTATGGTTCATCTGACACCTGTAACCCTCCCCTGAAGTATCAGGTATCTGTAACCCCATTGGCCCAAGTCCTGTCCCAGCCCACCCTGAAGCCCCCTGATAAGGGTTCCCAAGGGGGCTGGACTCTCTCTTTGCTCTTTCCCCTCTCTCTCTTTGCCTGGCACCCTTCCCTGAGGACTTTCCTCTCCCCCACTCCCTACCTCTCCCTTCCCCCACTCCCTAGGCCTTGCCACGAGCTGCAGCCTGGCAGCTCAGAGCAAGGCCTCATATCCTTTACAATAAACCTCATCTTCTAAAACCCAACTTCAGAGATCTCTCTTCTGCATTCATCCACACCGTCCGGGAGTCTACAGCAGTGAAGCAGTTTCTACAGTAACCCAACCCTGTTCCCCTCCCACTTTATCCCTGATTGGGTGGTGGCTTGTCCCTGCCTCTGGGCCCTGTCCCCTGGGGAAAACGCCCCGACACGGGCGGGGCCTTGCGTTCTCTGGCACCGGTGAGCCGCCAGAAAGATCTCCAGCCAGGCAGGACAGGATTCAAGAATAAAAGCTGTTATATCCCACCCGGAGACAGAGAGCAGACTCTTTCCTTCTGCCATCAGCAGTCATCTAATCTCATTAAAAAAAAAAGAAAAACCACAGGTGGCCCAGGATTCTGTGTGGGGTTGGGGGCCAGGGGCTGCTCTTCCTCCCAGCAGGGGGGATCAACACAGGGGCCATGCGGCACAAGTGGGTCTGACCTGAGATCCTGCTGCCCTATGGCTTTGTTATAAATAAGTTCTGTTCAAATAATCTATGTTCTAGTTACTTAATTGTTAAGTAATTCCATTAAGATTGTTAATGTTAGTTCTGTATAAAGAATTTGCCTTATTCCTGTTTTAATATTGATTAATCACCTTATTTACTTGTTAATTAAGAATTCACCTTATTATCTGAATCTCTGCTCCCATTCGCCGGATAGTGTCTGAATATGCAAATAAAAAGAACACTGGAATTCTGGGAACAACTCAAGAACAAGAGACTCTAAAAAGCAGAGAACCAAAGTAAAATCCAGGACTGAAGTCGCACTTTAGACTAGTGCAAAAGGTACGGGGGTCCGCCGAAGCAGCTTTATTTAGTTGCCGTGACCTGAGAAGGAGTCCCCCATCGCTGGATGACCCCTGATCAGTGACGCGAAACGGACTCCCCGGCAAGGGAAAAAGCCCGTGAGGGGGGGTGGGAGTCCCCAGCTTTGCTGTGAAGCGAAGCTGTGTGTACCTCCTCCTCCGCGTTGCCAAGAGAGCAAGCAAGCTCTCCCCCAAGGCCCAGCTTGATAATAAAGAAACATACAAAAGAGCAAGTCTCTCTCTCTGACTCTCTCTTTTTTTTTTCCAGAACAATTCTGGGGACTCGTCCGGGATCTGGCCACGCCTGAAGAGGGACCGAAGACGGGACGGCTGCTCGCTCTTCGGACCTCCGGGACAGCTGGCCAAGCGGGAGCAGCCTGGGACCGGCAACGACGAGGAGCGCCGGAGGGTGAGCATTCCGGCGGCGGGTAAAGAAGACGTGCAAGTGGGAGTGTGAGAGAGTCGGGGGCCGGCAGCTCGGACCCCTGGAAACGAGTGTGGACCCCTCGGTACTGCGGTTTCGGACCTCCGCGAGGGGGCCGGCCAGGAAAAGGGGGAAGCGAAAGAAACTGGTGAGTGAGGCGTCTCCTTAGGGGCAGAAAGACCCCCCCCGGGCGTGCAGGGCAAAACAGAGTGTGAGTGGCACGCATTAGGGGCAGGTCCCCCCATAAATGCTAGAGTAGCCTAGGAGAGTTTGGAATCCCTGGAGGGGCGGGAAAACCGTACCAGGGTAGACAGGGTGTCCCCAGACACTGCGGGTGCTGAGAGCTCATGAGAGTCCCTGCTTCCCAGGACTGAGCCAGACGCACCGGAGAGGGTGTGCTACCACGGTCTCAGGGAGGAGGCCGTAAACCCATAGCCCGAGGACACCGGGGTGGGGAGTCAGCTTGGAGGCAAGGCGGGCATCCTGCACACACACACTCATCCCTCTTGCCGAGGCTGCTTCGCTGGGGAGAAGTAGTCAAGCCAGTCCTGGTGGAAGGCAAAGGAGTCGGGCCCTGCTCGGGTTGATCCTTGGAAACAAGGAAGGGATACCCCCCCAGGTAACCCGTGCGGAGTCTTGACCTCTTACCTCCGTTTAAAAAAGTGAAGAGGGGAACGGTACTAGTGACAGGGCAGTCTAGTCCGGGGTTCGGACTGAAGGTGTCCGGCCCGGTGGGGGCTGAGGCGTGGGAAGGCCCTGAGGCCCGGAAGGGGATGCCAGTACTAGGGACCCTGTCGTGCGCCGCAAAGCGTGTCCAGAGTCTCAGGGGTGAGGCAAGGCGCGGGGGTACATAGGAGGTGAGGTCATTAGGACTCACCTCAAAGGGGTCAGAAGAGAATCTGAGCCCCTGGTGTGAGTAAAGTGTGAGCATCCAGGAAAGTGAAGAAGGTTAGAGAAAGTGAGTAGAAAGAGAGAGTTTGTTCCCTAAATGAAAGCAAAAGTGTAGGAAAAAGTAGAAAAGCATAGTTTAGAAGTTTTTGTTGAAGTGTTCAAGAATTAAGTCAGGAGATTTGAAGCAGAGTGAGAAAGGCCGAAGAATTTTTTTTGCTTAAAAACCTGTGTTGCCCATCAGTAGAGGGCACCTTTGAATTTTTTTTCCAGTTTAAAGAAAATGGGACAGTGTACTAGTAAGAAAAAGAAATCCGAAAAGGAAAATAACAAAGTGAAGAGTATTCCACCTGGTAGTCCCTTAGAACAACTTTTAGCTAAATGGGATTCTTTAGAAGCCACAAAAGGACTAGATCAGGTTAAAATGGTGTTTTATTGCACAGAAGTCTGGCCAAAATTAAAATTACCAGGAGAGTGGCCATGGTTTGGAACACATGATGAGTGGATGTGCTATCAGTTAAATCAGTACCTAAGAACTCAGGAAGATCCAGATGTAAATCAATTAGCCTATGCTGCTTGTTGGCAAAAGAGAGCCACAAGTAAAGAGAATATAAAAGTCTGCAAATTAAAAGAAAAAGGAAAGTGTGAAAGAAAGGAAGAGAAAGAGGAAAGGAAAGAAACTAATCAAAGATGGGACCCTCTAGACCATTTACCCCCTCCAATTTACCCAGAAGTGCCCCAAGTCCCTCAAAATCCTGTCCCAGTTCCCCTACTAACTTCCCCGAGTCAAACTCAAACTCCTTCAGAACCCTCTCTTCCTCTTCCCCCAGTGGTTCCATCATCACCCCTCCTTAACACCCCTTCTCCTCAATCCTTAGTACCTTCTCCCCCTACTCTCCCAACAGCCCCTTTGCCACCTCCTTCCAATAGTCAAAGTTCTTTAGCCCCAGTTATAACCCCTTCAGTTTCCCAAAACACAACCTCTTCCCTAGCCCCCCTTCCTCCCACAGTACAATCCTCTGCTTCTCCTCCTACAAATTTTACTACCTCCCCCTCACCTACAGCAATTCCTTTGCCACCCCCTAATTGGGAGTTAACCAAAACCCCTACAGACTCTCATGAGTCATTCCATTCTCCTGGAAATCCCCAGGCATTCCTAGCCCGGACAGCGTTATCTGTTGATAACGTAAGTGAAGGACCCTATTGTAACACCAGGTCAAAAGCCTTAAAGCCAGAAAGACTTTTTCCCCTCAGGGAAGTGCCTATGGGAGGAGTGATTGGAGGAGTAGGATTTGTAAATGCCCCATTAACAGCCTCTGAGGTAAGAGGATTTAAGAAAGAGTTAGGAAATTTAGTTGAAGATCCCATAGGTATTGCCACACAGGTAGACCAATTCCTTGGACCCAATGTTTATACCTGGGGAGAGTTAAATTCTATATTAAACATCTTGTTCTCCCCTGAGGAAATACGAATGATCAGAACAGCAAGTATCAGAATCTGGGAAAGGGAAAATAGGTTAGGGCCACCTGGGGATCATAAATTACCGATAGCTGACCCGGGGTGGGACCCAAATCGAGAAGAAGAAAGACAAAATATGAGAGACTATAGGTCCTTGATAGTAAGAGGCATAAGAGAATCTGTCCCCAGAGGGAATAATACTAAATTAGCTTTTGATGGGTCCCAAGAAAAAGATGAGACTCCTGCCACTTGGCTAAACCGATTAAAAAGAAATTTTCAATTATATTCAAGCATAGACCCTGATAGTCCTGAGGGACAAGTAATTCTAAAAGTGCAGTTTGTAACAAAGTCATGGCCAGATATATGGAGAAAATTAGAAAAAATTGAAGATTGGCAGGAGAAAAGTATTAATGAATTATTAAAAGAAGCTTTAAAAGTTTACCTGAGGAGAGAAGAAGAAAAAGCTAGAGCCAAGGCTCGCATTATGGTAGCTGTAGCAAGAGAAAGTACTGGAGTAGCAAAAAACCAGAGAAACTCCTCTTTGAAATCTAGTGAGGGAGGACCAAGACCCTGATTTAAAGGACCAAAGTCACCCATAGTACCACCATGGGTAAATTTAAAAAGAAGTAACTCAGGAGAGAATAGAACTTGTTATTACTGTGGTGAAATAGGGCATTTAAAAAGGGACTGTAAGAAATTATCCCTTGATGAAGCTATTGCAAGGGAGCAAGATGCCCTGGAAAGGGTGCTGAAAGGGGAGGATTAGGGGTGTCAGAGGCTCTATAAAATAGGGGACCCAATGGAACAACAAGATGAGCCTCTAGTAAACTTTGATGTGGGGCCCCAAAGTGAAGAATATGAATTCTTAGTAGACACAGGAGCTGATAGGTCAAGTTTAAGGAAATTACCAACAGGGGTAACAATCGGGACAAAAACTTGTGAAGTGTTAGGGGCTGAAGGGAGGCCCTTTCAAGCATTAATAATTGAAGGAGTAGAGATAAAAGGGAACTCAAAGTATTGTGTAGCTGATTTTCTTTATTTACCACATACAGAAACCAATTTACTAGGCAGAGACTTACAAGTGCAGCTCGGGGTAGGAGTTATCCCAAAAGATGGAAAAATGGTTGTGCATATCATGAAACTGACCCAAGGGGATATACAAGAGATAAATCCAGAAGTGTGGGCTACAGAGGGAAAGTATGGGTGTTTAGATATCCCTCCCATTAAGATAGAAATGCAAAAAGATACCCCCGCCATCAGAGTCAAACAATACCCAATGTCACCTGAAGGAAAGAAAGGGCTAGCTTCAGTAATTGAGCATCTTTTAAAAGAAAATATCCTAGAACCCTGTATGTCCCCTATAACACCCCTATATTAGCCATAAAGAAAGATGGGAGAAAGTTTAGATTAGTCCAAGATTTAAGAGAAATTAATAAAAGAACTATTGCTCGACACCCAGTAGTACCTAACCCCTATACCTTGCTGAGTAAAATTCCAAGAGAGCATACCTGGTTCACAGTGATAGACTTAAAGGATGCTTTTTGGGCATGTCCCCTAGCAGAAGAGTGTAGGGATTGGTTCGCCTTTGAATGGGAACATCCAGACAGGGGAAGAAAACAACAGCTAAGGTGGACCCGGTTACCGCAAGGATATACGGAATCGCCAAATATCTTCGGACAGGCCCTAGAGACATTATTAGAACAGTTTAGTCCCAAAGAAGGAGTCCAAATTTTGCAATACGTAGATGATTTATTAATATCAGGGGAGACAGAAAAAGAAGTTAAAAATGTAAGTATACAACTTCTAAACATTTTTGGAGAAAAGGGGTTAAAAGTATCTCAAAGTAAACTACAGTTTGTAGAAACTGAAGTCACTTATTTAGGACACATAATTGGAAAGGGGAGTAAAAGGTTAAGCCCTGCAAGAATTTCAGGAATAGTATCTATATCACCTCCAAAAACTAAGAGAGACGTAAGGAAACTTCTAGGCCTGTTCGGATACTGCAAGCACTGGATAGATAAGTACACTCAAGGGGTCAAATTTCTTTATGATAAATTAATAGACCAGGAACAAATGAATTGGACAGAGAGTGACGAGAAGCAGCTACAAGATCTAAAAGAGAAATTATCCTCAGCACCAGTTTTAAGCTTATCAGATCTTAAAAAGGAGTTTGATTTGTTTGTAAGCACCGAGAAAGGAATAGCATATGGAGTTTTAACCCAAGAATGGGGAGGATACCAAAAGCCTGTAGCATTTTTATCAAAACTATTAGATCCAGTTGCCAGGGGATGGCCAGCTTGCCTCCAAGCAGTCACAGCTGCAGCTATTTTGATAGAAGAAGCTCAAAAGTTAACATTACAGGGAAAGATAAAGATACATACTCCGCATGATTTGAAAACAATCTTAAGCCAGAGAGCTCAAAAGTGGCTCACAGATTCTAGAATCCTAAACCATGAAATTATACTAATAAATACAGATAACCTAGAACTAACAACATCAAAAAACTTAAATCCAGCCCAGTTTCTCTCTGGCGAGCCCACTGAAGAGGTAGAACACCATTGCCTAGAACTCATTGATATGCAGACAAAAGTGAGAGAAGATTTAGAAGACACACCCCTCCCATATGGGAGAGTATTGTTCACAGATGGGTCATCCCGAGTGGTGGAAGGGAAAAGAACATCCGGATACTCTGTGATTGAGGGAGAGAAAATGGAAGTCTTAGAAAAGGGAAAGCTACCAAGTAATTGGTCAGCGCAGTGCTGTGAAATATATGCACTAAAGAGAGGGCTGGACTTACTTAAAGATGACCGAGGGACCATTTACACAGACTCTAGATATGCCTTTGGTATTGTGCACACATTTGGGAAAATTTGGGAAGGACGGGGATACTTGAATTCAAAAGGGAAAGACTTAATACACACAGAATTAATAAAGTCAGTGTTAAAATCTTTACAAAAACCAGTAGAAATTACAGTAGTTCACATAAAAGGGCATCAAAAGGGAAATATGCCTGAGATAAGAGGAAACCAGTTAGCTGATAAAACAGCCAGAGAGGCAGCTTTAGAACCGGGAGAACCAGTAAAAATCCTGAAATTGGAGAAAATACCAAGAAAAGAAAAAGAAGAGATAGAGCAGGTGTTTAGTGAAAAAGAGCAGAAAGCAATAAAAGAATTAGGATTACACCAGGGGGAGCATGGAGTGTGGTTAACAGCTGACGGACGGAAATTCTTGAATAAAGCCCTAGCCCGAAAAATACTTACAGAAATACATAATCTAACCCACTGGGGAACCCAGGGGTTATGTGATCATTTCCTAAGGGAAAACCTATGTATTGGAGTACACGAATTAGCAAAAGCAGTTACTCAAGGATGTATAATATGTCAGAAAATAAATCAAAAAGTTATGAGGAAGACTGAGCCTGGAGGGAGGGAGTTAGCCTTAAGGCCCTTCCAGAACGTGCAAATTGATTTTACTGAGATGCCCCCTGTTCAAGGTTACAAACACTTGTTAGTGATCATAGATCACCTTACCCACAGGGTAGAGGCATTCCCTACAAAAAGAGAAACAGCAGAAGTAGTAACAAAAATAATATTGGAAGATATCCTCCCTCGGTATGGGCTGATAAATAATATTGATTCAGATAGAGGGCCCCATTTCACAGCACAAATTCTACAACAAGTAACACAAGCCTTAGGGATAAAATGGAGGTTACACACCCCATGGCATCCCCAAAGCTCAGGCAGAGTAGAAAGAATGAACAAGACCATTAAAAATGTACTGACTAAACTAATAGCAGAAACTCAACTAAATTGGCTTAAATGCTTACCCCTAGCATTATTACGAATCAGAACACAACCACGAGCAGATATAGGAGTGTCACCATATGAAATGTTATTCGGGCTTCCCTTTTTGTTATCTCCTTATAGTTCTAAAGACTACCTGGAAGGAGAGGAAGTCACTAGAAAATATCTAAAAACCATTGGACAAACCCTAGAAAATCTCAGAAAGAAAGGCTATCTTCCTCAAACTTCCCCTTTGGATGCAAACGTGCATATCAATCCTGGAGATTGGGTATTGATCAAAACGTGGACTAATACCCCACTGACCGCGAAGTTTGAAGGTCCCTACCAAGTACTGTTAACAACTCACACAGCAGTGCGCACTGAAGAAAAAGGATGGACCCACATCACCAGAGTTAAAGGGCCAGTACCTCCTCCTGGAGAGAACCCGAGTTCAGCACCCTCACCGGATGAAACCGAGTGGACAGTAACACCACACCCGAAAGACTTGAAATTAACCTTTAAAAAGAAATAAGAGATAACAGAGACTGTGAAAACCTTTTTTTTCCGTTGCTTCTCCCCAAATCAACGGACTCAAAAAAGGGGGGGGGGCACAATAAGAGTTAATTTATGTAAACCTAAATTAGTTTTTTTTTAATTAGCAATTTAGATAAGTTTAAGTAATAGATATATTAAAAAAAAAAAAGTATAAAGGTTTTTTGTATTAATTTTACATATAGTTTAAGTTTTATAAGTAAGAATTTAAGAAGTTTAAGGTTTTTTTATATGATAATTTTTAGATTGTAAGTTTTCTAAGTAGCAATTTAAATATGTTTAAGTAATAGATATATTAAAAAAGAGTTAAGGTTTTTTTGTATTAATTTTAAATATTGTTTAAGTTTTATAAATAGTGTTTTAAATAAGTTTAAGTTTTCTTATATGTTAATTTTAAAAGTTGTTAAGTTTTCTAAGTAGCAGTTTGAACAAATTCAAGTAATAGATAAATTAAAAGAGTATAAGTTTTTTTTGAAAACAAAGGTAAATCTCCTACAGAACATTCTCTAAAGGCAACTAAATTAATAGGGAAGGGAAGTGGAAGTAACTAAGAGGGGTTTTTTTTGAGACCTCTCCACTCCAACAGGCAAGGCTGGGTGGAGCAAGAGATCCAGGAAGGATGGCCCATACCGGACTCTTGGGAGGGATCGTACTGATGATGGTCATAAAGCACACCTACGAAACAAAAGCCTGTACTAACTGCTACCATCCAGTGTACGATGGAGAGGATCTCAGATGCTTATTCAGGGTCCATACTAACGTGAACCCAAACTGCTTTGACCACTCCCAGTTGAATACTTGCCAAGAGGATGGAAAGGTTTATTGGACCACAAAAAACACAGCTAGTTATGCACAGCGCCTATTTGGGGAATGTCCTATCGGAGATACTTGGTTATGCTTTGAAGCAGATCAGAAAGGATTGAGAGATATAATAAAAGAAAAAGTGTTGACAACAAAATTTGAAAAAGGCCTAGACATCCCATGAGGAAAAAACCTGTTCATTGACTTAGTAGAAAGAATCAGTCGAGAATTAAATTTAACCGAGTGCTGGATATGTGGAGGTACACAAATGTCCGAAATATGGCCTTGGGAGGGAATCAGTTTAAGCCCTCTAGAAATTCTAAAATGGAAACAGACTGAAGAGAATACATGAAGTCTAAGAACAAGAGGAAGAGAGAAGTGAGATCTCAAATCTAAAATCATTGGGGAAGAATGTATCATGAGGACAGGAACCAGGTATCAAACCCGTGTAGGAAAATTAATGTGCAAAAGGTATATAATAGTGATAAACTCAAGTGCTAAATGGGTTCCCAAAGGGCCTAACAAGTATTGGTCAACTGAGAACACAGAAAAATGTATCTATAATGAGAGGTATGAATTATATGAATGTATTGACAAAGCTATAAATCCTTTTTGGGGAATAAAAGAACTGTCTCGGTTTTGGCAACAGCCTTTTGAAACTAGGGAAGATTACTGGGAAGCTCCAAATCACCTGTTCTGGATCTGTGGGGATCCTGCTTATACAAAATTGCCTGGGGATTGGTCGGGAAGCTGTACAATAGGCATCATAAAGCCAGCTTTCTTCCTATTACCCAAGAGATTAGGAGCACACCTAGGAGTCCCAGTATATGACAATCTGGGAAAAGTCGAACGAAAGAAAAGAGATACTCTAACAATTGGTGGAGAACAAAAATGGAAAGGAAAAATATGGACCCCAGAAGAAATCATTAAAACCTATGGACCAGCCACATGGGCACAGGACGGGTCCTGGGGGTATTGCACCCCAATCTACATGTTAAATAGAATCATTAGGCTCCAAGCCGTCCTAGAAATGGTATCTAACAGAACAGCTCTCGCATTAGACCACATCAGTGACCAACTAACAAAAACAAGAGCTGTAATATACCAAATACGTCTTGCTGTAGACTACCTTTTAGCAGATGAAGGAGGAATCTGTGGTAAATTTAATTTATCTGAATATTGTTTAGAAATTGATGATAAAAGCGCAGTAATTAAAAACATCTCAAAAGAAATCAGAAAGCTAGCCTATGTGGGAAATCAAGAGTGGACTCCTCTAATGGACACCAACTGGTGGAATAGTTTTTGGTCATTCAAGGGGGATTGGTGGAAGAAAGCTGGGTTTATGATAATTTGCTCAATCACCGGGTTAATGTTTTTACCCTGTCTAATCCCATATCTAATTCAAACAATTACCTCCACAGTCCAAGCCAGTATCCAGATCCCTAAAGCAACCAGTCAAAAACAAACCAAAATGATGGTGATAGAGAGTCAAGAACCTGAACATGAAAATGCCAAAGAAATATATGAAAAGTTCCAAAAATGTAGAAAAATTTATTTTCAAGAAGAAGAGGTAACAAATTGATGCGAGCTAAAGCTCGATCAAAGAAATAGAGGGGGGAGTTGTTATAAATAAGTTCTGTTCAAATAATCTATGTTTTAGTTACTTAATTGTTAAGTAATTCCATTAAGATTGTTAATGTTAGTTCTGTAAAAAGAATTTGCCTTATTCCTGTTTTAATATTGATTAATCACCTTATTTACTTGCTTGTTAATTAAAAATTCACCTTATTACCTGTATCTCTGCTCCCATTCGCTGGATAGTGTCTGAATATGCAAATAAAAAGAACACTGGAATTCTGGGAACAACTCAAGAACAAGAGACTCTAAAAAGCAGAGAACCAAAGTAAAATCCAGGACTGAAGTCGCACTTTAGACTAGTGCAAAAGGTACGGGGGTCCGCCGAAGCAGTTTTATTTAGTCACCATGACCTGAGAAGGAGTCCCCCATCGCTGGATGACCCCTGATCAGCAAAGCGAAACGGACTCCCTGGCAAGGGAAAAAGCCCGTGGGGGGGGGTGGGAGTCCCCAGCTTTGCTGTGAAGCGAAGCTGTGTGTACCTCCTCCTCCTCTGCGTTGCCAAGAGAGCAAGCAAGCTCTCCCCCAAGGCCAAGCTGGATAATAAAGAAACATACAAAAGAGCAAGTCTCTCTCTCTGACTCTCTCTTTTTTTTTCCAGAACAAACACAGGGGCCATGCGGCACAAGTGGGTCTGACCTGAGATCCTGCTGCCCTATGGCTTTTTCCTTTTTGACCTGAGATCCTGCTGCCCTATGGCTTTTTCCTTTTTGACCTGAGATCCTGCTGCCCTATGGCTTTTTCCTTTTTTTCCCCTCCTGTTTCTTTTCTTGCTTCAGCACTGTGACCATGGCTGGCCAGCTTGCTTCTCTGCTCCTCTGCTGCATGAGAGCCCAGAGCTGGTGCGTGCTGTGCTGAGACCTCAGAGCAGCCCCATCCCCACCAGCCCCACCTCAGGCCCAGCCATTGCCAGTGAGCTGTTATTATAAATAACTATGTAGCTATTTTCTTTTGCTATTAGTGGCTTTTGTAAATTATTTTGATATAGTATGGTTTGTAAGCTCTTTTTAAATGCTTTTGATATAGTATAATTTGTCAGCCTTTTGTAATCAATACCCTAATCCTTGTGTCGATTGTATATCTTAGTGTGATAAATAAATATTCTAGTTTCAGCTTTTGCAAAATATTAAAATAGAGCATATGTACTGAGTATTAGAACAGTAACTGTTGCAGAAGTAGTAGTAGTTGTGAAATAATAAGTGATGCCTTTATTTCTGTAACTGACAATAGTGAAACAGCTAATGTTAATTGAAAGTGCTTGTAAAAATGGCTAGAATGTTTATATTACACAATAACATTGAAAAAAAACCCCAGCCAAATAACACAAAGAGAGCAAGGAAGAATCTACCCCGCCCCTGCAGCTATCAATAATTGTCAAACCACAGACCAGGGGGCCTTGAGAGGAAACAAAATACAAAACTCTAAAAATCACACCTGCATTGTGGCACGTCCTGTGAGAAGATGAGGTCAAAGTTCGAACTAAGATAAAGAATTCCTGGAAAGTGTAAACTCAAGGGAATGTTTGAATATATATCATCTTCATGAAAATTCATTTGACCAATGCAATGAGAAAGCATTTAAGAAGAGTTGTTACAGTTAACTGTGTGCTTTATGGCAGTTTGCCAGACACCCCAGCGCTGGATACTGGCCCTTTTATCCCTTATTAAACTTTTATTTTAAAGAGTGAACCATGTTTTTCACACTGTACATAGGAGTGACTCCCAGCCCAGCCCTCTCTGCTTCTGCCACTGCTTCAGGGTTTTTGCTCCACTTGCGTTCCCCGCCCCGGCTCTGCGGTGGCGCTGAGAGCGGCTGCTCCCCGCGGGCGCTGCAGCGGAAGCCAACTCTCCTCTCCCCTGTCCCCACACCGCCACTGCCGGCCCAGAGGCGGCTGAGTTTGTGCCACAGCGCCCCCTGCAGACACGGGGGAATCATCGCACCCGCCCTGCCCGGACAGGAGCCACCAGCGCCCCTGCTGGCTGTGCCCGGAACTGCACCGAAGGGGCAATGCCTGACTGCTGAGACAAGGCTGGGATTGGGTTTCTGGCTTTGTTTGTTGCTGCTGCTGCTGGTGTTTGTTTCTCCTGGTATATAGATGTACTCTAGGAAATACCTGTTATTCATTTTCCCGTATCTTTGCCTGAATGCCCCATCATCCCACAGTTATAATAATATGATAGAAGGGGGGCATATTCTCCATTCCAGGAAGGTTCCCACCTTCCTTGTCAGACACCTGTCTTTTACAGTAATACTTGTCAATCACTGCTGGCCACTTCTTACTGAAAAAGCCTTGAAGGACAAGACAGTCATGGGTCGCACTTACTATGGACTCAAGAGGGAAAGTACTTCTCAGCACCCTAAATTTCCTTCCACAACACATTAACCCATGGAGTTGATCAAGGACAGGCAGGTAATCTGAGCTTTTTGAATTTCAGTAAATCTTCTGATCCTGCCTCTCCCAGGACCCTGGTGTGTCCCTTCCAACTCAGGCCATTCCAGGATTCTCACGCTAGCAGAGCTGGAGCTTTCACTGGACACCGGCCTTGAAACATTTGGGGGTTTTGACACTGACACACAACCCTGAAAATTTTCCCAGTATCAGTTCACTTGGATACTCCAGAGATTTATTCCTTGCAAAAAATCTTTCTGAGCATTCAGCTTCCATCCCCCCAAGGCCACAGCACCCTTACCAGTACAGGTATCGATCTCAGGAGCTGGGACTCAGGTATAGATCCAAGGGCTCCTGCACCCTTCCAGAGCCTTCAGGGGCAGCTTTCCCTCAGGAATCCCTGCAGATTTGGGCAATCTGTGCAAGGGCTGTGGGCTCTAATGCCCCTCACCCACCTCACAGCAGATGCTCCTGTTGTTCCAGTCTTGGTTTCCCAGCAGACACGGGCAGCCGACGGCCCCAGCTCAGGGGACACAGCACAGCAGCAGTGGCAGGCCTGGAGCACACAGCAGGGTGTGGAGCAGAAGATGGGAACCCCTTGAGAACTCAGGAGGAAGAGCACCAGGAAGGAAAGGCCCAAAATCCTAAAGGAGAAGAGCAGAGAGTCAGGAGAAGGCAACGCATGAGCAGAAAGGATCCATTCCAGGGAGCACTGGAGGTGAAACTTTCTTCCCAGTGGGGAAAGCAGAAGCAGGAAAAGCCACTGGCTCGAGATAAGAGCAGTTCAGCAACTGAGGAAGCTGGACGTGCTGGGAGAGCACAGGAGGGACTTTAGATACCAATTGTTTTCTTTGGGCACATGTCCAGCTGCTCCCTGGGCAGCAGAGCCTCAGTGCAGGATGGCTGCTCAGGAAGGGAGGGAACTGCTGGCTCAGGGTCACTGCTGGAGCTTGTCCACTTGAGACAATTATCTCAGCCCTGTCCCCTCCCAAATTCCCTCCCTCTGGAGCACTGCCAGCCCTGGTTTAGTCTCAGGAGTCAGAGACTGCCCTGCACAACATTAACTCCAGCCCTGCCACACCCTGAACCTGCCCCCAGGCACCCCTGGCAGTCCCTGCACGGCTTCCCATTGCTGCAGGAATAGGGAAAAAGCCCCATGTGACTGTGTCAGTGCCCGCAGAGAGGCACTAAGCACATTCAGGGCATAACTCAGGATCGAGTTCCTGCTTGGAAGCAAACGAGGGAAGCAGCAAGGCTGGCAGCAGGACGAGCCATGGGAATTCCTGCACCCCATTTCACAGCAACAGACCCCCGAGAGTGTTTTCCCCAGCCCTGCCCCAGGGAAAGGGGCTCTGGGAACACTGCTACCCTTTTGGGGCTGTCCAGGGAGCAGAGCGCTCTGGGTGGTGACGCTTAGACTGTGAGAGAGGAGAATCCCACCCTCCCTGCACGGGTAGGAAATGGAATGATCCCCCATGGCTCCTGCCATCAGCAGAGCGCAGCCATCCGGCCCCACCGCGGGGCTGGGGGTGCCCGAGCCGGGCACGGGCTGGCGGCATGGAAGGGGCTCCGCAAGGGCTCTGTGCCCGGCCAGCCCCGCTGCCAGCTCTCGGGCCAGGCTTTGCGCCTCTGCAGACTTCGCTCTGCCCCTCCATCCGCCCGCATCCCTCCTCCTTCCCTCGCCGCTCCGCTCCCACTCCTCTGACCCCGGCCCCCGCTCCCAGCTCAGCCCCGCAGCGCACACGGCTCCCCCGAGCTGCCCCAAAGCGGCTGCCAGCAAAGGCGGCTTCCTGCAGCCCACGGAGGAGCAGACACCGCCCGCCCGCTGCCCTCAGAGCCCTCTTCTCCTGCCCTGCCATCTCCCCAGCCCTGGCAAAACACCGGCAACAGGAGGCAGGAGCCCGACAAGATCCCGCTCCCTGCTGCTCCCGGCCCCACAGCTCATCCCCAGGGCCCTACCTTCTCCCTCCGTGCCCCGCAGCTCCTGGCACGGGACAAGCCCAGCACAGCCCCTCTTTATGCACGGGCTTTCCGGTGGGTGCGGCTTCTCCTGCTCCAGAAGCAGTGGGGCAATTCCGGGAAATCAGGCGTGCAGCAGAATGTGAAAGTAGAACCACTCTTTTGGCTTTAGTTAAACTGTATTACAGTCCAATTTCCTCACCAGGCGTGGTTTTAATTGGCTCACAGGACACTCTCAGCTCTGCACTGTTATTTGACTCTGAACTGCTGTGCTGGTACCTGGAGGGTACGTGAGGCTCTCAGCCCTTCCTGGTGCTGGTGCTCCATCAGGAAAAAGAGCAGGGGGAGCACAGCAGCATTGTTATAGATATATTTATGCATAAATCCATCTTCCATAAGTTTCTTTACAGTTACATCATGTAGAAGTTTGCTTTGACAGTGATACAACTGTAGTGATTGTGGTGGTGCATTCTGCCACCTCCCTCCTTTCCAGGCTGCAGTGGGATCTGAGAAAATGCTTGTCAGGCCTTGGCCTTGAGAACACCTGGGCTCAGCTCTTCCTGTGAGAAATTAACCTATGATTTGTGTTACATAAAAATACGAATATTGATAAGATTGCACTGTGAGAAGATAAATTTTAAAAACCTGCCAGATAAGGTATAAGAGTCGGTCTGAAGTTCCCCTCATTTGCCTCGTGATGGTCACGAGGACCCCGAGGACCCCACTGGAGTTGAGGCCTGCTCGAGGTGGATGCTTGCCAATCTCCCACAGGTGCATTTTCCTGTGTTACCATGCCACAGTACACGGGCTTTGAGCAGTGTAATGGCAATTCTGTACCTGAGGTTTGCACCTGCTTCACAGCCCCTGCTTCGCAACAACAGCCTATGAATTTCCCCACCTCATGGCCAAGTGAACTTTCTGGGGTAACTTTGGTGGTTCCCCCAAGGAAGATCCCTCATCTGCTTCACAGCCACTGTGACAGACGGAGATCAAAGCCCCCTCCCAAGGACTGAGATTGAGACCCCTATATGAAGCCCCTCTCAAGGACTGAGACATGCGACCCCTACAACCCCAATACAGGGGTCTGGGGCTGATTTAACCAAAGCGAGATGTTTGGCTGCAGGTGTGGTCATTGGACCAAGAAGACAATGGCTCTCGCTTACTGCTGAGAACATGGACTACCTGTTCCCCCTTGGTGGCTTCAATAGACTTACCTGTTCCCCCATGATGGAGGACTATAATAAAAACCCCTGAGTTAACCAGCGATTTCGAGAGACTCTCCCCAACGTGACAGGCGGATCCATCGACTGGACCACAAGGACTTTGTCTCCACGTTTGGTAGCTATATCCCCCCTTTCCTCTCTCTCTTTCTCTATCTCTTTCTCTCACTCTCAATCCCTCTATCGCATTTGCTGTGGTCAATCAATAAAAGGTGCATTTGTTTTAATGCTGAAATCCCCTCTGTGTTGTGTTTTGCACTCTGAGATCAGTAAACGAACCATCACGACCCCGGCTTGTACGAGCGGATCGTGACATTAAATTGGCGTCACGGACAGGATTCTGATAGACGGAGGGGTTTGCAGGGTCCTGTGTAGTCTGTAATAGGGGAAGGACGTTCCGCTCCAGCCACACCTAGCCTGTCATTCCCGAAAGGGTTGAACAGAGCTAGAAAGCAAGGGGGGCGACTCGAATTTCCCGCAAACTGCACACGCCTAGGTGATAAGCACCCCCATACTCAATTGAGGGTTCTGTCTTCAGAATTTCACAAAAGATCTCTTAGTGCAAAAAGGGGAAACTGGTTTAGTGTTTGCGTGTATCTGGACTGTCTGGGAAGGAAGGGACAACTTGAAGGAACTAAGCAGGGCCTCCCAGGCAGATTTTTGTCTCTTCACCTTCCCAGGGAAGCGAAGGGAGACACAGCAAAGGCTGTGTGGTTGTGTAACTTAAGTCTATACTTCCCTGTCATGGTTTCGGTCCCTTCACAAAATGAATGAAAACCTGAGTATAAAGGTTAAAGCTGACTTTTATGCAATACTTGTTAAACACAACGCCAAGCCTTCTCCGGGAGGGGAAGAGTGCGCACAATGTAATTGGTTTAACTTGGAAAATGTTATTGGCGGAGTATGTTCTTTACAACATGGAACAAAATTTAAACAGGGCAGAAATTAAACTATCCTCTGCTCAGTTTTGGGAGCTTGTCTTTCAGCAGCTGAAGAAAGCTGCTTTAAGAAAAGAAGTGAGGAAAAAGCTATAATAGACTCCCTTCAAAACCTAGTTGAAATTTTGCAAAAACAATTAAATGAAGAAAGGAATGAGATCTATACATTGCGAGCTGCCCTTAGAGCAGAACATGTTAAGAACTCCTATAATGTTGATTCCTCTGTGGAGGCAGAGGAAAAAGAAACTCATCACACTAAACAGATTTATCCCCATAAGGAATTTGAAGCAGTTAAAAACTGTGGGGAAATCTGCTGTCCTCACTCGAGACCCTTGGTTAAAACAGAATAGAATTACATAAATGATGAAGATTTTGAACCATATACCATGCAGTGCTACCGAACTGGCTAAGCTAAAAAAGGAATACGGGCGCCTCCCGCAAGAATCGGAGACAGAATATGCCTTCCGAGTGTCTCTCACTGGAGGAGACCAAATTAAATTAACTGAACTGGCTAAGCTAAAAAAGGAATACGGGCGCCTCCCACAAGAATCGGAGACAGAATATGCCTTCCGAGTGTCTCTCACTGGAGGAGACCAAATTAAATTAACTGAACAGGAGGCCAGTGGATATGGGGACACGGAGTTTTCTTATCAGCAGGACACAAACATATTTCATGGTCCCTGACTCAGTTTGCAGGGGGACTTAGCCCCTTAGAAAGACGTGATCCTTTGGCTACAATTGGTGGCCCTGACCAACTGCTAGAAAACATTCACAAAGCTGCCTGCTTGCAAATGATACATGAAAGAAAATGAATTTCCGGCTATGAATCACCAAAGCAATTACCAGCGCAGCCTGAACTGATGACCCCTTTAATTTGGGTCCTTCCAGAATCGCTCAAACCTATAGCAATTACTTCACAAAAAGCCATAATGGCTTTAGGTCCTGTGGAGAGGCTGGATAGATTCACTGGAAACCCGAGCAACCAGACTGGATCTACCTATCCTGGGTTTACTCCATAATCAACCCCCTCTCAGCTGCCAGCTTCTCAATCTAATTAATCTACTGGTGATTGTGAAGTTTGGGCATTAATTACAATCATTAATTACAATAGAAAGTATGGACCTGTAAAAACCCCAGAGGACACTTCCACTAGGCTTTCCCAAGGGTACAAACATACCCCCACCCTAGCTCAAGATGACCAAGAGTTAGAAAAAACATGAAATAGAAGAAGTGGAAGATGTCCAACAGAAAATAATCTCCCACTTAGAAAGTCTTGATTTGCAAATTCCCTCTGAAAAAAAAATCCAAAAACCTTCACATGAAGTGAAATTTTTGGGAATTTAGTGGAAGGGAGGTCTGATATGTATCCCACCTGATACACTAACTTTTTTAGATCAGATCAGAATGCCCGAATCCAGTAAAGATCTTCAACAAGCTCTGGGACTGTTAGTGTTCTGGAGAAAGCACATTTCAGATTTTTCAATAATTGCTGGACCTCTTTATGATTTGCTGGGAAAAGGAGTAAAATGGAAATGGACTGCTCCTCAGGAAGAAGCAATGCCATTGTTGATTTTTGAAGCAACTGCTCACCAAGCCCTTGACCCTATTCACCCTACAGACCCTTTCCAGGTGGAATGGGGTTTTGCCTCTTCAGGGTTGTCAGTACACATCCGCCAGTGGGGTCCTGGGTGTCCAATGTGATCTGTGGGTTTTTTTATTCCCGTGGTTTCAAAGATGCTGAAAAAAAAAGATACACCATCTAGGGAAAAGGGTTGCTTGTGGTTAGCTTAGCTCTCACAGAAGTGGAAAAAATTGCACGACAACAACCAATTGTATTGAGAGGCCTTTTCAAAGTTATCAAGGCAGTCACTGCTGGGACGGGGCGGCCCAGGGGGCCTCAGTGAGAAAGTGTTATGCACAGATTGAACGTTACTGTAACAACTTCTCAGTAATTGAAGAAGCTGTGAAAGGTGTGAATGATAGATGGGGGGTAAATGGGTGCCGCAAAAACACTGCTTTTTGCCCTACAGCTCCAAGCATAATTCCCTCACCACGGGGACCAAACGATTCCAAGAATCCAGCAAATTACCCTGGACAACCTGTTTTGGTGGACCTCCCTACTGTAGGGGAAGTACCACTAGTGCTAAAAACTCCTTTGAATAATTATGCATGGGTAGTCTCTGACGCCCTAGGGAAAGAGCATCGGATGAATTACACGCTGGACAATTCCATCATTCTAATTTTCTGCCTCTTGGTGGCAGATTTTGTTGAGTTTACTTTTCACAGGGGAACTCCGAGGGACATGAAGATCACATAAACAATGATAAAACTAGTGATACTTTTCTGCATCCTACCACAACCCCATGGCCAAAAACTAGCTGAGTTTGAATTTTAAATACTAATTAATAAATTGGTTGCCACAACTAGAGATTTGACCAAATTACAGCAACCGCTGCAGTCGTCCTTATCGGCTTTGGGAACACATCAGTGGTTATTATCAAACATATTACCAAATTGGGAAAAGGTGTATGTAAATGATCACAAACTGGTAATTGGTCCACTCGGTGCTACACAAAACAACATTTCTTTGGCCCTCAGCTGTATCCAGGCTCAATTGTGGATGCAGTCAGTTGCTGCCTCTTTTATAAGAGAAGGTGAAGAAGGCACTTTTCCTACTGAAATTCGGAAAATAATTTGGGAAAGTGCCACTGATTTTGAAAGAGAATTCCAATCCTGGTGGAACTTAGTGAATTTTACTTACAATCCCATTACAAACATGGCCACAGCTTTTGTGTTAATGTGATGCCTCAGTGCATTTGATATTCCATATTGTTGCGTTAGGGCTGAATTATGATGGAGCTATTTTTATCTTTCCAAGCATAGGGAATGGGCCCATCAAATTGGTGAGAAATGGTAAACTGTTAACTTAGAATCCTGTATTGTCCGAGAACAACAAGGGTTCATCTGTGAAAGTAATGCAATTATAGCCCAAGACATTTGCCTGGACACAGAGCAAAATATCTGTCATTTTGAAATTTATCCTAACGAGGCTCCTGTAACAGTCCTTATATATAAAAGTAATGGTTGTGTATGCTTTAGAACTGCTTGTGATGTGGTATTTGCAGAAAACATAGTAATAGATATCAAAAAATCATTCAAATTTTTGTGCTTGTAATTTTACTAAAGTTACAAGATGTGATTTTTCTTATAAAGATCCAATTACCTCTTGTTAGCTTTTGCAATCAAATTAAACACTGATTCACCTACTCCCATTGGAATGAACCTTACTTTGGTAAAGCAATTGTTGCTTCATCAGGATTTAATACAAATTTTGGAAAAGATCAAGAAAGACGGACAGAAAGCCCTGGTAACTGTTCATAATGTGAAAGAAATGCATTGTGTTATAGAAAGGGTAAGAAAAGATGTTGAGCACAGATGGTGGGATACTCTTTTTGGGTGGTCACCTACTGCCACAAGTGTCCTGAATAAATTGTGTCATCCCATCATTGTCCTTTTGATTTTAGTTTTAATTGGTTTTGTTTTATCAGCAATCTTACTCATTATGAATTGGAGAATGATGAAATGGTTAACACAGTTGACATCCATAATTAATGCTCATAACCTGGCCAATGTCCTCTCCCCTATGGACACACCCAAGGCTATTGACAGAAGGCAATTATAAAATTTGAATGTGTGTTTTGAAATTATTTTCTCTTGTAATCTTGTGAGAATCACTTTCAATTTTTTTGTGATTTGTTTTGAAAAAAATATTTTTATTAATACTGATGGTTATTATTGTTTTGATTATTTGTGATTTGTTTGATCATTGGAATTAATATTGTATTTGTTTATTGTTTCCTTTTCCTCTCCTACTTTTCCTTTTCCTTTGTTCTCTCTCTCTATATACTGTCTCTGTTTTTTGGGGTATACTACCGATGTTGATGAGTCCTGAAGACTTCACAACGCCACTACAGAACCCTGCTGAAGAAGATCTCTTGAAGACAATCGTGAGTCACGGGGTGATGTAAGAGTCTGTCTGAAGCTCCCCTCATTTGCCTCACGATCGTCATAAGGACCCCGAGAACCCCACTGCAGTTCTGGCCTGCTCCAGGTGGATGCTTGCCAATCCTCTGCAGGTGCATTTTCCTGTGTCACCACGCCACGGTACACGGGCTTTGAGCAGTGTAATGGCAATTCTGTACCTGAGGTTTGCACCTGCTTCACAGCCCCTGCTTCACAACACCCTATGAATTTCCCCACCTCATGGCCAAGGGAACTTTCTGGGATAACTTTGGTGGTTCCCCCATGGAAGATCCCTCATCTGCTTCACAGCCACTGTGACAGACAGAGATCGAAGCCCCCTCCCAAGGACTGAGATTGAGACCTCTATATGAAGCCCCTCTCAAGGACTGAGACATGAGACCCCTACAACCCCAATACAGCTGGGGCTGACTTAACTGCAGCGAGATGTTTGGCTGCAGGTGTGGTTGTTGGACCAAGAAGGCAATGGCTCTCACTCACTGCTAAGAACATGGACTACCTGTTCCCCCTTGGTGGCTTCAATAGATTTACCTGTTCCCCCCATGATGGAGGACTGTAATAAAAACCCCTGAGTTAACCAGAGATTTTGAGAGACTCTCCCTGACGTGACAGGTGAATCCATTGACCAGACTATGAGGACTTCCATCTCCGCGTTTGGTAGTGTCATGGGTTAGTACAGTTTGGTTTTTTAGTTATAAAAGAATGTAAAATAATTCTCCAGGTCAGGACCTGGGAATTGCTTTGGAAGAGACAGGGACCTATCAGAGAGTTAGTTGGAATATTGGCATCTGTTCTAACCACTGAAAATTACTAGCTGCGACTTTGGGAAGTACCATATAAAACCCTGTGAATTTCCTGTAGGTGGGTCCTTTTTCTTCTTTCCTTTGGCCCGAGAGAGACAGGTAACATCGAGCTGGGCCTGCTGCTCCTGCCTTTTGGGGGGAGCTGGCCTGAGGCCTGGCCGGATTCCATCAGCTCCCGGGTGAAGCGGGGGAAGGAGAGGTTGCTGTTTTGTGACAGCTGCTTTCTTCAAACTTCCTTAGAGCAGAGAAAAATCTCTGCCGGGCCCCTGATGGGAGCTATGGGAACCATTTGGGCCGAAGCCACCCCGATTTACACCAAGGGGTGGGCTGAGAGGGCATTTATAATCTTGTCTAGTTTTTTTGTGATTCTGGACTGCCTGAGCACTCCAATCTCTAATGTTTCTGCGTGAGTTTTTCCTCCCTCATCATCTCGGCCTTGAACATCTAACAACACGAGCTACAGAGAGAGAGAGAAACAAAGACTCCGAGCAGATTTAACTCTTTCTTAGCAACATGAAGCTTCCAGAGCTTAGCCCTTCTCTGAGAGAGTAAAGAGAGACCTAGTGAACATAAAGAACAACAGCATGAAGTCAGTAGAGCAAGAGTGAAAAGACTATTAGGACAGAGGGTTGAAGAGTTAGTTGTTCTATTCTTACTTGAGCCATGGAAATGAACGCTATATTTAAGTCCTTCCTGTAAATCATGGGAAAGATATGCATTTGGGGAGATGATTGTTTTGCGTGTGGATTTGAGCAAAGGTGTTTGTGATGAACTAAGTAATATTAATCCTATAAGGTGCTTGAACAGAGATAAAAATGAGAAGCTCCTCGTACCAGTAAAGAAGTGAGAAGATATCTCTGTACCTTGAGGTGAAGAATCCTTTGATTTTGAGTTATTCATCTTTAAAAGGTGACACCCCAGGATGCAGAAGTCTAAGAGCCATGACCCATAAGCAGCTTGGGAAACTGCTCCTGGGAGGGTCACAAAGGCAGGTTTCTCTGGGCGGTTTTGTTTGTGACAGTTTAAAACCCACAAGAGAACTGTTCTAAGTTGTCAGTGGGATCCATGACTCGAAAAGATATTCTTCCCCTAATGAATTGATGAAAGACTGTTGTCAGATAGTGAAACTGACTGAAAATTACAAGTTTTGTCTCTTTATGTTGTTTTGTAAAAAAGTAAACCATTTGTAAGGGGAAGGAAAATATTTTTTTAAGTTTCATTCCATTTTAGTTTTTTTCCAACTTTCTGTTTTTCTATTCTTTTAGTGTATGTTAATAAACTATTTGTTAATTTTCAAGTTAAACTATTTGTTAATTTTCAAGTTGAGCCTGCTTTGTTTTTCTCCTAGTCTCTCTCTCACAAAAAAAAGTAAGTACCAAGACCAAATTTTAGTGAATGTAAAACCACTACAGGTAGCTATACCCCCTCTTTCCTCTCTCTCTTTCTCTCTCTCTTTCTCTCTCTCTCTTAATCCCTCTATCAGATTTGCTGTGGTCAATCAATAAAAGGTGCATTTGTTTTGATTAATGCTGAAATCCCTCGCTGTGTTGTGTTTTCCACTCTGAGATCATTAAACAAACCATCGTGACCCTCGCTCCTACGAGCGGATCATCACATAAGGCTGGAGAGGAAACCGCTGGACAGGATATGGTAAACAATTGACGGAAAACTGAGCAAACATGTAAACTGCTTATGCAAGCAAAATTGCCTGGGAATTTAAAAATCAGCAAAAATAAAAGAGGAGCCCTGCCTTTCCCCAGCGACCACCATAAAGAATGAAAAATCGAAAGCAGACATCGCCACGAAGAATGGAAACTAAACATCACAACAAATAATAGAAACTGGGAGGGAATTACTAACATGAGCATGTATAAATACCTGCAAAATTAATATCTGGGGTACGTGTTGGTGGAGCTCAGACTCCCCACGTACCCCAGCGATGGCTTGCCCGCTTTTTGCTGAAAAGAAAATTAATAAATTGCTTAATCTGACAATGGAATAAAGGCATATCTCTCCTCATTTACAACAATCTGATGAGCCCAACGTGATGCTCTTCTTCCTGGGGGGAAAAAGGCTGATTCCAGGGGGCCACCCCACTAACGTGGCTCTGGGAGCAGTCTGAACCCACCGGCAAGCCGGAGAATAAAAATGACAAAAATCAGGCAAGGAATTTGAGCTCCCTGGTAATACTGCAGTAAAATAAAATCACCTGTAAATCTAGAAGATATAGGTGAGAAGACCAGGCTGTAAGTATCGTTTGGTTGTGTGGGGTACAATTGGTGTGTGTGTGTGTGAGATGTGACCAAGTCACGAAGTGAGAGCGGAGTCCTTCCAACCTCGGTTCTGACTTCCCGCGAGGGGATTGACAAAAGGTGAAGGGATGAAGCAAGTGAAGGAATTTCTAATAAAATTGGTGGGCTGGAGACATTGACTGAAGGGATCTCTAAAGACTGGGGGCCGGAGGCACTGATTGTGGGGATTTTTGTTATTGAAATCGGGGGCTGGAGGCATCAGAGGGAACACCAGTCGGGGTAAAATGGGTCAATGTTCAGGCAAGGACCTAGGCGCTGGCATGGACTGGGGGAGTAGCAAAGGGCCTGGATGGGGCCAAGGTACAGGAAAGAAAGGGAGCACTTTAGTAGATATACCTCAGGACAGTCCCCTGGGCTTAATGTTGAAATTTTAGGATGAATGGGAATCTAGAAAAGGGAAAAGTAAGGAGAAAATTATACAGTACCGTACAGTAAAATGGACAAAGGAAATTATACCACCTGATAATTTGTTTTGGCCAATGTATGGGTCATTTGAGGGTTGGATTTGTCAAGCTTTAAACAGATATGTAAATAAGAAGGAACCTTTTAATCAGGAAGAGAGTGGTTATACTGTCCTGTGGCATGGGTCTTGGCCTTCTCCATTATTCACTTTAAAGACCAAGGAGGAGGGGGAGAAAAAGTCATCTGCTGGGACCCCTGGGAGATGCAAAATGGCCAAATGTGGCCCCTAACTGGGACCACAGCAATGACCAGGATAGGCAGAGCATGGTGGATCTCAGGAACATGATTATTCAAGAGATCCAGGAAGCAATCCCTAGAGGACAGAACATCAGCAAGGCCTTTAGTGGTCACCAGGGAAAAGATGAGCCCCTGACTGACTGGGTAGAAAGACTGAGAAAGAATATACAAACATACTCAGGGTTGGACCCTGACATAGGCATTAATAAAAACCCAGTGTTGCATTGAGCTCTGTGTTATTTGTTTTCATATTGTGTTTTATGTTATTTATTTTTGTTGTAATGGTTTGTTCTGCTCTCCCCTGTTCTCCTGAGAAATGTTGTGTTCTGAGGTTTGTCCCTGCCCCTCTTCCCTGCCAATCCTCCCATATTCCTCCCAGTCCCCTCCTATGGGCCCTGCCTGTCATTCGATTGTTCCTCCCAGCTTCTAGAGAGTTCGGGTAAGGGCATGGAGTGACAGGGCAGGAGCCAAGGCGGTTCCTCCCTTTATGTTCCCATTGGTTTCTTTAAATGTCCCTCCAACCCTGTTCCACTCCCACCTTGTCCCTCATTGGATGTTGGTTTGTCTCCTCCCTTAGTCCTTCCCCTGTATTTAATCCCAGAGCTCCCTGCCCCGGGAGGCTCGGCTGGAGAGATTCCCTAAAGTTCAGATGTCCCCGTGTGGGACTGAATAAACACTTTGAACTTTTCCCTCCAACCGAGTCTGACTTCTCCCTCCATCTTTGGCGAGGTCTCTCCTGTGAAAAGGGGAAAACTCCCTTTGCTGCTCCTCGGGCTCCCAAAATCCAGAGGAATGTTCCCCTGTTGGAGTCCAGGGCATTCCTTTGGCTGCTCTGGAGGGTCTGGGACCTGGACAGGGGGGTCTGGGACCCTGGCACAGAGCCCAGAGGGACATTGGCTTTGATCCCAGTCCATGGGAAAGGCTTCCTGCACTGCGGGAAGGATTGCAAGCCACAGGAGTGTGAAAGAGAGGAGTTTAGCTTATCACAGGGTGAAAAAACAGTAGGTTTGGGTTCTTCAGTATGGAAGTGGATGGGAGCAAGATGGAGGATTTGGGGCGTTGTCTCCTGCTTCTTCTTTCTTCTCCCCTCACTCCATTTCCTGCAGTGACGGCGGCACAAAGTAGTTTAAAGAGATTGGGTCAAAGTAGGGATGAGCTTTTTAGTATAAGTGATAGGTATTGGCAAATAATGATAAATAAAGAACGTGTAACAATTAGTGTAAAAGATAACGACTGCTCAGTGCGGGAGGAGTCACCAGATGCCCGAGCAGCTGCACAGATCTTAGCTGGGCACTGAGAGAATTGTAAGATAAGAAACAATAAACAAAGTGCGCAACCTCGAAAAATCAGAACCTGAAGACTCCGTCTCCTTCTTGTGTCTGGCTCAGAGCTTTGCAGAAAGCAAAAAGACTCTAAAACCACCTGAATCTCAGAACAAAAACCGAGATTCCCCGACTGATGGCAGTGTCAGAGCTAGCCTGGGTGGACGGAGCGCTGCTCCGAGAAGGACACGGCGACACCCGGTTTGTGGCAAAATCATGAAAAGATGTAAGAAAGAAACTCGAGAAGTTAGAGGATTGGCAGCAGAGGGGGTTAAAGGAATTGTTGAAAGAAGTGCAGAAGGTTTATGTACGATGGGATGAGGAAAAAGCAAAGGCAGAAGCTACGGTTTCTGTGGCAGCAGTGAGGGAAGCTCAGAAGGGGAGGTGAGTCCCCAGGAAACTTTAAGAAAACCCCTATCAAAACAACAAATGGGAGCTTAAAGAAACCTGAAAAACCCACTTCATTAACCTGCTTTTAGTGTGGGAGGCAAGGCCACTTCAAAAGAGAGTGCAAAAAGCAGGGGATGGATGAAAAATTGCTTGAAGAACAACAATAGGGGGGTCAAGGACTCTATATCTTGGGGACAATAAGAACCCTTTGAGCCCTCAGTTCAAAAGAGCCCTTGATAAAATTAAAAGTAGGTCACCAAGAAAAAAAAGTTATATTTTTAGTCCACATGGGGGCAGAAAGGTCAGCAGTTTAAAAATTATTAACGAAATGTAAGCCAAGCCAAGAAATGGCTCAAATAATTGGAGTAAAGGGGGAGGCCTTTAAGGTCCCCATTACTAAAGATGTATTAATTGATTTTTTGTATATATATATAAACCTACTGTTTGTTTGTAAAGGCAAGTATCTTCTTTTCCATTCATCAATCAATAGAATCATTTCTATTGTTTCTCTCATCTCTCAGCGCTGGTTTTATCCACCAGCAGACCCAGGGCTTGTTTATAAAAACAAATCTCATTCCTCTCATTCCCAAGGTGGATCCTTTAAGGCCCTTCAATAAATATCTGCTTTATTCTCTTAGCTCTGTCCGGTCTCAGTTCCAGTTCAGCCCTCCCAACTGATCACTATAAACATCAATCCAAACCGAGACTCTTTTGAGCTCTCCTGGAGCCTCAGTGAGCTGCTCCCAGCCCCACAGCTCATCCCCAGGTCCCTACCTTCTCTCTCCGTGTCCTGCAGTTCCTGGGATGGGAGAAGTGCAGCCGAGCTCGGCCAGTCCTGATTTCTTTGGAGGGAGCTGTTTCCTGTGCTATGTGAGCAGTGGGGGAGCAGCTACTGCTTTCCTGTAAATCATGTGTTTTCCTTGCAGCAGTGTGAAAGCGAAACTGCTGCTGCTGCCTCGTTAGGGGGTGAAAAGGTTTTTTTTGGTAACAGGTGGAGTTGGGGATGTTGGAGGTCTTTTCCAACCTTAATGATTCTATGATTCCATGAAAAGCAGCAGAGCTGCCGGGCAGAGCCTGGGGCTCCTGGCTGGAAACCACCCACCCTGCTCCCCTTGGCCTGGATGATGGAATCCCACAACTGGACCCAGGTCCTGTGCCAAGGCCTGTCCTCCCTCACAGGGAACAATTCCTGCCCAAAATCCCATCCAGCCCTGCCCTTTGTCATGGAAAACCATTCCCTGTGCCCTGTCCCTCCATCCGTTGTCCCCAGCCCCTCTCCAGCTCTCCTGGAGCCCTGCAGGGGCTCTGAGCTCTCCCTGGATCCTTCTCCTCTCCAGGGGAGCACCCCCAGCTCTGAGGAGAGGAGGGATGGGGGGAGATGCTTGTTGGTCCCATCACATCAGCTCTGTGCTCTGAACAACACCAGGACACCAGAGACATGACACGTTAATTTTGAGAAACTAAGGATTTTTAGGAAAGTTAAGATAATAAGCTGCTGAATTAGCTGAAGTAGATAGGTAAGCTTTGTTCGCAGTTAACAGAAGCCGGATCTTAGATAAGCTACCCCGGATCTTGTAACTCATTTCTTGTCAGGTTTATGTTTATGTAGTTGTGCTTGTAATGAAAAACAAAATGTGGTAAATAGGACGTAAGATAGCTGCAGATTTCCTGCTTAAAGGACCCATTGAACACAGGAAACTGTAAGTTCTACCAAAGATTCATTTGTCACGAATGCATTGAAAAGGTAGAAAGGTCAGGACGAGGAAGACTCATCTTACTTCCTCATTTTAGGTGACCCCTCCCCAGAATAGACCCCGACTCCTTTTAAGAAACAAAGTAGGCATGCTTAATAGCCTTTTTTTGCCAATTAGCAAGAAATGGGAGGTGACAGGGGTATGAATATGCGTTTGTATTTTGGGTATTCAACACTTTTGTAAATAAAAGGCTTTGTAATTACCTGTGAATTTCGCAGTGCGTATTAGGGAAATATCCCGCGTGCTGCCCGGCCGTAATAAACACAAACTTTCTAACTTTAAACTGTTAGAGAGTTTTTGTCCGTCACAGTTGGGTATCGATACTAGATCAATACCCATATTTCTTTAATAAGTCAGACAACCTCCAAAGCCGTCAGCCCTTGAGCTCGTGCAGGTCGGGGAGATTCCCTGGGCTGGAGCAAGGCCAGAAGATGGAAGATGGGAAACAGGGACCTCCAGCACAGCTCCTGCAGCCAGAGCCAGCCTGTCGGGGGCTTTCCCCGAGATTCAGGTGGTTTTAGAGTCTTTTGCCCTCTGCAAAGCTCTGTGCCAACCGGAAGAAAGAGACAGAGTCTTCAGGTTCTGATTTTTCAAGGTTGCCTGCTTTTTTATTGTTTCTTATCTTACAAATTTCTCAGTGCCCAGCTAAGGTCTGTGCAGCTGCTCGGGCATCTGGCAACTCCCTGACTCCTCCCTTACTGGGCTGTCGCTATCTTTTATACTAATTGCTACGTATTCTTTATTTATCATTATTTGCCAATACCTATCATTCATACTAAAAAGGTCATCCCTACTCTGACCCAATCTCCTTAAACTACTTTGTGCCAACGTCACTGGAGGAAATGGAGTGAGGGAAGAAGAAAGAAGAAGCAGGAGACAACGCCCCAAATCCTCCACCTTGCTCCCATCCACTTCCATACTAAAACCCCAAACCTACTGTTTTCTCCCCCTGTGATAAGCTAAACTCCTCTCTTTCACACTCCTGTGGCTTGCAGGAAGCCTTTCCCATGGACTGGGATCAAAGCCAATGTCCCTCTGGGCTCTGTGTCAGGGTCCCAGACCCCCCTGTCCAGGTCCCAGACCCTCCAGGGCAGCCAGAGGAATGCCCTGGACTCTAACAAAGAGTACCACGGCTGGAGGCCAGGTTGAGAATGACCTTAAAAACATGGGGGTAAAAAGCTTACGGGGAGGAGAACTCCCGGCAAGGGGCCCAGCTTAGTGGGACCCAGCAATGAGACTAACATCTACCATCTCTAAACGAGATGCTTACGAATGGTTTAGGGTTTTTCATTCTTCATGGGAGTTTTTAAGAGCTGCAAGCGGCTGGTCTGCCTGCACAAAGGAGCATTCAGCGGGCTCTTATTGACTCTCCTGACACATCTGCTGCAGCTGAAGGATGGTAAAGTCCTGGGGGCTACTTATGGATGGTTATGGACGATTGTGTGCAGAGTGTCAGCACCATAGATCAGTGGCCCTCCTTCCTGTGAGCCTCCACGTTTTTTAGTTTCTGTGAAGCTGCCTATATCTTTCCTTACACTTTGTTCCTAAGAGCACGGCAAGGAGTGAAAACTGCCAGGATGGCACGGAGTTGCTACCGTCTCTCCGTCACCCTGCGCCCCTCTTCACCCCTATCCCCCTTTCCCTGAAGGCAGGACAAAGGTCAGAACCCGTTCAGAGGCGACGCGGGAGCTACTGTCCTCCCTCCATCCTGTGTCCTCCTTCACCCCCTGTCTCTCCATATCCCCATTCCATGCCTGGGAAGGCAGTGGCCGTGCCATCCTGGGCTTTGCTTCTAAAAATGGCACTTACCACGCGGTTTTGAGATCCCCTCTTTCCCAACCAAGTCCTTTTCTGGTCCTGGAGCTTCCCTTCCCCCCTACCTACGCCCCGTTTTCCTGCAGCTGGCCCCACCCCAGACCCGCATGGCAGTGAAGAAGTGGTGGGGCTGCTCTGCCCAGTGAGGGGCTGGGCTCTGCTGTGGTGGTGCCAATCTCACCACCACCGCCTTGACCGCTCCCTCACTTCACAGTCCTCACCATCTGTTAGAGTCCAGGGCATTCCTTTGGCTGCCCTGGAGGGTCTGGGACCTGGACAGAGGGGTCTGGGACCCTGGCACAGAGCCCAGAGGGACACTGGCTTTGATCCCAGTCCATGGGAAAGGCTTCCTGCACTGCGGGAAGGATTGCAAGCCACAGGAGTGTGAAAGACAGGAGTTTAGCTT
Organism: Hirundo rustica; assembly: GCF_015227805.2. Lineage (NCBI taxonomy): Eukaryota > Metazoa > Chordata > Aves > Passeriformes > Hirundinidae > Hirundo > Hirundo rustica. The sequence continues at coordinate 116,255,766 of NC_053452.1, forward strand.
ATCACAGGGTGAGAAAACAGTAGGTTTGGGTTCTTTAGTATGGAAGTGGATGGGAGCAAGATGGAGGATTTGGGGCGTTGTCTCCTGCTCCTTCTTTCTTCTTCCCTCACTCCATTTCCTGCAGTGATGGTGGCACAAAGTAGTTTAAGGAGATTGGGTCAAAGTAGGGATGAGCTTTTTAGTATAAGTGATAGGTATTGGCAAATAAGGATAAATAAAGAACACGTAGCAATTAGTATAAAAGATAGCAATAGCCCAGTGCAGGAGGAGTCACCAGATGCCCGAGCAGCTGCACAGACCTTTGTTGGGCACTGAGAAATTTGTAAGATAAGAAACAATAAACAGAGCATGCAGCCTTGAAAAATCAGAACCTGAAGACTCCATCTCTTTGTTGCGTCTGGCTCAGAGCTTTGCAGGAGGCAAAAAGACTCTAAAACCACCTGAATCTCAGAACAAAAAAACGAGAACCATCATCCAAAATAGTAACACTGTAACACCAGTACCAAAGCCAAGACGGAACACTGAGGACAACATCCCTCGTGGAGATCAAGGAACTGCACCTTGGGATCTTCTGGAGAGAAGATCAAAGATCTCAAGGATCTTCTGGAGAGAAGATCAAAAGCCAAAGGATTATTGAACTATTAACCCATTAAGTAAAAATTTATTCATTTAGTTAAGTATCATCATTTCTGTTACTTTATCTTTTTGTGACTAAGTTTCAAATGCTTTTCTGTTGCTTGTTAATTTAGCTCAGTAACGTTCGTTTCGGTTTTGCAAACGATTAGGTCAGATTCCCCTTCCTATGAGTTATTCAACGCGCCTTTTAACCAATTTTAAAACGGGGTGTTGTGGAGTGCTCCGGCTCTAAGGAGGCGGGAACTTGATGTTATCCTACTTTTGTGTTAACCCCTCTCTTGACCCAAACCCCAAACTCCACCCCTGCAATGCCCTATAAAAACCCCACAACTCTCGCTTTGCCTGGTCTTTCATCTGCATCCCCCTGGGTAATAAATGGATTCTCGAGCTTAAGAAAATGGAGATCCATCTCGTCTGTTCTCCTGCTGGCACCGGTAGTGTGACCTCCCTGGACACGATGAACTCTGTAACCGCACCTTGCTACACTCAGCTAAAACCCAGGAGTTCCCTGATCCCTCTCCTGACAATTGCAGAGGACGTGTGAAGGGGACCAGAAGCTTCCTCCTCAGCAGAGCCTCTGGTAACAGCCACACTGGGAAGTTAAAAACTAGAATTTTTTGGTAGACACAGGAGCTGTTATTCAGTATTAAATAACCCTGCAAGGGAAGGTAAATGATGACTCCATCACACTTGTCAGTGCCCGTGGTGTCACTGGGACTCACTCCCCTTCTTTCAAGCGAATGAAATTCAAACTGGGAAAATTATGGGTAGTCCACATCTGCCTAACTCTCCAAAACCATTATTAGGAGGCAAGTCACTGGAAAAATTGGGTGCAGAGATCAAGTTTCAGGCAAGGGACTTTCAAATTAAAATACTTAAGAGCAATCGATAAAACAGCACAGTTAACCCATACACACTCTTAACCGTGCTAAAAGAAAATTGTGAGTGTTTCACTGTAATAGATTCAAAGGACTCTTTTCTCTGCACACCTTTAGGCTGTGACTGCCAGGAATTATTCACATTAAAGTGGGAAAATCCACAGACGGGATTGCACCGCCACAAGGATTCAAAAAACTGCCCTACAGTTTTTGGGAACCAACTGACAAAGGAATCAGAAGAGCAGAAGTCCTTTAATCCACAAGGGCCTCCATTGCAATATGTTGATGAAGTCCTGCTGGGCAAAGCTAAAGAATAGGACCAAGACCTGTTGAACTGTGGGACTTTTTAAGATTAAATAATTACAAGCTGTTGAGGGAGAAGACCCAAGCAATGAAAATGACTGTGACCTTCCTGGGTTTTGAAATTCTCTGAGGCCGAAGGAAAGTGAGCATGTGGCATGAACTGCAAGGGAATTGTGTGCCTTTCTCAGAATAGTCAGGGAGTGGGTCAGTAACTTTGATTTTTGCTCCAACCTTTGTATGAGCTTGTAAAACCGCCCATAAAGATTTTATTATACGGTAATTATACTTGGGCTGCTTTCAAAGACTTTAGGAAAACACTGATGAGGGCTCCATCACTGGGTTCGCCAGACCCCACATGACCTTTTGAATTATTCCCTTATGCCAAGGATGGCCCAGCTGCTTGTGAGCAGTCACGGCTATGGTGCTATTGATATAAGTTCCCAAACTGACCCTGGGTCAAAGCAGAACGGTCTCTGTACCATAGATGGTACCACAGATGGGTTTGTGTCCTAGGGTAACTCTATGATGCTTGTATCCCCAGTCGTCTGCTCTGTTTGTGCTGTATATTGAGTTCTGTGCTCTTAAGACTGGCTCTAAGAGCAAGGAGAAACGCGGAGTTTGTTTTGAGAAAACTGCCTGACTCCACATTCTTCTCGGGGCTGGGTGCTGAGGCTTGGAGAGACTGCAGGACAGAGATTTTTTTTTTTTTCTTTTTTTTTTTTTCTTTTAGTTATTTTCAGCTAGCTAGGGCAGAGAAGTTCCCTGGACTGTTTTTTTTAACTTTTTCTTGGAACTGTTTAAACCTGCTCTGGACTGAAAACCCAGGGGAGCACTGGGGCCTGCACCGGGGCCTGGAGCTCGGCATTTTCCAGCAGCGCCGGAGGGACTGGGACTGATAAAAACTGAGAGAGAGCCAAGCTCCACCCACGGCAAGAACTTTCTCAATTTGCCATCTCACTCCAGAACGAGAGGCTTTATTGTTTCATGTTATTCATTCTTTATACTTGTATGCACTTGGTTTGTTAAGTAAAGTAGTTTTTTCCACTTTTCTCCAAAGAAGTTTTTTACCAGACCAGTTGGAGGGAGGGGCCACTTGGGTTTGCTTCCCGGAGGGATCCCATTCAGGGGTTTTCTCCCAAATTTGTCCCTAAACCAGGACAGCTTGGAACAGAAAGGGGGACCACTGCCTGCCTATCAAGTGGTACCTTGGACCCTCAAACCCTCCTCTGGCGTTAATCCTGCTGTGTTTCCATCAGCCACCAAAGGAGAAAGTACTCCAGGACACGATTGGCAACAAACAATCAAAGAAGTTTATTCCAGCTGGCTGGATTTAAAGGACGGCCCGTTAGAGGACTCGCACTGGGAACTGTACACTGATGGAAGTAGCTTTGTTTCCAGTGGAAAACACGTCTGGATACTCAGTGGTGACCCTGAGTGAGATAATTGAATCCAAGGCTCCAGCATTAGATGCTTCAGTGGAGAGGGATGGACTGGTTGCTCTAATGTGCGTATTGGAACTGAGTGAAAGAAAGTGGACATCTGGACAGATTCTTTTGGCGTAGTGCGTGCCCTGGAGAGAGAGAGTGGACTGTTATCAGCACAAGGTACATCGCCCAGATGTGGGACACAAATATCACACTGATTTGGAGCGGTAGAAAAACCGGCTGAGATTGCAGTTCTGCACGGCAGAACACACCAGACCGATACTGAAACCGGCCGGAGAGAAACTTTGTAACACAGTTTTGAGTATTAGGAAGCAGCCATTCTTTATTGCAGCGCTGGTTCATTTGGGGGACGCTTGCTCCGATGGAGTCTGAGGAGTGTTGGATGAGCAGAGCTTTTACCATACGCACTGATTGCATATTCATCCCTACTTACTTTATTTTACACAGTCACACCCCTTACCAGAAGTCCTTATATGCTTCTTTGGGGTCTCTCTCCAACGTCCAGTGTCCTTTTTCAGGGCATGTTCCTTGACCCCTGCATTCGAGCAAGGGCAATATCCTTGTTTTGCATAACTTCTGCTTTGTCAGCCTTGCAGGGCTGAGCTGGCATCCTGCTCGCATTTTTCATGACTTCTGTTTGCCTGAGTTACACCCTTTGTTTCTCCAAGGCTGTGCTGTTCTTCTGTCCTTGTCTAATCCCCCCCTTTCCTTGAGATTAAAGTTCCTTGTGGGAGTCAGTCTCTTAAATTAAATTTCCATTTCCTTTCGGAGTGTAAGGCATCAAAACAGCTACAACACTGGATCTTGATGCAGGCTAAATCCATACAGCAATGATGATGGCAGTGATTATAAACAGATGTTTTACCAAGTCCAGCTGGGTTCCCACGGAGGAAGTTTTCTTCAAATCCCCAGGCAGTGGCAACTTGAGGCTGTGCGTTGTAAAATTTGGGGTTGTTTCCAGATTTCCTGGACATCTGTAGACACTCTACCGCTTTGATCGATGAACACGCAGCAACTGGAGTTAATGACAGTGCACATTCCTCCTTGGGATGCTAAAAAAAGGTCTGGCGCCATTCGGTTTTGTAAAACAGCTTGTGGCAAGCTCTTGACTTCTCCCCAAGGGGCTCTGGCCCCGTTAATTCTGTTTTAATCCTGGAACAACGTACCCGCGATTTTACTGCGTCCAGTTCCGACGCTGTAGGAGTTGTCAGCAGTACTCGGAAAGGCCCCTTCCACTTTGGCTGCAGCGGAGCAGCTCCCCACTCACTCAGTCAGACCCAATCTCCTGGCTGGAATTCAGGCCTTGGCCAACCCGATCACGTCAGTCTGGAGATCACTGCCTGCTGCAGATCCCGTGAGGTTTTACTGAGAGAAATGAGGTAATTACTCAAACCGACCCCTCCTTTTAGCACGTGTGTTTCCTGGAGTGTGGCACTTGGTAGGGTCGACCACAGAGCAGCTCACGGGGGCTGATTTCGCTGAACACAGCTGAATTCTTTGGAATAGAGCAACGGATAAGGCTTGGACCCAGGTCAAGGAGGTTTCCTGGCATATTTTACCCAATTTGTATGAGTCACTCCCTCCACTTGGCCACTGCTTTGGGCGTTATCATGAGTGAAGATCACAAGCTACTCTCAAGGCTTTCCTAAGCTGTTGTATCATTTCTGCAGCAACGCGGGAACCTCTCTCTGATGACATTCCCAAAGAGGGTGCCTTAAGTTTTAACTTTCATGTTTTTCAGATTCTGAGCTGCCTAGGGGTGCAGTTCTGAGCCTCATATTACGTGCCATTAAACTCTCTTCACGGGGTAGGTGGACAAAATAAATCCTTTTCCTGCTGAAGACCAAGCACAACAGTTACAAGTTTTCAGGCCCAAAAGCACAAACAACAGTGGGCTGAAGAGAGAAAACAAGAAGGGTGGGACTGCATAATCTGAAGGTGTAATTGGACGATTAAACCCCAACATGTAAATGGACCAAAACTTATAAAAGTGTGAGACCTCGTGACCAGGTGTCCATTTTGTGACCATTTTGTGACCATTTTGTGTCCATTTTGTGACCATTTTGTGACCATTTTGTGACCATTTTGTGACCATTTTGTGACCATTTTGTGACCGTTTTGGGTCTACCTGGGGTGTAGACCTTGCCAGGCTCTTGTACTGCCCAAGGTGGATTCTTTAAATGCAATAAATACCTGCTTTATCCTCTTAGCACTGTCCAGTCTCTTTTCCAGGCCAGCCTTCTCAAGGCATCAAAGGTACCCCCAATCCAGGTGTTATTTGGTTCTTCAGTCACTCCCCTCACCTGGTTGGTGTGACAAGGGAAGGCTTCTGGCCTCCCAGAAAAGGAATCCACCAGAACCACAAGGGATTTACACCTCCCTTGTCCGGGCAACTCAGTAAAATCAATCTGCCAATGCTCACCCAGAACATTTCCAGATTTTATGGCTCCCAGCGTTATTTTGTCCGCCTCGTTTGGGTCATTTCTTTAGCGAACTACGCTTCGTTGGATTCTTGATTGCACAACCTGAGCCGCTTTAGACCCGATTACAGATTTTTGCGGACGTTTTCAAAGTTTTTCAGCACTCCAGTGAGTGTTTGTGATCCCCTGTTTCACACAAGATCAGCTCTAGAACTACTTTCTGCCTGGCTGGGATAACTTCCCAGCCTCGTGGATCAAATTTTGCTTCTGCTGTCCTTATCAACTCCTGCACTGGGCAGGATCCGGATTTTTCGGGAGGGGGTCACGGTGGTCTCAGGGCTCCTCCAGCACTATTCCTGCGTGTGTTGCTCAGTCCCAGCTGCTTTGTCCTTGCACTCCATGTCCTCTGCTCCCACAGGCTCTGTGACATCCTCAGGGACATCATCTTCACTCTGGGGAGAGGAGGGAAGGTGACACTGTTATAAATAACTACATAGTTATTTATAAATATAAATATAAATATAAATATAAATATAAATATAAATATAAATATAAATATAAATATAAATATAAATATAAATATAAATATAAATATAAATATAAATATAAATTATTAATAAATATGTAGTTGTTGGGTTTCCCTATTATATGGGCTTTTGCAAATTATTTATATTTATATGAATAAATATTTATAATGCAGTTTGTAATCACCTTTTAACTGCTTTTGATATAGTGTAATTTGTCGGGCTTTAATGGTTAATACCCTAATCCCTGTATAGATTATAGATTTTAGTGTGATAAATATGTTATAGTTTAGGCTCTCTATTAAAATAGAGACTATGTCCTGTGTATTATAACATTAACTTTTGCAGAAGTAATTGTAGTTGTGAAATAATAACGGACGCCTTTATTTTCGTACCTAACTAACAATACTGAAATAACTAACATTGACTACAAGTGCTTGTAAAAATGGCTAAAACGTCTGTATAAGATAACATTGAAAAGAACCAAGCAAATAACACCGAAAAAGCAAAAAAAATAATCTACCCCCCCACCCTTCGGCTCCCAATAACTGTCAAACCACAGACCAGGGGGCCTCGTGAGGAAATCAAATACAAAACTCTCAAAATCACAGTCTGCACTGTGGCGCGTGCTCTGAGCTAAAGAATTCCCGGAAAATGTAAACTCAAAGGAATGTTCGAATATGCCTGACCCTCATAAACCTGCATTTGACCAACGCAATGAAAAAGTATCTAAGAAGCGTCGCTACAATTAACTGTGCGCGCCCGGCCCCGGCTGAGCTCCCAGCGCTTGTTACTTTTGCTTTCTCCCTTACGAAACCTTTCCAAATTTTAAGGAGCGAGCCCCGTTTCTCACACCACCACCCCCGGGCGGGTGCAGCCTCCGCCCAGCCGCCGGCGCGGGGGATGCTCACCGCCAGCGATGCTCCGCAGCTCCCGCATCTCCTGCTGCAGCCGCAGCCGCAGCAGCTCCCGCAGCAGCTCCCGGCGCCGGCTGCGCGGGGCGACCCCCATGCGCCGCAGGGAGCCCTCGGTCAGGCGCAGCAGCGCTCGGCCCGTCAGAGCGTGTTCCCGAGCCAGCGCCTCCGCCCCGCCGTGAGCCGCCAGCCAGGAGCCCACCTCGGCCTGCGACCACCGCCCCGCCGGCTGCTGCGGCCCCTCGGGCTCCTGTGCGGGAGGAGAGGAGGAGCCGGTTGTCCCTGGAAAGCCGCAGGGTCGAGCTGGCGCCTCTGTGACGCGCCCCACGCACAGCCCGCGGTGGCGTCCCTGCAGAGATGCTGGTGGCTGCAGCCTCGTCCCCGTCCTCGGCTCTTGGGGGTCGCCAAATCCCCGCCTGTGGGGGTCCCCCATCCTCCACCCCCGGGGATCCACCCGTAGGAATCCCCCAACCTTCACCCGTGGGGATCCCCCAGCCCCTGCCCATGGGGGTCCCTTAAATCCCCAAACCCATCTGGAAACCTGAACAGCCGCCCATGGGGTCTCCCACCCTCCCCTTGTGGGGATCCCACGTCCTTCATTCGTGGGGGTCCCCAAACCTCCACCTGTGGGGGGGGTCTCACATCCCCATCCATGGATGTTGTCCCCCCTCCTCCATTACTGGGGTTCCCAGCCCCTTCCCACTCTCACCTCAGCCTCGGGGCTCCCCTCCAGTGGTCCCTCAGCCCCCTCCTCCACCAGGAGGTCCATGTGGGGCCGGGGACAGGGCACGGGGGCAATTCTGGCTCCCTGCAAAGGTGGCTCCGTCAGCGGGGGGGAGGGGGTCCCCTGGACCAGCCCCCCATGTCCTGCCTGCCGCACAACCCCCCAGCCCCTCACCCTGGCAAACCACCACCCCGCGGTCCCTCCTGGGGGTACACAGCCTGGGTCCCCCCCCAGCACAAGGAGCTGCTCCCGGGGGTCCCGGTCCCCTCGCCACCCCGCCGTGACACGCTGGTGACATCAGCCCCGGCTGGGCCGTGCCCTGAGCCCGGAGGGGACACCGGCACCGCCCGGCTTCCCCCTCCTCCTACCTCTGACCCCCTCCTTCCTATCCCCCCCCTCATACCTCTGACCCCCTCCTTCTTATCCCCCCACTTCCTCCTACCTCTGACCCCTTCCTTCTTATCCCCCCGCTCCTCCTACCTCTGACCCCCTCCTTCTTATCCCGCTCCTCTACTCTGACCCCCTCCTTCTTATCCCCCCGCTCCTCCTACCTCGGACCCCTTCCTTCTTATCCTACCTCTGACCCCCTCCTTCTCATCCCCACGCTCCTCCTACCTCGGACCCCCTCCTTCTTATCCCCACTTTCCTCCTACCTCTCTCCGGGTCCGTTCCCGACACCAGGACGGCGAAGGGAACCTTTGCCCCGGCGCTGGCACAGCCCCGGGCGTGCCCCGACAGCTGCCCTGCCTGGCACAAGGGACCCCCCCCGGGCATCCCGGGGAGCCGAGGCACAGGGCCGGGTTCCAGTGGGCTCCATCCACACCGGGAACCGCTCAGGAGCTCTGCCGAGGCTCCCCCAGCCCACCCCGCCACCCTGAGCCCCTTCCACCTCCGCACGAGCACGGGACGCACCGGAGCGGCTCCGGCCACGCTGGTGGCGGCGGCAGCGAGGGTCCCAAAGGCGGCGGGGACACGGGAGAGGCACCGGCGGAGCAGGGGAGGAGCGGGATGAGCCTCCGGGATGAATCACATCCGACGGGCTGCAGCCCTGCCCGGCCCGGCGTGTGCGGATCAGCCGCCGCCTGCAGCTCCCCAGGGCGCTGCTCTGCCCCCGCAGCAGGGAAGGGGTTAAAACCCTCCCCAAAAAAACCCACCCGCCCGTGGTGGTGTTTTTGAAGGGCAGGGCTGGAGTGCCCATGCCGGGAGGGGTTTAACAGCCGCGTGGATGTGTCACTTGAGGACGTGGAGCAGAGGCTTTGGCAGCGCTGGGGGTGTGGCTGGACTGGATGATCGCAGTTTTCTTTTCCACCCGGAACGATTCTGATTCTGAAGCAACCGCGGCCCTGCTCGGGCCCTGGCAGTTACCGTCTCCTCCTGGAGCAGTGCTGTGGCGCAAGATCTCCGGTGAAGGATAAACAGGACGGGCCGGGTGTTGCACCCATCCCTTATCTCAGCCGAGCCCTGGAGCAGGGCAGGGCAGCAGGTGGTGGGTGGCAGGAACTGCTCCTGGCATAAAAAGGACTCAGAGGTGCTTTAGGAGAAATTCTGTTCCCTGGCAGGTAACAGCAGCCACCCTCAGCATCACAAAGCCATGGGGAACAAATGAAGAATATAATGAGGATATGAAACAAAAGAACTGTCTCATCTTCCCCAGTACCTGGCAGAGACAGCCCTGCACACTTGAAGTTTATCAACACCTCAGAGCCCCCGGCAGGGCCTAAAGGGGCTCCAGGAGAGCTGGAGAGGGAATTGGGACAAGGCATGGAGGGACAGGACACAGGGAATGGCTTGGAGCTGGAAAAGGGGAGATTTGGATGGGATTTGGGGCAGGAATTGTTCCCTGGCAGGAACACCCTGGCAGGGTGTTGAGGCCCTGGCACAGCTGTGGCTGCCCCTGGATCCCTGGCAGTGCCCAGGGCTGGGTTGGAGCAGCCTGGCACAGCGGGAGGTGTCCCTGCCATGGCAGGGGGTGGATTAGGTGACCTTTAAAAGCCCCTGCTCACTCACAGCAGCTGTGATTCCATGATTTCAGACAGCCAACACTCAGTGTCAGCTCACAGCCACCACCACAGGAACAGTCCCCAAAACATTTCAGGTGAAGGGAGGGAAAGAAAACAGCCAGAACCAGGTTTTCTCCTGATTTATTGCAGTTCCATCAGCGACATTCATTCATCAGATGCAATTTGCTCATTCCAACACCATTTGGACAGCATGGAGCAAACTGCCCCCTCAGAGCCCAGCTCAGCCCCTGGGACTGAACGTGCTGCCCCAAAGAACTGCTCCTCCCCACAGCATTACCTCCCCTCTCAGCCCACCCACCTCCACTGCTTCATGTTCTCCTGATCTCCAAACTTAATTCTCCAGACAGAGCTTTGGAATCATTTTTGTTCCCTGATGGGAGAAATCCTGAAGAGCTACCAGAGGGATCAGACAGTTACAAGGAGCCTGCAGAGACTCAGAGCCACATGAACTGTTCCTCTCCTGGAAGTGGAATAGAGCGTGCTCATTAGATAAAAATTACTGGCTGAGTAGATAAAAGGGATTGACAAAGGCCACAAATCCCCTCTCCAAGAAGGATTGGGTGCAGGATTTATTAGTGCATTGAAATGGCATTGCCAGGCACAGGGTGGAGGGAGCACGCTCCCAGCGCCGTTACTGGGGGTAAAGCTCCACGATCATCGCGTGCCCCTGCGGACAGAGAGAGACAAAACATCACAGGAACGGCTCGTTAACACAGATGAGACTAATTATTACTAATTATTACAGACACAGGCTCCCAAGCACAGCACCAAGAACATGAGCCACAGCAGCTGGACAAGAGCCCAGGGGTGCCCAGGTGGGCAGGAGGCCCCAGGGCTGTGCCATCTCTAGGGTGACAGCAGGACCAGGGCAGTGCCCGTCCCCTGTGCTGGCACTGCTGGGGCACCTCCAGTGCTGGGGCAGCTCTGGAACCCTCCTGACAAGAGAGACCTGCAGGGGCTGGAGCGTGTGCAGGGAAGGGAACGGAGCTGGGAAAGGGAATGGAGCCCCAGGAGAGGCCGAGGGAGCTGGGAAAGGGAATGGAGCCCCAGGAGAGGCTGAGGGAGCTGGGAAAGGGAATGGAGCCCCAGGAGAGGCCGAGGGAGCTGGGAAAGGGAATGGAGCCCCAGCAGAGGCTGAGGGAGCTGGAAAGGGAATGGAGCCCCAGCAGAGGCTGAGGGAGCTGGGAAAGGGAATGGAGCCCCAGGAGAGGCCAAGGGAGCTGGGAAAGGGAATGGAGCCCCAGGAGAGGCTGAGGGAGCTGGGAAAGGGAATGGAGCCCCAGGAGAGGCTGAGGGAGCTGGGAAAGGGAATGGAGCCCCAGCAGAGGCTGAGGGAGCTGGGAAAGGGAATGGAGCCCCAGCAGAAGCTGAGGGAGCTGGGACAGGGAATGGAGCCCCAGCAGAAGCTGAGGGAGCTGGGACAGGGAATGGAGCCCCAGGAGAGGCTGAGGGAGCTGGGAAAGGGAATGGAGCCCCAGCAGAGGCTGAGGGAGCTGGAAAGGGAATGGAGCCCCAGGAGAGGCTGAGGGAGCTGGGAAAGGGAATGGAGCCCCAGCAGAGGCTGAGGGAGCTGGGAAGGGGAATGGAGCCCCAGGAGAGGCTGAGGGAGCTGGGAAGGGGCTGAGCCTGGAGAAAAGGAGGCTCAGTGGGACCTTGTGGCTCTGCACAAGTCCTTGACAGGAGGGGACAGCCAGGGGGGGGTCGGGCTCTGCTCCCAGGGAACAGGACTGAGTGGTGATGGGGGGCTGCCAGAGGTGCCAGAGGGAGCTCTGAACACCCAGCACGAAGAGCTGAGGGAACCAGACAGGATTGCAGAGTCCCAGCAGGATCAGCCCCGCCATTCCTGCCCTCTCCCAAGGGAACAGGAGCACAGCACCATTACCTGCCCTCCGGCAGCACAGGCAGCGACCAGGCCGTACTGTCCCCCCTCCTTCTTCAGCCTGTGGGCAGCTGTGATGACCAGGCGGCAGCCAGTGGCCCCAAAGGGGTGCCCCAGGGACAGGGAGCCCCCCCAGGTGTTGAACTTGTCCAGGGGAGGGGCTCCAACCTGCAGGGACACAGAGGGACACACCCCATCGTCACCTGGCTGGAAGGGGATCATCCCACCTAATCCCAAACCCAAGTCCAGGATGGCACATCCAGGTGGCTGATGAGGGGATAAAACCACCCCAGAGGAGTTCCTGCTTCACCTGCAGCCCCTCAGGGAAGCCCTGAGCTGTTTTTAACACCCTCCTCTCCAAGGATTGTGCCTCTGGATCTCCACCTCCTGCCGATGAAGGGAATAGCATCCCGAAGAGATTTCATTTCCCAAAGAAAGCGCGTGAATTGGGATTTGCGAACCCGAGCTCAAGGAGCATCAGTGCTCCTCACAGGACACAGCCAGAGCCTGGCTGTGCAGCACCAGCACCAGCAGCTGCCAGGAGGGAGCCCAGTAACTAAACCCAGTTTAACTGAATTGGAGAGAAAAATGAGTGCAGAGTGCTCCAAGGGCTGGAGCCCCTCTGCTCTGGAGCCAGGCTGGGAGAGCTGGGGCTGCTCACCTGGAAAAGGCTCCAGGGAGAGCTCAGAGCTCCTTCCAGAGCCTAAAGGGGCTCCAGGAGAGCTGGAGAAGGGACAAGGAGGGGCAGGACAAAGAGGAAAACATCGTGACTGTGCCTCACCTTTGACTTCCTGCCCATGTAGTTCTGCGCAAACCAATCCGAATCCATGGCTTTCAGGTTAGCCAGGATCTGCCCCTGCAAGGGAGGAGAGGGTGACACTGGTGATAACCCGAAGCAGAGGGCTGCAGGGAGCCAGCCCAGATTTCCAGCACTTACAGCAAAAGCCTCGTGGAACTCAAACACATCGATGTCGTTCAGGGTGAGCCCGGCCTTCTCCAGCACTTTGGGAGTGGCGTAGGTGGGGCTGGAGGAGGGAAGACACACAAGTCTGACACCCGTGCCTCCTGTCAGCACCATCCCCCTTTTTCCAGAGTCACATCCTTCTCCCTGGGCTCATGGCCCAGCTCTGCCCATCCTCAGAACTACTCCTGAGGGGCCCCAGCAATCCCGGGGTGTTCCTGCCACAGCTGCTCTGGCCTGACGAGATGCAACACCTCCCAAAAACACAGCGTGGCAAGAGAAGGCTGTTTGTGGGAGCAGGGGCTGTGGGGGGATGCTCTCCAATCTCCACCTACCCCAGGAGCAGCTGGTCCTTGGGATCCTGGGACACGTACACGAAATCCCTGCGCAGGAAAAGGGCTGTCAGTGCCAGGGAGAGGAGGAGGGAGAGGGAGCAGAGGCCGCTGGAGCAGCCCCTCCTACCTTAGGTAGGCCTTTGGTTTGTAGCCCATGGCCAGGGCCTTCTCCTCAGACATGATGAGCATCGCCGACGCGCCGTCGGTCTGCAACGGGCAGGGAGAAAGGAGGGTGAGGGCTGAAGGATCTGCACACCACGAGCCCCACAGCCCTCACAAAGAGAGCAGCTGGACATCACCAGAGCCTCCAGGGCACCCCACCGTGAGAGGGGCCCAAAGGCAAGGCTGCTGGATTGGGTGGGTGGAGGGATGGATGGTCACTGGTGATGCCAGCACAAACTCTGCTGAAGCATTTCCTCACAGCCCACGGGCACGATTCAGCCAGGACAGGGGAGCCTGAAAGCCCTGCCAGGCCTGGGACAAGTTGCTTATCCCAAACACTCAGCTGTCCTCCCAGTTCCATCCCAAAACTGAGAATAATTCCGCGATGACGCAAAGCCACAGGCTCAGCACAAGACAAAAATGAGCACTGTGGGTTGGGGACATCAAACCACGGAATGGACCTTAAATCACACCCAGTTCCACCCCTGCCATGGGCAGGGACACCTCCCACTACCCCTGGTTGCTCCAAGTGCTCAAACTTTTTAGTTTTTATGTATTCTTCATGCATTTGGAGCTTTGTAGACCGTTAAAAGCTTAGGTATAACTTCCAGTGCTTTTCCAGCTTTTCTTTCCTTCAGTGAACAAACCCTTTATCCATACATTCCTAAAATATTGTTTAGCCTTGCCTGTTACTTCTCCAAGGACTTTTTATTTTGCACCACGTAATCACAGGCATGATAAAGGTAGGGTAGGAGATGGGGAGGAGAGCAGAAGCCAGGGGGGAATTACTGAACCAACTGCTCCTCCAACTGGCCAATATTGCCTGGATGTTCCAATTGCCCAATCTTGTATTAAATGGCACAAATCTAACTCAGGATGTGGATTTTTGCCATATTCTGTACCTGAAGGCTTTCAAGGAAAGGTTTGCTTTTATACTGTCATTCTAACGTTGTCTGGCAAAGTTTGTGGTTTATTTCCAGGCATCACAAGCCCCATCCAGCCTGGCCTTAGACACTTCCAGGGATGCAGGGGCAGCCACAGCTCTGGAGGACAGGACACAGGGAATGGCTTTCCACTGCCAGAGGGCAGGGCTGGGTGGGATTTTGGGAAGGAATCGTTCCCTGGCAGGGTGGGCAGGCCCTGGCACAGGGTGCCCAGAGCAGCTGTGGCTGCCCCTGGATCCCTGGCAATGTCCAAGGCCAGGTTGGACATTGGGGCTTGGAGAAACCTGGAATAGTGGGAAGTGTCCCTGCCTATGGCAGGGGTGGCGCTGGATGAGATTTAAGGTCCCTTCCAACCCAAACCATTCCACGATTCTGTGAAATTCAGACTAAAGCTACTGACTTCAGTTGTACAACGTGACCAATCTCATCCTGGGACAGAATCCCTCCATGGGCCCTTGAAGGATTGACCTTTGTGAAGCAGCTACAGAGAAGCAAACAGGCCAGACACCCCAAAACTTGAGGGGTTTTGTGATGGATCTTAAAATGAAACAACCCAACAGCCAAATTCCCCAGGCTACATCGGAGTTCCAAGTTACACCTGGAAAACCCAGGAACATTAAAAAGCTCATTCCCAGATGACACCAGCTAAGGGAGGCAGAGGGTCAGGTGGACAGCTCTCCCCTCTGGCTGACAGTGCTGGGAACAGGAATTACCAGGAAGGAGGAGTTGGCTGCTGTGACTGTTCCATAGGGCTTGACAAACGCCGGCTTCAGTTTTCCCATCTGCTCCATGGAGGACGGCCGGATGCCGTTGTCTTTGGTAACCGTGTCTTTGCCTGGTGAAGGGAAAAAAAAAAGTACATTTAAACTAAAAAAAACCAAAAAAAAACCAGCAAAGCACAAGAATTTCATCATCAGGACTCCAAGGGGAAAAAAAAAAAAATCAGAAAATTGTGGGGTTCAGGACAAGCGTGAGGAGGGAAAAGAAAGAATCTGTTGGTGGCATCAGGATACTTAACATGGCTAAAAATGGCACTTAAAAATTGAAGCTACCTCACTTTTCCTCAGAAGAGAGCAAGAAACAAAGTGCTGCCATCTGTCTACTGGAAGGAAAAATTACCACATGGGAAACCCAGCTGAGAAAAGAATTTAAATTTAGGTAAAAAAGCCTAAAAAACGGCCGTGCTGAGTTTGAGGAATAAAGAGCACTGGGAAAACCCAAATATATCCATCTGCAACTATGCTAACTGCTAAGTAAGCCTGTTAAGAAAAACTGTATAAAGAGGAACACATGGAGCCGTGGATCTACAAGGAAAATTTCTCCAGGATACCAATTTGAGTTCCCAAATGAACAGGAATTGCAGCAAAGCGTGTCCCCCGGCTGCTGGGGGGTGAGGAGGTCACCTTAAAAGTTCTCCCCACGCTGTTTCACCTCCCAGTGAGGAGTGTGAGGCCTGGTGAACTGGAACCTGCCACATTCCAGCTCTTCCCGTCCAGCACCTGAGTTAGCAGAGTGGGATTTTGTTGGGCTTGTGTTTGTTGTTGATGTTCTGGGGTACGAAGGTGGTTTTCTCTTGCCTGGTGGAAGAGCAGGGGGATTCTGTGTCCAGCTGTCTTGATTTCCCTTGCTCTGTCACCCTCAACAGCACGGACGTGGGGTTGGCAAGAAAAAATGTAGGTATGTGAAGACAGGACAGAGGGCAGGGTAAGATGGGATATTGGAAGGAATTCTTTGCTGTGAGGGTGGGGAAGGGCTGGGATGGAATTCCCAGAGAAGCTGAGGCTTCCCCTGGATCCCTGGAAGTGTCCGAGGCCAGGCTGGATGGGGCTTGGAGCAACCTGGGACAGTGGAAGGTGTCAGCGCTGGAACTGGGGGATGTTTAATGTCCCTTCCCACCCAAACCATCCCACAGTTCCGTGCTGACACATTCACAGATCCCCTTTACAAACACATCCCCACGCCAGCGATTTTCCAGGGACAAAGAGATCCCGGTAAAACCCACCCAGACCCCCAGAACTCCCTGGGAGCTGCCCCTAGCAGTGAGTAGAGCTGGCACACGGGCACTGTCACCTGGCACTTTGAAGGGCACCACGTCCAGCAGCAGCCCCTCATCCTGGGCTTTCTTGGCCAGCGTGTGGGAGCGCAGGGCGTACTCGTCCTGCTCCAGGCGGGAGACGCCGAAGGCGGCGGCCAGGCGGTCGGCAGAGTGTCCCATGGTCTCGCTGGTGGAGAACTCCGCCACGGCTGGGAGCTGCAGGCAGGCAGGGAAAGTCAGCACAGGTTAAAGAAAAATAAAAATCCCTCCCGGTGTTGGAGTCCAGGGCATTCCTTTGGCTGCCCTGGAGGGTCTGGGACCTGGACAGAGGGGTCTGGGACCCTGGCACAGAGCCCAGAGGGACATTGGCTTTGATCCCAGTCCATGGGAAAGGCTTCCTGCAAACCACAGGAGTGTGAAAGACAGGAGTTTAGCTTATCACAGGGGGAGAAAACAGTAGGTTTGGGTTCTTTAGTATGGAAGGGAATGGGGGCAAGGTGGAGGATTTGGGGCGTTGTCTCCTGCTTCTTCTTTCTTCTCCCCTCACTCCATTTCCTGCAGTGACGGTGGCACAAAGCAGTTTAAGGAGATTGGGTCAGAGTAGGGATGACCTTTTTAGTATAAGTGATAGGTATTGGCAAACAATGATAAATAAAGAACACGTAACAATTAGTATAAAAGATAGTGACAGCCCAGTGCGAGAGGAGTCACCAGATGCCCGAGCAGCTGCACAGACCGTAGCTGGGCACTGAGAGAATTGTAAGATAAGAAACAATAAACAAAGCGCGCAACCTTGAAAAATCAGAACCCGAAGACTCCGTCTCCTTGTTGCGTCTGGCTCAGAGCTTTGCAGAAGGCAAAAAGACTCTAAAACCACCTGAGTCTCAGAACAAAACCCAAATCTCAAGCGTTTCTCCCGAGATTCAGGTGGTTTTAGAGTCCTTTGCTTTCTGCAAAGCCCTGAGCCAGACACAAGAATGAAAAGGAGTTTTCAGGTTCTGATTTCTCAAGGTTTCTTCCTTTTTTATTATTTCTTATCTTACAATTCTCTCAGTGCCCAGCTACGGTCTGTGCAGCTGCTCGGGCATCTGATGAGTGCCCCTGCACTCGGAGGTCGCTGCCTCTTATACTAACTGTTACCTGTTCTTTATTTATAGTTATTTGCCAACACCTACTACCTGTACTAAACAGGTCATCTCTGCTCTGACCCAGTCTCCTTAAATTACTTTGTGCCACCGTCGCTGCAGAAAATGGAGTGAAGGAAGAAGAAAGAAGAAGCAAGAGACAACGCCCAAAATCCTCCATCTTGCTCCCATCCACTTTCACACTAAAGAACCCAAAACTACCATTTTTCACCCTGTGATAAGCTAAACAACCACCTTTCACACTCCTGTGGCCTGTAATTCATCTCTCAGTGCAGGAAGCCTTTCCCATGGACTGGGATCAAAGCCAGTGTCTCCCTGGGCTCTGTGCCAGGGTCTCAGACCCCCCTGCCCAGGTCTCTGACCTTCCAAAGGAATGCCCTGGACCCCAACACCGGGAGCGCACACACAGAGCTGAGGGAGGCGCTTCCCTTCGTTAATTCAGAGCTGCACAATTAACGCACGGCAACCAGACCACAAGAGACTGCATCAAAGGTGTCAGAGAAAGCATCCCTTTCCAGGATTTTGGGAAAAAAAACCCAATGTCCAGGTTGCTGCTCGTTGGGTTGCAAATCCCTCTGGACCCTATTTATAAAGTACTCAGAAAGATAAGGGCAGAATTAAAACCTTCAGAGAAACTAAAATACATATATCTTACACAAAGTAAGTAAGAAGTAGAAATGTAAGTTTTAGTTTTAAATAAGAATATTTTACGTGCCTTAAGCAAATAAAGAGGCTGTGTTAGCTAATAAAAAAAAACTCTAAAGCTTGGTTTAAAATTCAGCAGCGAAGTTAACTAAGCCCTAGACATAATGAAAACATAATGTAGCATTGCTGGCATTCCTAGGTAGAACAGACAGAACTATCAATGCAGAATTTGTGTAAGAAATTACTCCAGGGGTCCCAGAACTGTGTTGGGAGCAGGTGCCTGTGCATTTAACAGGGAATCCAAGACAAAGGGTGACCAGGCCTTTTGGGTTCAGCTCGACCACCACATCCTGGGACCAAGAAACTCCTTGTCAGACACCTCCTCGCCCAAAAGCAGAGCCCAGAGGTGATTTTGGCTTCGTTTTGGTACTTCCAGCAGCACTCAGGAAATCCCTGCATGCATTCAAGTCTGCAATTTTCGTATCTTACGTAGACTTAGGATGCCAGCTCTGCCACACTTAACCTGGGCCTCGCTGCCCTCACACTGAAGGGAGCGACACGGGTGCAGCTTCCTTGTGAAGAGCTCATGGTGGGAAGGAGGGAAGTGCTGCCCCTCTCCATCCTCACCACGTTACAGCTCACACCCCAGTGGCTCACTCTGCTCCTGAGACGGCCCTGGGGATGCTCTTCAGGGGAGTTGAACACATCTGGCCCCTGGCAGGATTTGGCCAGGAACAGGAATCATAAAGCATATTTAATATGCATTAATCAAATTCATCTACTGAGGATATTCCTCTCAAATACTAAAGGGGGTTATCTGTTATCTAGTAAAATTCCTCTGACACTTCAGAATAACCTTTATATTTATGGGAAAAAAAACCCTTCTATTTCTGCCATCTGCAGCACAGTTTGTCCAGGAGTTGCAGAAGGAGGCTTTGCACTAAGTTGGGTTTACTGAAGACAAACATGTGGGAAGAAAAAGCAGATTCTCAAATGCTGTGAGATGCATTAATCAATATTTTAACCCAAAGCAGAGGACAGAGATCAATCACAGTGAACCCCAGGAGCCACCTCACCCATCTTAAATCCCCTCCATCAAGGCCATAAAAATTACCTTTCCACACCTTCTAAGCCAGTTTAGCTTAAAACCAAAAATACCTCGGGAGTGAAGTAGTCAGGGCGGATTTTGGAAATGAGGGAGAGCTTCTGGCCCAAGGTCTTGGCTCTGTTCAGGGTCAGCATCGTCTTCCTCATCTTCCTGCTGTGGCGGATGGGGACGTCGGACATGAGCTCCACGCCGCCGGCCACCACCACGTCGCACTGCCCGGCCGCGATCATGCCCACGGCTGCAGGGAGAGGGGAAGGGGTTCATCCCAAACCCCAGCAGGTGTTTCCACACAGGGAAACGTTTAACACTCCCCCCTTGCTGTTCTTTGTAAGGTAAAGGAGCCAGGATGTTCTTCGTCCTGTGTCTTGGGTTGCAGTATGTAAGTAAAAATGTGTATTCTATCTGCCATCTGTTGAAACCGGCTGGGGAGGGGTTTTTTGGTTTTGTTTCCCTTTATCTCTTGTATAACCCACTCCTCATAACTCTGGGGAGACCTTCTGTCAATGGGCAGCTGTTAAAGCAGCTGGGGCAGTGTTTCTTTATCCCTTCCAGGACCCATCCCTCACCATTCCAGGGGATCTCTGCTGTTCCTGGGCCATCCAGGCTCACTGCAGGGCTGAGACAATTCCATCAGCCCACTGGGAGATGCTCTGTCACCCTGGTTTTTCTGAGTTTTTTAAAGCCTTTTGATTATTCATAAGATGGAGTCAGTCTTCTTAGCTTCTGTACAATATTAGGAGCAGTTTTTGCCTTTTCTCACACATGTAACATAAACAAATCCTTTGTTTTTCATTCTCTGTCCTTTGTTTGCATATTTCTAACCTGAAAACAATTGTAACTGACAGTTGGTCTGGCCATTCGGCTGGGAGGTGAAACCTCCACAAGCCAATCCACAGCCAGACCCACAAATGTATAAAAAGTAAGAATCAAACAGGCTGAAGGGCTCTCGGCCTTGGCTCAGCCTTGGGCTCTCTTGGAGGAACATCTCTGCCCCGTGAATCTCTCGTCTCCGTGTGATTGCTTTGTGTGTCCCGATCACAGTGCTGCAGCCAGGGGAGGAGCCCGGCATTCCCGGCTGGATCACACCTGGCCCTGGGAACAGCAGCACAGCCCGTGTGCACGGGATTGCCAGAGGAGCCCCGGAGCCATCTCAGCACCACGGGAGCTCCAGAGGAAAACTGCACCCTGCTGCAGGATCCCTGCTGCCAGAACCACATCTCACTCAGTCACTGCAGGAGGCTGGGCTGGGCTGGGCCCAACACCCTGAGCAGCAGCGGGACAGCTCTCTGCTCACTCCGGCAGCGGTTCCAGGATTTTTGTTTGTTTTTCTTTTTTGTACTACTGCATTTGTATTTTTAATATTCCCAGTAAAGAACTGTTATTCCTATTCCCGTATCTTTGCCTGAAAGCCCCTTAATCTCAAAATTAAAATAATTCAGAGGGAGAGGGTTTTACATTCGCCATTCCAAGGGAAGCTCTGGCTTTCCTGGCACACACTTGTCTTTCCAAACCAAGACAAAAACACTGACAGGTCTCTTGAGCTGTTCCTCAGAAATGTAGCTATTCTCTATTGGGCTGTTTGCCAAAAAAACTCCACCCAAATCCTTCAATACTGAAAGAAGAGCACAAGGCTCCTCAGCACATTTTCGGGGTGTCGTCGCAGGTGTGTGGGACCTGTCCCTACACTGTGAACGGCTTTGCTCTTTCGTTTTCTATTATTTTCTTCTTTTATTAAAACCTTCTTGCTTTTTCAAGACACACTCCATCATGCCATCTCGCTCGCTATTTTAAACCATTTGCTGTGAGGTGCTGCACATCCTCAGAGGTATTGAGCCCTTGCAGAACAGGTATTGAACATCTGGCTCTTTGAGAAATTCAATACACAGGCAGTGCCAGGAACCTGCCAGAGCATGGACACTCACCCTGACAGAGCCCTGGCTATTCCTGCATTCCTCCTCCAGCCCCTGGCTGGGTCACACAACGTGAGCTCCTGTCACTTGGCTCCCGCTTGTCCTTGTCACACAGAGCACGGAGGGAAGGACAGCCCTGGCAGTTTGAGCTGTGACCCCGTTTTTGAGCCCTGTTTAGGCTAAGCCAAAGATAAAAGGAGCAACTTTCTGGCCAGGGTCAGTCTTCACCTCCCAGATAAACGCTGGGCAGAGATGCTGCTGCAGGCCTACAGCAGACGCTCGGTTCGTGTTATATTTTGTTGGCTAAAAAGCTTCCACAGAATCACTGAGGCTGGGAAAGACCTCCCAGAGCATCGAATCCAACCTGTGACTGATCCCCACCTTATCACCAGCCCAGAGCACTGAGTGCCACACCCAGGAATTCCTTGGACACCTCCTGGGATGGGGACTCCACCATTCCCTGGACAGCCCCTTCCAATGCCTGACCACCGCTTCCAGGGAGAAATTCCTGCTGATGTCCAGCCTGAACATCCCCTGGCACAGCCTGAGGCCGTTCCCTCTCATCCTGTCCCTGTTCCCTGGGAGCAGAGCCTGAGAAGCCCTGGCTGCCCCCTCCTGTCAGGGTCTCCCTGAGCTTCCTCTTCCCCAGGCTAAATAACTGCATTTTTCCTTCCATTCCAGCATTTCTTCAGTTGTTTGGGGTTTTTTTCACATTCACAAGCAGTGCAAGTTGAATAAGGGCTGGAAAAGTGTCACCCCGGTTTTTCTGAGTTTTTTAAAGCCTTTTGATTGTTCATAAAAATGGAGTCAGACCTTTTAGCTACTGTACAATATTAGGAGCAGTTTCTACCTTTTTCTCACACATGTAACATAAACAAATCCTTTGTTTTTCATTCTCTGTCCTTTGTTTGCATATTTCTAACCTGAAAACAATTGTAACCAACAGTTGGCTTAGCCACTTGGCTGAAAGGTAAAAAACCCCAGAAGCCAATCTTCTGCTAGACCCACAAATGCATAAAAAGTAAGAAATAAACAAAGAGGCTCTCTCTCCACCTGGATTCAGCCTTGAGCCGGATCGGAGGAACCTCTGCGCTCGAAAATCTCTCTCTGTGTAACTGCTTTGTGTGTCTCGGTAATAGAAAAGAATTCCTGAGCTCCCTCTCAAGCCCACAGCCTGTTCTTCCAGCCCCCATACCTGTGGTCATGGCCTGGTTTGAGGAAATGCAGGCCATGGTGACGGTGTGGGCCGGAGTTTTGTCGGAGAACCCCGCTCCCAAGGCAGCCTGCAACAACAAGAGTGGCTGTTAAACCTTCAGCTGCTGCTCCCAGGCCAGAGCTGCCCCTGCCCAGCACACCTTGCCTGGTGGAGATGAAGACAAAGACATGGAGTTTTCACCCAGTTAATTATGGCAGCATAATTAATTCCCCCTCCCCAGACTCTGGAGCAGGAGCTGGGCTGCAGTGAGAACAGTCACTGCCTCTCCACGTTTTTCAGTAGAGACAAACTAATCACACCCCTCCCATATTAAAAAAAAAAAAAAAATCACATCAAAAGAACCTCCAACTACTCGACATCATCTTTGCTTCACCTTATTGGCAAAGGCAACAAAGGGGTGATTTAAACCCCTCAGCGCAAGGCGCTGTGGCTTCGCAGAGAGCAGCAAAGTGCAGAGCAGTGACTCATCTGAGCAGCCCAGAGCAGCTCCCCGAGACCTTCCCTACTTGGGACGTGGCCAACTGGTTGAAAGTTCAGCAGTTGTTCCCAAGTTAAAATTACCCTGCAGCCCCATCTGACTGGCAGGTGACCAAAGGCAGGCTTTGCATTCACGAGGCCGAGGCCGCACAGGGAGCCCAGGTTACATCATGGATTTACCCAGGTGCAGAGCACAGCAGAGCCCCCAGGTTAGCAAAGATCAGCCTGCCTGTGCCACGGCTGCAGAGGATCAGCTGCTCTGGGGACAACACAGGAATTGTGTTTTCTGGCTGTTGGAACAAAGGGCAGCAAAGCTGCTCCGCTGCAAATCCCGCGAACGCTGTGTCTGAGCAGCCAGCTGGAGGAAATAAATAAGTACCACAACAAAGCAAACCCTCAGAGCACCCTCTGCTCCTCCCCAGGACACCAGGCAAGGCAGCATTCAAGTCCAACTGGTATTTAAGAGCTGAGGGATCAGCAATCCTCAACAAAACCTTCCCTTGCAGGGAAGAGTCAAGCAGAGGCTTCACAGCATTGAAATATGAAAATCTGATTAAAAAAAAAAAGATGCTAAATGAAATCTGTGGCAGATTTCAACGGGAGGCAGAGAATCACAAAACCATTTCCCTTGTAGTCCCAGGAACTCATTTAACAGACAATACTACACGAGTACTTCACACTCTCAAGTCAGTAATACAGGGGATTCATTTTCAGCAAGGATTTGTCATCTCAGACTCGCATGGAAATGCTGCACAGAACCCACCTCTCTGGCAACATTACTCGTTTTCACCTCCTGGATAACTGTGCCATAAACAATGTAATCAACAACATCCCTTGGGACACTGGTCCGGGTCAGCAGGCCCCTAAGGAGAGGATCAAAACAAAAGGAGTTTGCATCACATCAATTAGAACCTCTCCAACATCCTCTTCCTGCCAGCTTGGCTGGAGAACAAGGCAACTACAGAGCCACAGCTTCCGTCCCCCTCTCAGAAGAAATCTCATGTGTGCATGTGGGAAGTGGAGTTGATTATGGGCTGCAAACAATCACGGTGATAATTTCACTATAGATCATTACAGAACTTCATTAAAGCAATTAGTTTATAGCCCTTACACCCCTCCTTCCACAAAATGGCTCACAGAATCATCAAATGATTCCCAGGATGGTTTGGGTGGGAAGGGACCTCAAAGCCACCCCCTGCCATGGGTAGGAACACTTTCCACTGTCCCAGGCTGCTCCAAGGCCCATCCAGCCCGGCCCTGGACACTTCCAGGGATGGGGCAGCCATCTCCAGGCTTCTCCAAGCCTTCTCTCTTCTCCACAGCACTTTGCTCTGCCTCTCAACAAAACAAACCCGGTGTTAATGACCCTCAGAACAGAAGGGACAGGAGGGTTACAGAATTAGCTCAATATCCTCATTGTCACCTTACTTCCTCTGTGTTGCCCAGGTTGGTTTTTTTTTCCCATCAGATATGAGCACACCTCAACAGCAGCTCTGATCTCTGTGTCTGGAAAACTACAGCTGGGAATCAAATCCACTAAAATTTGTCACCACCACCATCTCTTTGCATCAACACCGACCGACTGAAAAGCCCAACAACAACACAAACCCCGCTGCTTCAGCCACCCACTACTGTGGAGGGAGGCCAGGAAAAATAAAAGCATCTGAGCTGTTCAGAGCCTTAACTCTGCAACCCTGAAACCTCAGCAGTTTAACAAGAACTCTGAGCCCTTCCAGTGTTGCATTTACTTACTGCAGCGCTGCTCTGGCTAAGTCATGTGGCATCAGATCAACGTACCTGGAAGGTGAAAGGGAGAGGAAGAATCTCAGAGGTGTGAGAAATCAGAGCAGAATTCTCAGTACAGAAATCAGGACAGACTTTTCCTGTGAGCACTGAGCGGCAGCAAGAACTGGGCACGGACCAGAAATGCTCCACTGCGCTTCTGAGCAAACATTTCAAGGAATCAATGTGGGTGGGAAGAGACACTAAATCTCATCCAGTGCCACCCCTGCCGTGGCAGGGACACCTCCCGCTGTGCCAGGCTGCTCCAACCCGGCCTTGGGCACTGCCAGGGATCCAGGGGCAGCCACAGCTGTGCCAGGGCCTCAACACCCTGCCAGGGAACAATTCCTGCCCAAAATCCCACCCAAATCTCCCCTTTTCCAGCTCCAAGCCATTCCCTGTGTCCTGTCCCTCCATCCCTTGTCCCCAGCCCCTCTCCAGCTCTCCTGGAGCCCCTTTAGGCCCTGCAGGGGCTCGGAGCTCTCCCTGGATCCTTCTCCTCTCCAGGTGAGCAGCCCCAGCTCTCCCAGCCTGGCTCCAGAGCAGAGGGGCTCCAATCACTGCACCAAACCCACAGAAAAGCAGCAGTGATCACATAAAGAAATCCCTTTTCCATCCCAACAGCCAGGTGTGGCTCTAGCTCAGCTGTGGATTTGGTGGCACAACAACCCAGGAAGAAGAGCCTACAGCAGATTCTTGACCCCCACCCTGCCAGTTTTGTGAAAGTTGTTGTTTCATCTGCTACAGCTTTTCCAATTGCTCCCTCTAGACGTGCCCTTACCCTTCCCAGGATTCATACACACGGACAACCTTCTTCAAACCAAATTTTTGCACTAAATAAGCTGGAATAACTGCAGCAGCCCAACTCAGGGCACCTCCTGAGCCTTTAAGCCCAAGAATTACTGCATTAAAATGAACAAATGAGATTTTTCCCAGAAAGAGTCGAGTATTAACCGAGCCAGGGGGTGTTTTCTGTGTTTTACTCCTCTTTGATACTCACGAGGTGCCAGACTGCAGGAAGGGAATGCGGACACCCTCCACCACCACCACATTCTTCACCCCACTTTTGCCCAAGGTCTTCTTACTCTTGGCCTGGGCTGTGAAGAGAGAAGTGGTGGTGACAAGAATATCAGCAGGTTTAATATAGATCCTGCAGAAACTTCTAGGGAACAAAGAAAATTGTCCTCTTTTGGTGCATAAGTGAAAGGCAGGACACCTGAGCTGGAACCTTGGAATGGTTTGGGTAGGAAAGGCCCTTAAAGCTCATCCAGTGCCACCCCTGCCACAAGCAGAGACACCTTCCCCTGTCCCAGGGTGCTCCAAGCTCCATCCAAGCAGGCCTGGAACACTTCCAGGGATGGGGGCTGTGCCTCATCACCCTCACAGCCAAGAGTTTCTCGGGCATAATGGAAAGAAATTCTCTCTCCAGTGGGAGAGGTTCAAGACAAGGGATGTCACGGTCCAGCATCATTCCACAGGCCAGTGCCAGGCTGGAACTCCAGCACTGTCTGGAGATTGCCTCAGGCTCTTCCCAAAGCACAGGGGAGGACAGGGAGCTCCTGTCCAGGCCTGTTCCCAAAATCCCAAAGCATGAGCAACCTGAGCAACCCACACAGTGAAGCCAGGGCATGGATCACCCCAACCACTCTCTCTGGACTGTGACTACAAACTGGGAATGGCTGCTGGGAGCCAGAGGCAGACTGGGAACGGCTGCTGGGAGCCAGGGCACTTAGAGGATGAGAGGACTCTGCTGCAAACACTGGTTTGCCTGAAGTTTTCCTTGCTTGCAGCTTTTCAGGAACACCTGAACCACTCTGCACCATTTTTAAGTGGAACAAGACTCTGGGAAAGGGAGGCAGCTTCCAAAACAGCCTTGTCTGGCACAGAGCCACTGAGATTCCTGGTGTTTTCCCCTTACCTGAGGCTTGGAACTGCGAGGAGCAGCTGAGCGATCGAGCAACTGGAAAACAAGAAAGGGGGGAAAAAAAATGCCCCCCAAAATGTCAGAAACTGTTGTGATCCCTGCAAGAGGGGTTAAAAAAGCAAATGATGTCGCTGTAAGACAGCTGACCACCCGTGGGGCGTTGGGTGGTTTACTCTGCTCAGAAACTTGACACACTTTCTGTCAACTCAAGACTCCTCCCCACAAGGCAGGAAGGGAAAAACGAGGCAACAATGTAATTAGGGATTAAAAAAACAAACACTGTCAGCCTTCTAAAGGTGAGAACAGGGCAGATTCGGATCCCAGCATCCCCCCACAAACCCAACACCTCCACCAGAAGTTTACGGCCCACCAAAGCAAGCTGAAGATACTCACGGGCCCCGGCAGCCCAGGCCGACGACACGGGGAGGTTCCGCAGGGCAGAGCTCAGCATGGAACTCATTTTGGAATCTGGGGAAAGGCTGGGGTCGGTCCAAGCTGCTCTGTCAGGAACAGTCCCGAGGGAAGCGACCTGCCTGCCTCACACAGAGCCAGGAAGTGAGGGGCAGACACTCCAAGGGCAGGGAATCACCTCCCACCACGCTCCGTGAGCGGATTCGGACCAGGAGGAGCCTGGCTTGCGCCCGTGAATAAATACTGCCCAGTGAGCTTCTCAATTCCCTCCCAGGAACTGCTCCACCGCTTCCCACTGGAAAATTGTCCCAGTGCCCAGGCAGCCTGGCTGCCAGCAGCGCCTCCTGACGCGGTGTCCTTGGCACCCCTGCCCCTTGCTCACCCCTGGTGCCAGCCTGAGGAGCTGCTGCTGCGCATCCCCGCGGCAAACAGAGCAAGTTCATGTCCTCCAGCCCCAAAAGTCCCTCTGCAGCTTTCCCAAAGCTCATTCCAAATTCCAATAAAACCTCACGTGCAGGTTTTAATGCCCAGGGCTCAGCGCGGCACTCACGGCTCCAGGTTTTTGGTTGACCCATGCCAACGTTCATCGCCCTCTGTCACACTTTGGGGGTTCAAATCCTAGCGCTTTCTATCCCAAGTACCAAGTTTTTTCCATGGAGGGGCAGAGGGACACCAAACTCTGCCCTCTGCAGTTCCCCAAAATTTAGCACGAGCTTTGTCACCCCCTTGGACACCTCCCACCTGGAATGTGCCCACAGCATTCCCCCCTTCCCAGCCCACAAACCAGGCTCCTCCTGCCAACAAACATCCCCAAACCAGACCTTTCCAAGGTATCCAGCTCCTCCTCCACCTGTGCCGACCAACCTCTCCACACCTGATGGAGGCTTTTCCCTAAATTTTCCCTGCCCAGCTGACAGAAGTTTCTCCCAGGTGTAACCTCCCCGTGCGTCCCACACTGCACAGCCGTCCCTTCCTGATGCACCCCCATTCCTGCTCCCCCAAAATGCCTCCAACCCCCTCATTTTAGGCAGCCAGTGCTCCCCTGGCACTCCCCAAGGGTTCAGCCTGCCCGCACAAATCACCAGAGCAAAGCTCCCTCCAGAGCCTGCAGGATTCGCCTGGATTCCACAGCTAAGCTGAACTCCGTGATCCTCACGGATCCCTTCCAACTCAGGATAATCCACAATTCCTGCTCCCTTCCCCTCTCCACACACCCCTGACGCTTTCACTCCGCAGCACCGCAGGGCTCCCAGCGCCCACACGCGCTTCTCTCAGCCGCCCCCAAACCTCCTCGTCCATCCAGGACCGAGTCCCGACCCCTCCGTCCAATCCCTCGATCCTTTCATCCATCCGGGGCCGACCCCCTGGGTCCTCCTCACCTTCTCCTAGCGAACCCCGTCCATCCGGAACCGATCCCCCTCACTTTCCCCCGTCCATCTGGGACAGACCCCCGGCTCCCCTCACTTTCCCCCTTCCATCTGGGACAGACCCCCGGCTCCCCTCACTTTCCCCCTTCCATCTGGGACAGACCCCCGGCTCCACTCACTTTCCCCCTTCCATCTGGGACAGACCCCCGGCTCCCCTCACTTTCCCCCTTCCATCTGGGACAGACCCCCGGCTCCCTTCACTTTCCCCTGTCCATCAGGACCGACGCCCGGCTCCCTTCACTTTCCCCTGTCCATCAGGACCGACCCCCGGCCTCCCTTCATCCTTCCCCCGCCCACTGAGGGCCGACCCCCGATCCTCCGCTCTATCCCGGACCGAGCCGCCTACCCCTAACCCCCGCCCCTTTCCCCGGGACCGACTCGCGACTCCTCTCACCCTTCCCACACCCCCGTGCACGCAGGACAAAGCGTTCGGCCTCGCTGTCCGCGCCGTCCCCTCCCGTCCGCCCCGTCCCGCTGCCGCCGCTCACCTCGGCCCTCACCCCGTTCTGCCACCGCCGCGCCGCCACTCACCAAGGGCCCCGCGCTCCCCTCACCCTCCAGGCTGCCGGCCGCACGCCTGATCCGCACCGCCCCAAGGCAGCCGCTCCGCAGCCCCTCCCCGGCCTCTCCCGCAATCCGCTCCCGCTCGGCACGGATTGAGAACACCAGAGACGCCGCGGAAAGCGGAGGAGAGGGAGGCAGCGGGGTGTTGGCAGCGGTGAATTGCGCGGGCAGCGCGGCGGGCAGGCGCGGGTACGGGCGGGGCGGTGTGGGCGGGGCGGGCGCGGTGAGGCCCCCGGCGGCCTCTCCCTCATTCGACCTCGGCGAAGATGGCGGCGGCGGTGAGGGCCATCGGCAGCCTCGGCCGCCTCCCGGCCGCCGCCAGGGCCGGCCCGACGCGGCGCACCCCGCCCCGCGGTGAGCGGGGGGGACGGCGGGGGGCGGGAGCGGCTGGCGTGCGGTGTTCCGCGCGTGAGGGGGGCACTGAGGGATGGGGGCACTGGGGGCAGCGCGGGGTAAGGGACGGAGACACCGAGAGGGCACTGAGGGGACATTGAGGGAAGGGGAGCGCTGACGGGCAGGGGGACAGCGAGGGGCTGGGGGAGCACTGACGGAGCGAGGACTGGGGTGGGATGGGACACGCTGAGGAGTAAGTTCTTGAGGGGACGGTGAGGAGGCGCTGAGCGGTGAGGGCAGGGGGACACTGAGGGTGGGAGGTGCAGGGCGGTGCTGAGGGGGCTCTGAGAGGTGGGGAAACACCGACAGGGAAGTACGTGCGGGGTGGGGATGAGGGAAGGGGTGTCACAGAGAGGATTTTGTGGTGCTGTGGCAGGGGTTAGGGGGTGTGCGGGTGTCCCGAAGGTGACACCAGGTACTCAGGTGTTGTGACCGTGGCGGGCTGTGAGAAATGTTCCCGGGGAAGAGTCTGGGAGGAGCGGGGGATCCCGGGGGAGCTGTGGGGTGGGAGGTGTCCCCGCGTGTGTCTGTGCCCCATGTGAGGGGTTTGTCCCCATGGCCTATGAATCACCCAGGGGGGTCCCCAACCTCTGTCCCCCCATGTCCTGGGGTCTCTGGGGGTCGTGTGCCCCCACGAGGGACATCCTGCCGTGCCAGTCCTTGCACGGGGACGCGCTGTGGGGATCTCTGTGCGGTTCTGGGAGGATCCCTGTGACCTGGCAGGGAGGAGGGGACACACCCCAGGGTCAGGATGGTCCCTGCACAGTGCCACAGAGCCACAGGGAGAGAGTGTCCTTGTGCCCTGCCACGTGCCTGTCCCCAGTGCCCTGGGTGCCTGCTTGGAAAGGAGAGGGAGTCAAAGGAGAGGGTGTCCCCGTGTCCTTGGGAATCCTGATCCTGTGGCTGCCCTCCAGGCACACAGGGGGATCCCCGGGAAGGGGCATCCCTGTAATCCCAATGGCTGGGGGGGAGGCTGTGCCCAGGCCTGGCTGTGTCTCCAGGTGCTCCATGATTTGAGGGAATTGGGATTGTTTAGCCTGGAGGAGAGGAGGAGAACTTAAAGTCCCTGCCACGGCCTAAAGGGGGTCCAGGAGAGCTGGAGAAGAAAGGGATGGAGGGACAGAACACAGGGAATGGCTTCCCACTGCCAGAGGGCAGGGATGGATGGGATTTTGGGCGGGAATTGTTCCCTGGCAGGGTGTTGAGGCCCTGGCACAGCTGTGGCTGCCCCTGGATCCCTGGCAGTGCCCAAGGCCAGGTTGGACACTGGGGTTTGGAGCAGCCTGGGACAGTGAGAGGTGTCCCTACCCATGGCAGGGGTGGGGTGGATGAGCTTTAATGTTCCTTCCCGCTTAAACCATCCTGGGATTCAGTGATTCCTTGGTTTTGTGTGAGGCCTCTCCCTTCCCAGCCTGGGCAGGGCTGTGGCTCTCTGCTGCGTGGCTTGGTACTCCCCCAGGAGGGAGAAGGCCAGAGAGCCTGGCTAGGAAGCTCTAGAAACCTCATATTTGAGCACTTTGAAGAGCTCAGAGCCTGATGTTCATGTTGAGCCAAAATCCAGCTGTGTTTCATTTAAACCCAAACCTGGGCTTGGCGGTGCTGGCTTCAGAGCTGGGCTCGGCGCTCTGAGAGCTCTTTTCCAACGTGAGCAATTCCATGATTCTGCAGCCTTGGAGCAAGTTTGTACGTGACAGCGTGCTGCAATCACTGCTGAGCAGACTTGTGGCAGCTCCAGGCAGTTCTCAGGCTGTTGCTGCTTGGAATTCTTGTTGTAACCGGCGAGGCTCTTCACAACAAACAGCTCCAGAGCCGCTCCAAGGATGCTGTCGCTGTTCGTAATTAATTAAAGCCCTCGTTCTGCCTTGCAAAAGCGTTTGGGGAGTGGATGCAAAGCTCTCCAGGGCAGCCCAAAGGCAGGGAGCAGTCAGGAGCCGGGTGAGCTCCAGGGCTGGCTGTACCTGCTGGGCCGCATCCGTGCGCCGCCGGGTTCCCGGGGTGGATTGGGAAGTTCAGTCTGCCTGGAGTTTCCCATCTCACGGGTCACAGCTCCGTGCTCAGCTCGCAGGGACAGCTCAGGTGGCCTGAGCTTCATCCCGTCCGTCCTGCTGGGGTTTGGGGTGCTCCAGGACTGGAAAAAGGCTTTTTCCTTGAGCCATCAGCCATGGAGGCCGTTCCCAGTTCAAGCAGAGCGCCACGTCCGGGTGAGTGGAAGGGTTGGAGGTGGGAAATGCTGGGCAGGGAAGCAGCTGAGGTAGTAACAGGGAAAAGAGAAAGTGGGAAGGAGCAGGCTGGGCTGTGGGATGGGTGTTGTCCGTTCTCTGGTGCATCCAGGTCCTTGGCAAAGTCCTGAGGGCGCCTGAAGGTGTCCTGGTGTTGGACAGTCTTTGAGCTGGAGTGAGACTGGAACTGATTTTCAGGGCTTTAACTCTGGAATGAATGATGGGGCATGGTGGAAGTCTGGAGAAGGGCTGCTGCTTCATGCAGCATTTTGGAGGATTTTTTTGGCTCTGATCTTGGCACGTTCTCACTGCAGTGCTGAAGGGATCGTCACCTAAAGCAGATGTGCAGGGACCAGGACCAGGAGCTGCTTTCACTTCCTGGCAGATTTTCCACAAATATGCTGGATTTGAAATAAACCACTGCCAGGGTACAGAAACCTCACTCCAGTGTTAAGCAGCTGGTACACTGCTGACAGCACCCCTCCCAAAAGTGTTTATGTTCAAGTGGAGTGAGATTTGTCCAGTCATGCCCTTGATTTATTTTTTTTTCCTACTTCATCTCTCTTATTTTGTGAGAATGGAAAGGCAGAGTGGAATGGAAGCCTGAAGGTTTTCGTGGAAGGAATCTGTTTGGGAGCTGATATGGAAAAGGAAAGCCATGTAAAGAGCAAAAACCACGGAATCCCAGACTGGTTTGGCCGGGAGGGATCTTAAAGCTCATCTTGTTCCACACCCCTGCCGTGGGCAGGGACACCCTGCACTATCCCAGCTTGCTGCAGGGATTGAATGAATGGATTCAGGGAGACAGTTCAGCCCTTGCCTTCTCTTTGAAGAGGTTGCTTGGCTTTAACTGCTGATAAAGGAGCATGGTGTTCTGCTGGGCAGCATCTCTCACCAGAGGAACTGTCAGCCCACACTTGGTTTGTGGGAATTGAATGCTGGTGCTTATTTTCAGGAGCACCTGACACGAGCACACAAAGAGTTTAGGGAAATTACTGTTGGATGGAGCAATCCCACGTGGGTATTAAATATTGCTGAGGAGCTTTGGAGTGGGAACCGGTTCACTCTTTGTTCATAAAACGCTGCTTTGGGCGCATGAGACACGCAAACACGCACCCCAGACCTGTTTGCTGGGACAGCCTGACGCTGAATTTCCATCCCCACGGCATCACAGTGCATATCCCGGGCTCAGGAATGGGAGCAAAGGTCAGTCCCTACTGCCAGCACCCCAGACAAGGTGGAAAGGAGGCCAAAGTGCAGCAGAGCCCGTGTCACGGGGCTGTGGCTGGGGGAGACACCTGTTGGGGAGCCACAGTTTGCAGTTTATTCTCCCGCTGTTGGATTTTTCTCCTTTCTTGCTGCTGGGAATGAGAATGTTTCGTTCCTGAAGGTTTTACCAGTGTTGAGCAGAACCCTCCCCTGGCTAATTGCCTGTGTGTGAGCTGGTAGATACTTGTGGAAGTAATAGTTTTACTGGAATTCAGACTTAAAGCAGCTTTGGCAGAGATTCAGCCCGGATCTGAGTTAGGGGATCCTCAGGGTCAAGATCCTGAATGGAGCTGGGGTTCATTCATGTGCTGAGAGATCCTGGACTCAAACGCTGTTTCTGGGCAGAAAAATGAGATTTGTGAGTCAGAAGCTTGTGGGCAGAACTTGTTCATCTCGTGGTCGGAATTTTCTGAGGGCTCTGGAATGTCTTCACATGTTTGCGTGCTTTGTATGTCGTTACTAGAGGTGGATCCAAGAGCTGCAGAGGGACCCTGGACAAGGGGGAATGGCTTCCCACTGCCAGATGGGATTTGGGGCAGGAATTGTTCCCTGGCAGGGTGTTGAGGCCCTGGCACAGCTGTGGCTGCCCCTGGATCCCTGGCAGTGCCCAAGGCCGGGTTGGAGCAGCCTGGCACAGTGGGAGGTGTCCCTGCCATGGCAAGGAATGGCACGGGATGGGCTTTAAGGTCCCTTCCCACCCAAACCAACCTGTGATTCTGAGTATTTTGTCAATAGATTGAGGCAAGAATAAATACTTTGTGAGCCCTTTGTGGCCCCTCCAGTTGTGCCCCCTGTGTGGTGACACTTGGACTGGCCCCGTTTGCTGCCACCAGAGTGTGTTTTTACAGAAATACCCTGGACAGTCGCGTTTGCTCTGCAGGGAGTTCACCTTGAAGCTCCCCAAGGTGCAGGAAGCTCCCTGAAGATGTTGGAATGAGGGTGGTAAAGGCAAAACCCCCTGTGCCAGCTGCTCCATCCCTTGAAGGATTGGGAGGAAGGATTTCTTTTTTGCAGCTCTGGGTGTGGGGTCTGTGCTGGGAAGGCCCCTGCAGCGCTGTGGGACCCGCTGGACTCTGGTGGGGGCACAGCTCAGGCTGTCAGGGGAGGGACTGGCTGGTGCCCAGGGTTCCCAAAAGCTGTCCTTGGCAGGTGAGGAGAGCTGGGAGAGAGCGAGGCTGAGACTGAGAATTCCTTTAACCCCTGTGACATCTTTTCCTTAGGTTATGCCTGCCGCAACATCTCCACCTCCGGTGCCCTCCAAGGTAAGTGTGAAGCTTTTCTATAAATCCTTTTTTTTTTTTTTTCCCCTTAAAATCCCTGGAGCAGGAGCTGACCCCAGCCATGTGTTTGTTTGCAGAAAGAACCCACGTCAGCTGTGATATCAAAGGGGATGTTGCTGTCGTGCGCTTCAACACACCAAATTCCAAGGTATTGAAAATTCCCCTTGGAGGCTAAGGACTTTCCTAACCTGCAGCCTTTCAAAGTTGGGAGCAAAGGAGAAATAGGAAAAAGAAGATTTGGGGATTTTAATGAGACATTTGGAGGTGCCTCTTGTGTGTGCTAAGCTAATTTGTCTCTCTCCCAGGCACAAGGTGTTTTTAAGTTTCAAATCTTAAGGAAAACTTAAAAAAAAAAAAAAAGAAATCTTGCTTAGTTCTTGTATTCAAGTCAGTTAAAGAGTGTGTCCATACTCCAGTAATTTGGAATCCATAAATACTTTTGATTCTGTTATCATGGATACAGTATAAATAGAAGCTGATTCTCATTTTTTAGGTCAATACAGCTGCAGTCGTTCAGGTATCAGGAGGCAGGAACTCTGTAAATGACATCTAAGGAATACATCTGAAAATGTATTTTGGAGTCTCATAAGTGGTGGTTAATTTCAGGTGTCATCTCACAGATGGAAATGCTCCTTATGAGCAGGGATAGAGCTTGCAATAAAAACCTAGCTTTTAAATCAAAGCAGCTGAATCTTGTAATAATTGTGGCAGTCCAGAAGGATTTTTTTTTATACACTCCTTTCCTCTGAGGAGCAGCAGCAGTCTCAGGTTTGAAATATTCTATTTTATGTGAGGATTTGGTGGTACCTAAAGAACCCAGGCTGGATTTGTCCTACTTGTTGCAGCCTTTCAGTAAAGCTGGAGGGATGTTGTCAGCCTGGTCTGGGGAAGGTGTCCCTGCTCATTGCAGGGGGTTGGATGAGATGACCTTGAAAGGTCCCTTCCATCCCAAACCATTCTGTGATTCTATGATTACATGGGGAAAAAAAAAAAAGCCCAACAGTTTATGAGTTCACAAAATCCATGTTTGAGGCTACAAACCCACTGTGGGGACGGTTAAAGAGAAACTTCCTGATTAAAGGTGACCTGCTGCAGGGTTTTATCCTGGAGTGGGCTTTGTGCTGGGACGAGGCGGGAGTAACTTGCAGCAGGTGTGGGCTCCAGCTGAGCCGCTGCTGACTTTGCTCCCAGGTGAACACCCTGTCCAAGCAGCTGAGCGCCGAGTTCACCGAGGTCATGAACGAGATCTGGGCCAACGAGGCTGTGAGGAGCGCCGTGCTCATCTCCTCCAAGCCGGGCTCTTTCATCGCTGGAGCGGATCTCAAGTAAGCACAGGAGCTGATGGGGCTGTCCCTGAAATCCTGCACTTTGTCCCTGACATCTCCTTGGAGGGAGGCACAGGCTGGGAGCGAAATGTCCAGGATTTCGGAGTGGCTGGGATGAAGTGAGGATCTCGGCAAAGAAGGACGTGGTGGGTCCTTAAACCCGTCCTGGCTGTGCCACTTGGTCCCTCCTTCCTGCAGCCAAGGAAACCCATCCTGGCTCTGGGGTGGGCATTGTCCTTCAGCCTTGGGGTACAACAGGAGCGGATAATTCACATGCAGGACTCGTTTAGGTTGGGTTGGAGTGCCTGGCAGCCTTCCAGCCTGGCCCCTGCTTTGGGCAGGGTTTGGCACTCTGCCCTGTGCTCAGCAGCCTCCTCCCGGGCTCCCTGGGTAACTTTTCCAGGCTGTGGAATGATCCTGTGGGTGCCCACCGGGGCCTGGAATGCCATTGGCTCCTACTGCTGACACTGACAGGACAGAGTATTTGCTTAAAGACATTAAAAGCCAGAAAGCTCTGAGGAAAGAAGGTAAATTAAAAATAGACCCTCCAAAACCGTGTTACATTTTTAGCTGGCTTTGTCTAGGGACAGAGACTCGCTCACTGCTCAGGAGGGAAGGAGGTGAGCAGAGCAAAGGCCAGGCTGTGGTTAAGAGGTGTCTCCTGGCCTCAGCACCTCCACCATCCCAAATTCTCCTGCCTGGCAAAGCTCACGAGCCTCCAGGAGAATTAATTGGCACAGGGAGTCTCTAATTGGCAGCGTGGCATCAGAGCACTGACCATCTGCTCTTCTGAAGAGTGATTTTTCTCCTCCACCCTTCCTGACCAGTGCTTTGAGGCTTCCTGTGACCCTTCCTCCTCTCCCAAAGGCTTCCAGAGCCCTGGCACAAGGGATCCCCTTCAATGCCTCAGGCACAGCCCCTGTCAGCGTGCAGGGCCTGACCCTGCTGGGTTTAGTTTCCCTGTGTCTAATCCAAAACTGGGGCCTAAGCAGCTCTTGCCTGCCTGTCAGGCACTGCAGATTGTAGGAAAACAGGGAAAAATTGGCCAAACCTCTCATTCTCCTGCTGTTTTGTCGGTGCTTTTCCCATCCTGATCCACCTCTCTCCTCCCCTCAGCATGCTTGAAGCCTGCAAGACTGCTGAGGAAGTGACTCAGCTCTCTCAGGATGGACAGAAGATGCTGGAGAAGATTGAGCACTCTCCAAAGCCCGTGGTTGCTGCCATCAGTGGCAGCTGCCTGGGAGGAGGGCTGGAGGTACTGGGCAATGCTGGGGCTCACAGCAGGGGTGGGAGCTGGTTCTCTGCTTACCCGAATGATGCCGGCAGGACCGGTACTGTGAGATGAATTTGGGAGCTGATGAGGGCTCATTACATCATGTAAACGAGTTTGTGGCGAGTTAATGGCTCGGTTGTGCTTCAGGGCTCTGCCGTGTGAGTTTTGCTGCTGTGGAAAGACAGCAAATCAAATCTGAACCTGTGTGGGCCAGGCTAATATTTAGATGAGTGTCCAAGGGAAAACCGGCTGTTTCCAGCAGGGATTGGATCTGCAGCAATGCTGCTGGCAGGGTTCAGCCTGGGAAGTGCTGCTTTTCAGATGAAGTGAGCTTTGTATCCCAGCAACTTCCATTCTTTGTAGGGCTGCTGTGAGAGGGGTGAGTGTGGGGACCTTGGCTGGGTCTTCTGCCTTGTCATCTCCATCCAGGATTTTGTAATTAGCAAGCCTCTGCTAATTCCTGGAGCAGAGTTGTTACTAGAACAGCATAACCTTGGAGTGGAGTCTCTTCAGTTTGTACTGATTTCTCAGGCTTTATACACCCGCTGTGTTGACTCATCTGGACTTGGCAATCCAGGGATAAACCAGGAATCATGGCTCATCCAAGGATGGGACTGGGCTCTTGGTGTGAATTAATTAAGCCCTTAATGGTCTAGGTGAGATTTAAAATCAGCTTGAGAGTTTGATGTTCATCTCACACCTGCTTGCTGTCATCACTCAGAAGAAGCCATCAGGGCACAGAGGGAATTTGGGCAGCTGGATTAAGGAACTGGGGCAGAGTCATGAGGGAAACTGAGGCAGTGTGTGGGAGAGAGCTGTGTGATGGGTGCCCAGTTTGTCTTTCACAGGGAAACCTTTCCTTGTCTCTTCCATTTTAAGGTTGCCATTGCCTGTCACTACAGAGTAGCAACAAAGGACAGGAAAACAGTCTTGGGAACACCTGAAGTGTTGCTGGGTCTCCTGCCCGGAGCAGGGGGTACTCAGAGGCTGCCAAAGATGGTGAGTGAGAGGGAAAACTTGACCCCTGAGCCCCTTCTGCCTGGCAAGCTCCCACTCTGGAATCCTCTTTGTGCCCTTCTAGGTGGGACTTCCTGCTGCCTTTGACATGATGCTGACTGGGAGGAACATCCGTGCAGACAGAGCCAAGAAGATGGGGCTGGTTGACCAGCTGGTGGAACCACTAGGTCAGACACTGTCCCCTCAGTTCCTTCATGTGCTGCTGCCTGTCAGGGAGCCTCTCCCCTCACCAAAATGTGTGGAGAGATCTTGTCCTGCTCTGCCGGGGAATCCGTGTTCCCACCAAGCACGGGGGCCTTGAAATGCGAGGCTGCTGCAGAAGCTGAGTGAGCAGTCGAGGTCAGCACAGAGGACAAGGCCTGCTGGCTCTCCTCCTTCAGCTAATTATCCAGATAAGAGCCCACACTGCTCATTTATCGTGTCAGAGGACAGATTGCAGCCCCTAATGGAAGGACAGTGGATGAGTGATGTCTGTGTTTCTGCAGCCTGCAGCTGGTAATCCCTGACAGGAGCTGGAGCAGGCAGTCCCCGTGGCTTAGGCGCTCAGAATTGTCAGCTGGGTGGAGAAATTCCCTGCAAACTGCAGGATTCCAAGTGCTGAGTGGGCTGCTCAATCGTGTCTTGCTCCCAAAGTTCTTTTGCTAGGGCAGCTTTCTTGGAAGGTGACTAAATGAGGAGTTTGAGGACTAAACTCTCCAGAGCCTCCTAAGTTGCTGTCATCAGCCCCACTCAGGAGTTGGGATGGAAGCCACTGCTCCAGCTGGCACTGTCAGGAGTTGGAGGGTGCTGAGCATGGTTTCTCCAGGCAAGAGCACACTGGTGGTGCTGAAGAAAATAAAATGAATAAAAAGCTGCTGCTGCCCACCCTGAGCAGTGCCAGGAAAGCCCTGGTGTCCGTGCTGTCCCACAGTGCTCAGCTGGATCACAGGATCATGGAATGGCCTGGCTGAGAAGGGACCTTAAAGCTCATCCAGTCCCTTCCCATGGCTGGGACATCTTCCATTGTCCCAGGCTGCTCCATCCTGGTCTTGGGCACTGCCAGGGATCCAGGGGCAGCCACAGCTGTGCCAGGGCCTGCCCACCCTGCCAGGGAACAATTCCTGCCCAAAATCCCATCCAGCCCTGCCCTCTGGCAGTGGAAGCCATTCCCTGTGTCCTGTCCCTCCATCCCTTGTCCCCAGTCTCTCTCCATCTTCCCTGTCAGCTCCTCCAGGCACTGCGAGGCCACAGTTGTGTCACCCCGGAGCCTTCTCCTCTCCAGGCTGGACAATCCCAGCTCTCCCAGCCTTTCCTTACAGCAGAGCTGCTCCATCCCTCTTATCACCTCAGGGCCTCTTCTGGATTCTCTCCAGCAGCTCCAGGTCCTGGGGCAGCTCTGCAGGTGGGGTCTCACCTGAGCACGGGGGCAGAATCCCCCCTTCCCCTGCTGCCCACACTGGGGGATCAGCCCAGGATACACAGATATCCTTCGCTTATCTTTAGCTGCATTCATTCCTGTAAAACAAATTCGTGGTTCTCAGGCTGGAGTTAAAACTGCTTGGAAAAACTTCCACTTGATACTTGCTTAGAAGTGAATTGTTTTTGAAGAGCTAGCAAACGTGGCTGTTTATACCCACAGTTACCCCGAGGTGCTGACAGGAGACGTGAGCTTTCTGAGGAGCTGCTGGGAATCCTGGCTCAGCCCGGAGAAGCACGTAGGAGGAACACAGAAACACAAATTATGTGCAAACATTGGATGTGTTCCTCGTTATCCAAACAGCAGCCAGCACCAGGAGGGCTCCTGTGCACTCTGTGTCTGGGGAAAGCAGCTCTGCCTGAGGTGATGCTTTAAGTGATGGCAGAAAGCTTGGGAGGAGACAGACACCATCAATCAGGAGGCAATTTCGGGGCATGCAAGTCCGTTCTCCTTCAGCAGGGAGCTCTGCAGCATTCCCTGGATCCAATTCTGGCACGTGCCATTTGTAAAAGAGAGCAGATGGGAGTGGACAGCTCGGAGCTCCCGGGTTAGGACACCACAAAACACTGGGAATTAACTGCAGGTGACGTAAACCCACACGTGTGGGGTCAGCCACTTGGTGTGGATGGTTCTCACAGCTCAGACTTGGAAACAATCTGCAGTTTTTTCTTCAGCTCGAGTGTCAGAATCCAGCACTTATTAATGTTTCCAAGCTACTGGAAACATGGAATCAGGCATTGACATCTTGTAGCACATCAACAAAGCTGAAGGTCTCAGCTTTGTGTGGTGAGAAGAGAATTTGGAAGCTGAGCTCTCAGCTCCCGGATACTCTCAGGTTTGCAGTGAATTCTCTAAAACCCACTGGGCATTGCTGAAATGTAGATTATGCAGCAGGTCTCAGGTCTGAGCTATATTTTGTCTGCTGCCTGTAAAATCAGCTGTGTTGTTTGGTTTGGCCTCATTTCCTTGGACTGGCTCTGACATTCTGCCAGGGCAGGAGAAAGACTTCCACAAGGAGCTTCCCTGAGCTGTCAGAGAGTGTTTGTGCTGCTTTATCTCCTTTTTGCTGAGAGGCTCCCTCAGCAGGGAGCAGCTTCTGAGGTCTGCTGGGTGAAAACCCTCGACTTGTTTCACAGAGAGGTGAAACAAAAACACGGAGCTGCTCCAGAGCTGGGGCTGCTCACCTGGAGAGGAGAAAGATCCAGAGAGAGCTCAGAGGCACTGGCAGGGCCTAAAGGGGCTCCAGGAGAGCTGGAGAGGGGCTGGGGACAAGGGCTGGAAGGACAGGACACAGGGAATGGCTTGGAGCTGGAAAAGGGGATTTGGGTGGGATTTTGGGCAGGAATTGTTCCCTGGCAGGGTGTTGAGGCCCTGGCACAGCTGTGGCTGCCCCTGGATCCCTGGCAGTGCCCAAGGCCAGGCTGGACAGGATTTGGAGCACTCTGGCAGTGGAAAGTGTCCCTGCCCATGGCAGGGTGAGGATTATATGACCTTTAACATTCCCATCCCAACCAAACCATTCTGAGTTTTCTGTGAATAAAACCTTACAGCTGAGGGTCTCAGCCTTTTCTGGAGGAGGATAATAGTGAGAGATGAAGCAGGAGGGAGTTTCTGGTTTTGGAATTCTGGATTTGGAATGCTGGAAATCATGGATTTTGTCTCCTCTGTCGGGGTGTCTCCTTAGCTGTGAGGACCCTGCAGTGTCTGGGTGTGTTCGGAGCAGGCTGTGTGAAGGGAAATGGCCCTGCCCAGCTGCAGGGTTGTAATCTCACCAGGTTTGCACAGCCCAAAGTTGCACATTTATCTCCAGGCTCTACTCAGTAGCCCTGTGCAGCTTCACCAGGCACTGCTCTGTCATTAATGACTCGGAGTTTGCCTCTGGCAGCGTCTCACAGCCTCCTGATCAGCCCTGTGCTGTGTCCTCCTGTCCTGATTGCCGGGAAATGAGGATTCCTGTGCTTGGAAATTGTGCAACCCCTCCTCTGAGGCTGCTAAAACTGGTTTTGTGGTGGCTTGCTTCATTGTGGGACAGCTTTAAGCAGGGCGTTGCAGCAGCTAAAGCAGCTGAGAGGTTTCCTGCACTGAGTTCAAAGGTTGGGGTTGGTTGGACATTGGCTCCAGTACAGGGATTTCCAGGGATTCAGCACTCCCAAAATGCTGTGTGTGTATTTAGCAGCTCTGTGAGGAGAGGGAGAGGGAGAGGAGGCAGAACATCTCAGTTCCCTCAGGATTCTTGGTGCCTGCAGTTATGTGAAGTACAAAGGTTTGAGGAATAAAAGGCACAAGTGATAAGAGGATGGCCAGGAGCTGAAGACACCTCCAGATAGGTCATGGAATGTCTGTCCTTGGAGGTGTCCAGAGGCTGGTAGAAGGTCCTGAGCAAACTGATCTGATTGCAGAGTTGGATGTTACAGCCCTGCTCCCACGGGGAGCTGGCATTCCTGCATTTCTGCACAATGCCCTCGATATAAATCCCTTGGAGCCTTCATATGGTCCCTGCTGAGCCTTTCCACTGTTGGTCGTGACCAAGGAAAGCAGAACAGGAGCAGGGAATGGAGTGGGAGCAGTTCAAAGGCCCATCACATTGTGTCTGGTCCCGGTTTCCCTGCATCCTCATCCCTCAGGGATAACTTGTGCTCTCTGCTCTCCCCAGGGCCAGGAGTGAAGACTCCCGAAGCGAGAACAATCGAGTACCTGGAGGAGGTGGCCATTAACTTTGCCAGGGGACTGGCCAACAAAACCGTGTCTGCCAAGAGGTCCAGAGGGCTCATGCAGAGTAAGTCAGCGTGGACAAATCCCAGGGGACAGCAGGGAGTGAAATCCAGCTTGGCTGCTCAAGGATGTGTTCGTGCTCCTACCTAATTCCGTTTCAAAACCAAGTTATTTCATGTTGGAATCATCTCTTGAGCGATGTGGTGGTAGAGAAAACGTTGCCCTGCAGATCTAGGCTTTGGCAGAGGTGGACGTGGTGGCTCCTGAGGTTTCTGGAAGGGAGCCAGGCCCTGAGGAGCGAG
Source organism: Hirundo rustica (assembly GCF_015227805.2). Lineage (NCBI taxonomy): Eukaryota > Metazoa > Chordata > Aves > Passeriformes > Hirundinidae > Hirundo > Hirundo rustica. The sequence continues at coordinate 116,297,802 of NC_053452.1, forward strand.
AGGAAGCAGGTGCCTCCAGGGACTGTCCATCTGCAAGGTTTTAGTGGCAAGTTCTGTAGCAAGCTCATGAACTCAAGTGGGAAAAGAGGTACCTGGGACTGCTCCATGCTGATCCTCCACAGCACAGCCCAGAAATGGGGACGTCTCTGTGGGAATTGTGCTTCCCAGGGCTCAGTCTGTCACCAGTTGTGTTCACTTCAGCCCTCAGTGAGACCTGTCCATGGAATAATCCATGGAAACCCTCTCAGCAGCCCCTGCTGCCCGTACCTGGGTTTCAGGTGCATGTTTTACTGCAGATATTTGTTATTCCCTTACCTCTGACTTATTAAAGAAATCTGGGTGTTGATCTGGTGTCGATACCCAGCTGTGACGGACAAAAACTCTCTGACAGTTTAAAGTTAGAAAGTTTGTGTTTATTATGATTACTGTGGGATAGCTCCCAAATACACACCACAGTTTACAGGTGATCACAGAGTCCTTATATTTACAAAAGCATTGAATACCCCAAACACAAATGCGTATTCGTAACCCTGGTACATCCCATTCCCCTCTTCGTGTGGTAATTAGCTAAGAAGGTAATTAGCTAAGAAGCCATTAAGCGTGGTAGTTTGTTCTTTGAAATGGGTGCTCCTTTTCATGGGGAGGAGTCTGTTGCTAGAGGGCACGAAGAGAAAATGATGCACACACTCTGACTCTGAGATGAAGGTTGAAGAAGAAGCTTTTATTTACAAAGTTTTTAAAGGTTTTGAAGAATGACCAGGGATTGGAGAACAAGGCTACCACCTCTCCATCCCAATGGCCAGGCTAGAAGTCCATCAGTTGTCTCTTATCAGAAAGGAATGTAGAAAACATGATGTTAACAGTACAAACTGTGGGAATTTAACTACAGAGCTGTAAACATCTCACAAAAGCTCACATAATATGGCAACAGGGGTCCCCAGCATGAGGAAGTAAAGAAGTCTTCCTCGTTCTGGCCTTTCTGCCTTTTCAATGCAAATGTGATAAGTGAACCCTTGGTAGGACTCCTATTTCCTGTCTTCGTGACCATTCAATGCGTTTCTGGGCAGAGGAGGCCAACAATTGCCTTATGTTCCTACAAGCTATTTGTCAGTTTCTGTATTCTTCATTATAAACACAGCTAACCAAACATAAAGCTGACAAATAATCGGTTATTCTAATACGGAGGAGTGATCCCAAACGCAGTTTCTCTTAGTTCATTACTAACTTTTCATTTCGGCAAAGCCTACCTATCTACTTCAGTTAATTTCAGCGAAGCTTATCTCTGACTAAAATCTTAACCCCTCTACAATCCTTAGCTCTCTGAAGTTTGTGTCTCACCTCGGCAGTCCATGCTGGCAGGCTGGCTGTGCAGCAGCACCGTGCTGACCCCTGTTCTGCCCCACCCTGCAGGGCTGACAGACTATGCCATGGCTCTTCCCTTCGTGAGGCAGCAAGTTTACAAGACAGTGGAGGGCAAGGTTCAGAAGCAAACCAAAGGTCTCTACCCTGCTCCTCTGAAGATCATCGAGGTAACCCTGCTGCGAGGTGGGAGGAGCTGTGTGACTGGGATACACAAATCAATCACACGGAGTCAAGAGATTTTCGCAGGGCAGAGCTGTTCCTCCGAGAGAGCCCAAGGCTGAGCCAAGGCAGAGAACAAGGCTCAGAGCCCCTCTGCCTGTTTATTTCTTACTTTTTATACATTTGTGGGTCTGGCTGTGGATTGGCTTCTGGAGTTATCACCTCTCAGCCAACTGGCCAGACCAGCTGTCAGTTACAATTGTTTTCAGGTTAGAAATATGCAAACAAAGGACAGAGAATGAAAAACTAAGGATTTGTTTATGTTACATGTGTGGGGAAAAGGTAGAAACTGCTCCTAATATTGTACAGTAGCTAAAAGGTCTGACTGCATTTTTATAAACAATCAAAAGGCTTTAAAAAACTCAGAAAAACCAGGGTGACAGAGCTGCAGGGCAGCTGGATCTGGAGGACAGTGTGGGACAGGCAGAGGGAATCCTTCCTCTGAGTCAAGCCAGCGTCCTGATCCTCACAGAGATCAGTCCTGAGGAGTGCTGGCTGTGGGGCAGAATTCAGAATCACTGCCCAAAATACCATCAGCACTTTATGGGTACTGGTAGCAGTGAGGGGTAGAGCAGGAATCCCAGCTGAGGGAAGATTTAGCTGGAATATTTTGTCCATGAGACTTTCAGCTGCAGTTTTCCCAGGTTTTCTGTGCCGTCTCTGAAGAGTTGAGGAGACCTGTTTGACACCATAAATATAGAAATTGCTATAATTTTCACAGCACTAACTAGATCATACTTTATTAGTCCCTTCTGTTACACAGACATCCTGTTACAGACACTCTGTGAATGAATCCTTACTGTAAAATGACTTCTCACTCCTGAGGTCGTTGCCAAGACTTCTCTAAAACTTGGGAATGGTTGAGAGAGCAGTGATGACCACAGGGAATGGCTAAAAATGAACCTGGTGGTAAAATCCTCACCTGTCCTGTGCTGGAAGGACAGGGTGACACAGCTCTGCTAAGAGCAGCAGGGACAGGACTCAGGGAGACTGAAATGTGCCGTGAATGTTGGGGAGGGGTCACTGGAGACAACAGGGTTAAAGCCTGTGTTTGCAGCCTGACTGAACTGTGGTGTGTCTTTACTGCTTTTTGGATTAGGTCGTAAAAACTGGCCTGGATCAGGGGCGTGATGCTGGATACCTCATTGAATCCCAGGTAAGGAGAGGAGATGCTGGCAGGGCTCAGGCACTGCTGTGGTCAGGGGATCTGTGTTCACCCACACAGAGGGTTCATCACAGCCTGCTGCTTACCCCGTTCCTCCCCCTGTCACGGGCAGGACGCTTTCCCCTAGCCCAGGTTGTTCCAAACCCCATCCAGCCTGGCCTTGGGCACTTCCAGGGATGGGGAGCCTCAACACAAACCCCTCACAGGCAGGGCCGCTCTGGGTGATTGGAGCTGCTCCTCCTGGCTGAGGGAGAGGTTCCACACCCCCCTCTAGGAGCTGGCTGGGGATGTTTCATCTCTCACTCATCTCACCGTGCTGGCACCTGAGCCTCATGTCCCAAACACCATCCAGTCCTGCTTGAGCTTTGCTGGGACTCAGGGAAAGCTGGAATAGAGTTGAATTGAGGATGCAGGACAGACCCTGGTGGGCAGTCCTGCCCAGCAGCTCGTGTGTGATCAGTTTATTCCACACACACACACATAGAGTCTCTGTTTTCCTCAGCCATCCTCATCCCTCCATTTCTCTGCCACAATAAACGACTTATCCCTAATTATTTTTTCCTCAGTGGTCCTGTTTTTGCCACAGTTCTGCTCAAATTTGTTATTTCTGGTGCCACAGAGGCAATTCTGGCTGTGCACAGAGCCACAGGTGGGGTTACCTGGGCATTGCCAGCTCTGCAGGATTGAGTCCCCAGCAGCTCCGCATTCCCATCTGATTATCTCTGTATTTGGGTCACCCCCAAGATCGTTGCCCCTTAAATGCTGATGAAATCCATCCCTCTCCCGCTTCCCTGATGTGCTTTGTAACTCCTTTTGTTCCCTTCTGGTTCCAAGGCCTGCTCTGAGCTGTAGCTGTCACCAGTGCCCTCCTGGCTGTGCCCCATCCCTGCTGCTTGTGCATTCCACCCACGTTTGGTCTGGTGCTGAATAAAAGCCTTGGGATACTCTGTTCCTGACAGCAAAGAATGAATGGGTTTTTTCCCCCCACAACAGCAGCAGGATGGAGATCTTCCCAGAACCCCTGAAGAATAATAAGTGTCAGTGTTGTGGGTTTTTTTACTGCCTCCCTCTCTCCCCCAGGACAGGAGTTTGCAGATTCTCTTCTGGGCTTTGTTTTGGGTATTTTAACTCGCAGGACAGTGGTGAAGGAAGGTATAGGCTGCTCCAGATCACATTCCTTGCTTTTCTTTGGCAAACTTGGCTCCAAAAACTTTTGGTTTGTGTGTGTTTATGCTTTGTGTTCCTCAGAACACTCATGCTGGGTGCTGGGAGGTTATGCAGGCCTTAGATTTTGTTGCTTGTGATCCTCTGAAAATAGGATCAGGCTGCTGCTGTCAGAGAGAGCTGACCTATTTGTAGGGATTTTTGTCAAAGCCTGAGGACACAGCGCTTCCACCTGGATCTGTGGGAACAGTGGCCCCAGTTAATGTGGGGTGTGCAGGAGAGGAAGGGTCTCATGTCAGGGAAATCCTGTCTCTGAGGAACTGGAATCATCAAATCCCAGAATGGTTTGGGAGGGAAGAGACCTCAAAGCTCATCCCATCCCACCCTGCCGTGGGCAGGGACATCTTCCTCTGTCCCAGGCTGCTCCAACCCGGCCTTGGGCACTGCCAGGGATCCAGGGGCAGCCACAGCTGTGCCAGGGCCTCAACACCCTGCCAGGGAACAATTCCTGCCCAAAATCCCATCCAGCCCTGCCCTCTGTCATGGAAAACCATTCCCTGTGTCCTGTCCCTCCATCCCTTGTCCCCAGCCCCTCTCCAGCTCTCCTGGAGCCCCTTTAGGCCCTGCAGGGGCTCTGAGCTCTCCCTGGATCCTTCTCCTCTCCAGGTGAGCACCCCCAGCTCTCCCAGCCTGGCTCCAGCCCTGGAGCAGCTCTGTGGCTCCTCTGGGCTCTCCCCAGCAGCTCCAGGTCCTTGTGCTGTTGGGGAGGAGGAGGTGGTGCAGGCTGGGCTGTGCTGAGCCCAGAAGTTGCCTCTCCTCAGAGGTGACCTGGTCCCTTGTCCCTTTTCTCTCCAGGTTGCTCAGCTGTGCACTCACACAGTGCCTGTCTCCCCACTCCCTGTGTTTTTGATGTGCTGTTTAATCCCAAACTCTGCTTCCCTCTTCCCTTTCTTTCCAGAGTTTTGGCCAGCTCGCAGTGACCAAGGAATCCAAGGCGCTGATGGGGCTCTACCACGGGCAGGTGCACTGCAAGAAGAACAAGTTTGGGACGCCTCAGAAAGAGGTCAAGTAAGTGCCAGTGTGGGATGCCTGAAGGAGCAGTTGGAGGAGCTCTGAAAGGCTCCTGGGACAGAATGGGCTGGAGATGTGTGCATCAGAGCAGAGGTTTCCACCCTCCCCTGCAGCTTGGAGGCCTCACTGCTGTGTGGCCTCACTCACGTGGTACCTGGGTGGATGACAGGAGCTGTGTGAGACTGCCAGCAGCGATGGGATGTTGTCCTGGTTTAGGGTAAATTTGGGAGAAAACCCCTGGATGGGATCCCTCCGGGGAGAAACCTAAACAGCCCCTCCCCACAAACGGTCTGGGAAAGAAATTCCTCAGAGAAAAGTGGAAAAAACTATTTACTTAACAAACAAAGTGCCCACAAGTACAAAGAAGGAATAATATGAAACAATAAAGCCTCTCGTTCTGGAGTGAGATGGCAAATTGAGAAAGTTCTTGCCGTGGGTGTAGCTCGGCTCTCTCTCAGTCTCTCATCAGTCCCAGTCCCTCCGTCGCTGCTGGAAAATGCCGAGCTCCAGGCCCCGGTGCAGCCCCCAGTGCTCCCCTGGGGTTTCAGTCCAGAGCAGGTTTAAACAGTCCCAAGAAAAAGGAAATAAAACAGTCCAGGGAACTTCTCTGCCCTAGCTGTGTAAAACTAACTAAAAGCAAAGAGATCTCTGTCCTGCAGTGTCTCCAAGCCTCTGCACCCAGCCCCGAGAGGAGTGTGGAGTCAGGCAGTTCTCTCAAAACAAACTCCGCGCTTCTCCTTGCTCTTAGAACCAGTTTTAAGGGCACAGAACTCAACATAGAGCACAAACAGAGCAGAGGATTGGGGATGCAAGCATAAAGTCACCTCAGGACAGATGTCCAGCTTTGATTGTGTCTCCTTGTTCCTCCCCTGCAGGACTCTGGCTGTGCTGGGAGCGGGGCTCATGGGAGCTGGGATCGCCCAGGTCTCCGTGGATAAAGGCATCAAGACCATTCTGAAGGACACGGCACAGAAGGGTCTGGACAGAGGCCAGCAGCAGGTCTATAAAGGGTATGTGAGTTCAGGGGGTTTGTTCTGGTGGCACTGGGCTGCCTTTCACCAGGCTGGAAGAGACCTTCAGGATCATCGAGTCCAACCCAGCCCTAACACCTCAGCTAGATCATGGCATCGAGTGCCACATCCAGTCTTTTCTGAAACATGTCCAGGAGTGGTGACTCCACCACCTCCCCAAGCAGACCATTCCAGTACCTTATCACTCTTTCCATGAAAAACTTTCTCCTGATATCCAGCCTGAATTCCCCTTGGCACAGCCTGAGGCTGTGTCCTGTGCTTCTGTCAGTGCTGCCTGCAGAAAGAGCCCAGCCCCAGGTGAGCACAGGCACCTTTCAGGGAGCTGTGCAGGGTGATGGGCTCACCTCTGAGGCTCCTTTTCTCCAGGCTCAACAACCCCAGCTCCCTCAGCCCTTCCTCACAGGGGTTGTGTTCCCAGCCCCTCACCAGCTTCCTTCCCTCCTCTGGACACGCTCAAGGGTCTCAGTGACCACCCTGAGCTGAGGGGACAGAGCTGGACACAGCACTCAATGTCCACCCTGAGCTGAGGGGACAGAGCTGGACACAGCTCTCAATGTCCACCCTGAACTGAGGGGACAGAGCTGGACACAGCTCTCAATGTCCACCCTGAACTGAGGGGACAGAGCTGGACACAGCTCTCAATGTCCACCCTGAACTGAGGGGACAGAGCTGGACACTGCACTCAATGTCCACCCTGAACTGAGGGGACAGAGCTGGACACTGCACTCAATGTCCACCCTGAACTGAGGGGACAGAGCTGGACACAGCTCTCAATGTCCACCCTGAACTGAGGGGACAGAGCTGGACACTGCACTCAATGTCCACCCTGAACTGAGGGGACAGAGCTGGACACAGCTCTCAATGTCCACCCTGAACTGAGGGGACAGAGCTGGACACAGCTCTCAATGTCCACCCTGAACTGAGGGGACAGAGCTGGACACAGCTCTCAATGTCCACCCTGAGCTGAGGGGACAGAACTGGACACAGCTCTCAATGTCCACCCTGAGCTGAGGGGACAGAGCTGGACACAGCTCTCAATGTCCACCCTGAGCTGAGGGGACAGAGCTGGACACTGCACTCAATGTCCACCCTGAGCTGAGGGGACAGAGCTGGACACAGCTCTCCATGTCCACCCTGAACTGAGGGGACAGAGCTGGACACTGCACTCAATGTCCACCCTGAGCTGAGGGGACAGAGCTGGACACTGCACTCAATGTCCACCCTGAACTGAGGGGACAGAGCTGGACACAGCTCTCAATGTCCACCCTTAACTGAGGGGACAGAGCTGGACACTGCACTCAGTGTCCACTCTGAACTGAGGGGACAGAGCTGGACACTGCACTCAATGTCCACCCTGAACTGAGGGAACAGAGCTGGACACTGCACTCAATGTCCATCCTGAACTGAGGGGACAGAGCTGGACACTGCACTCAATGTCCACCCTGAACCGGACACACCACTCAGTGTCCACCCTAAACTGACATCCCAGAACTGGACACAGCACTCAATGTCCATCCTGAACTGGACACAGCACTCAAGATGTGGCCTGACCAGTGCCGAGTACAGGGGCAGAATGACCTCCCTGCTCCTGCTGGCCACACCATCCCAACTGTGACCTTTAGTCACAGTTCTCCTCTGCTGTCGGCATCAGGAACTCCTGACACTGCTGTTCTGCTGCAGGAGCCCCTGGATGTCACAGAAAAGCTTTGTTCTAATGTTGTCCCCTGCAGTGTGCTGGGATATTGCTGTGGGACAGACTCAGTGGCTCAGCCTTAGCTCCTTGGGTAGGCAGAGACCTAAGATTCAGCAGTAGCTTCTAGAGCTAAGGAAAGAGTGATTCTGGCTGCCTGAAGACCAGGGAAGGCATTCCAGAGTTTTCTTCCTCGGTTTCCTTCTTTTCTGCAGAAATAGTGCTCAGCTGTGTGTCATCAGGAACATTAGTGACTGACCCTCAGCTGAGCTGTGGGAGCAGGGCTCAGAACACAGAGTGACAGTCCTGCAGGGTTCAGATGGAGTTTTGGGTGCTGGCTCTGGGAGAGAGACAGGAGGGATTGCTGTGGTGCCCCTCCAGCAGCCTGGCTGGCCCACACAGGAGCTGTGACAGAGCTGTCCCTCCCTAGGCTGAACAGCAAGGTGAAGAAGAAGAGCCTGACATCCTTTGAGAGGGACTCCATCCTCAGCAACCTGATGGGCCAGCTGGACTACAAAGGCTTTGAGAAGGCAGACATGGTCATCGAGGCCGTGTTTGAGGACATCAACGTCAAACACAAAGTGCTGAAGGAGGTGGAGGCTGTGAGTATCGGTCCTGAGCAGCCCCTGGGTGGTGGAGGGTCCTGGGCTGTGCTCCTGCGTTTGTCCCCTCCCCTTTGTGCTGCACTTGGGCTCTTGGTACAAATCAGTTACCCCAGGACGTGGGTGAGCATCAAGGGCAGCCTTTCTGTTCACTGGAGACGTTTCCCTGCTCAATTAAGGAACTGATAGATGATCAATTCCTTCATTCTGACATTCCCTGATTCCTGGGAGCGCTCCCAAAAAAGCTTCCGTTTGTCTGAGGACGTTGATGTGCCAGTGATGTGCTGTGGTATCTCCACACCTCGCAGTCCTTCCCCTGCTGTGCCTGTGTTCTGTTCGAGGGGATTTCACACTGGGGAGAGGGGAGTTCCTGCAGTGTCCCCTGTGCCTGCAGAGGCCTGGCAGAAACACGGAAGCTCTGGGACTGGTATTGCAGACATGGGGAGGGTTCAGGGCACGTCAGAGCTGCCTGACTTGAGCTACTGCTTTGCAATTAGCTTCTAATGAGCAAATCCTCGTTTGCCAGGGTTCCCTGATCTCCCAGGGCTCTGCACATCACACTCCAGATGCAAATGTGGATCCTGTGTGCTGACGCAGCCCCTTCCACCCTTCCCATGTGATCCCTGCTCATTGTGTCCTGTCCCTTGTCCCCTCCAGGTGATCCCTGCTCACTGTATCCTCTCCCCTGTCCCTTCCCAGGTGATCCCTGCTCACTTTGTGCTGTCCCTTGTCCCCTCCAGGTGATCCCTGCTCACTCTGTGCTCTCCCCTGTCCCCTCCAGGTGATCCCTGCTCACTCTGTGCTCTCCATTGTCCCCTCCAGGTGATCCCTGCTCACTGTATCCTCTCCCCTGTCCCTTCCCAGGTGATCCCTGCTCACTTTGTGCTGTCCCTTGTCCCCTCCAGGTGATCCCTGCTCACTCTGTGCTCTCCCCTGTCCCCTCCAGGTGATCCCTGCTCACTCTGTGCTCTCCATTGTCCCCTCCAGGTGATCCCTGCTCACTGTATCCTCTCCCCTGTCCCCTCCAGGTGATCCCTGCTCACTCTGTGCTCTCCCTTGTCCCCTCCAGGTGATCCCTGCTCACTGTATCTTTGCCAGTAACACCTCTGCCCTCCCCATCAGCCAGATCGCTGCTGCCAGCAAGAGGCCTGAGAAGGTGAGTCCCCAAGGCCACGTGCCCTGCACAGAGCTGTCCCTGGTGAGGTGGCTTTGCTTTAGAGGCCTTCTGCTCCCTCCTCAGGGTGTGGCACAGCTCATCCTCTGCTCCCAGTGCAAGCTTGGAGCAAAGAGCTCCTGATCTGGGGGCAGATGGGAGGGAGGGGAAGGTGGATTCATCCCAAGGGGCGTGGTGGTGGGACAGGTCAGCAAATATCAGAAGGTGTTGGTGCACAGAGAAGCTGTGGAAGGTTGGAGCCAGGTGTGGCTTGGGCTCTGCTCCCAGGGAACAACGGAGAGGAAGAGAAGAAATGGCCTCCAGCTGTTCCAGGGCAGGTTCAGCTTGGGTATCAGGAGGAATTTCTTCCTGGGAAAAGTAGTCAGGCATTGGAAGGGGCTGCCCATGGGAATCCCCATGCATGGAGGTATCCAGGGAATTCCTGGATGTGGCACTCGGTGCTCTGGGCTGGTGACAAGGTGGGGATCAGGCACAGCTTGGACTCCATGATCTTGCAGGGCTTTTCCGGCCTCAGTCCATGTGAGCAGGAGCGCTGATTCCTCCAGCCCTGAGGCAGCATTGCACTGGGTACCTGCGGTGCCTGTGAGCATCAGGTGACCTGCTGGAGGTTCCTGTCACCCTGCTGAGCCCCTTCCTCATTTGCTGTGGGACCTGTGTTCCATCCAGATTGCCAGCTGAGCCTCATTTGTTCATCCTTGCAAATAACATCCTCTCGCTGTTCAAATTGCTCCTGTGATGGCTCTTAGCGGGGAAACTCAGAGGAAGTCACTTAACTAATTAGCGCATTCTCTTTAATTAGTCTTGCAGCCTGCAACTCAGCAAGGCGCCCGTGACTTAGGCAGGGCTTGGTGCCAAGCGTGGCTGGCAGGAGGCGCGAAGGTGACACGCTGGTGGCGTGGTCCCGCACAGAAAGCGAGGCACACAGCCGGATAATCTCCGCCTAAACGCTGCTCCCGGGGGAAGGCTGCACTTCCCTCCGTAATGAGCTTCTGGATGGAAGCCTTCTCATCCTTAAATTCACTTCTTCACCGAAGGCATTCACATCCTTAAATTCACTTCTTCACCAAAGGCATTCAGGAGAGTCCCTGAGGGCCGCTCCAGTCTGAGCCCAGCAGACACAGCAGCAGCTCAGGTGCTCCTCCAGGTCACACCGTGCCCATCTTTTCCTCTCCTGCCTCAGGGATTCCCAAGCAGATTTGGCTGCCAGACTGTGAAGTGGTCCTGGAAAAATTGTACCTTAAACCTCGAAGGCAGGAGCTCCTCTGCGTGTGTTGTGTCCTTGGGAAAACCAAGGAGGGAAGGGAATTGGAGAGCACTCCTGTCATGGAGGGACACAGAGTGTGCTCAGGGCCCTGCAGCCCCTGCTGGCCTTCCCTCTGCACTCAGCTTGCCCAGCTGATTCCTCTGGGAGCCAGAACCCATCTGAACCCAGCTCTTCCCTCTGCCAGGTGATTGGGATGCACTACTTCTCCCCTGTTGACAAGATGCAGCTGCTGGAAATCATCACCACGGACAAAACCTCCCAGGACACGGCGGCTTCTGCTGTTGCTGTTGGCCTCAAACAGGGCAAAGTGGTCATCGTGGTGAAGGTGAGGGGACAGTGCACACAGCAGGGGCTGGGTAGTAAATGAAAGGGTTTGTGCACTGTGGGGAGGGTGAAACATGTTTGTGGACGCACTGGCATTGGCTGCTCCTCTGAGAAGTGAAAAGGGAGGTCAGAATGATGCCCAGATGATCCTCACGTGTCCCTCGGAGCAGCCGTGCAAAGCCACCAGGCACAGGTGCAGGGCCAGCACGAGGAGCTGGCACTCCTGCCCCACACAGCTTCCAGGGCATCCCAGGCAGAGCAGGACTGTCAGCACCTCAGCTCCCTGGCAGGCTGCAAGGACAGAGGGTCAGTGAGCAGGAGCACCTCTCTGCCTGGGTTAAATCTTGAGGGAGAGGAGCAGGAATACACAGAAAAGTGGGTTTAGATTGGATATTGGGGACAAATTGTTCCCTGGGAGGGTGGGGAAGCCCTGGCACAGGTTCCAGAGGAGTTGTGGCTGCCCCATTCCTGGAATTGTCTAAGGCCAGGTTGGACAGGGCTTGGAGCAACCTGGGACAGAGGGAGGTGTCCCTGTCTTCTTTCCTGATTCCTGAGGTTGCCAGTGATGCTGAGCACATCTCTCCTGTAGCTGGGAAAACTGGCTTGTCAGAAAGTGCTCTGGGCACCTCCAGACCAGTGAGGACCCTGCTGCTTCCCTGAAGGGCAGTTTGCAGCTCATCCGTTGCTTCCTGACTTTGTGGGGAGCAGCAGAGGTGGAACACCTGGCTGTAGTGGTTTCAGGTTTCAATATTCAAAGCTAGCCGCAGATTGGTTTTGCCACAGCTTTTCTTCAATCAGTGCAAAGCCAGCACACTGGTTTACTCTGGTTTTCCTTGTGCTGAGCACCCTTTCCCTCACCAGCCTGTTGGGTTTGATGAAGCAGCAGCCTGCTCTGGACCTTGCAGGCACTGGTTCAAATAAAAGCACTGGGATTGGAACTCGCAGGGAGCAAGTTCATGGAAGCCTGCAAACACTGCTGAGCTCTACAGGGAGGAAAAAAAAAACAAAAACAAACCTGTTCTAGCAGTCAGTGGCAGAGTGTAGGAGATGGGGTTTGGGGTGTGTGAACTGCAGCCTGGGCAGTGAATAACAGTTGTGGTGCTGCCAAGAGCTCACCTGCCTCCCTGCTTTTCCCCAGGATGGGCCTGGATTCTACACCACCAGGTGCCTGGGGCCGATGCTGTCCGAGGTGGTCCGAGTTCTCCAGGTGAGTGTCCCATCAGCATCCCCCAGACAATCATGGAAATCTCCTCTGCGTTGGGTGTGGACAGGAGAGGATGTGGGTCAGCAGCCCTGGCTCTTGTGGCTGTGCCCAGCCTGCTCTTGGCTCCTGTTTGCAGTCAGTTACTGGAGCTGGGCTCTCTGCCCCACACTGGCTTTTCAGGAGCTCATCCCAAGATCCCATCACTTCCCCTCCTGACTTATTAAAGAAATACATGTGCAGATCTAGTATCGATACCCAACTGTGACAGACAAAAACTCTCTAACAGTTTAAAGTTAGAAAGTTTGTGTTTATTACGGCCAGGCAGCAGGGTGGGATATTTCCCTAATACGTGCTGCAAGATTCACAGGTAATTACAAAGCCTTTTATTTACCAAAGTGTTGAATACCCAAAATACAAATACATATTCATACCCCTGTCACCTCCCATTCCTCGCTTCGTATGCTAATTGGCTAAAAAGGCTATTAAGCATGTGTAGTTTGTTTCCTAAAATGAGTCGGGGGTCTATTCTGGGGAGGGCTCACCCAAAATGAGGAAGTAAGATGAGTCTTCCTCATCCTGACCTTTCTACCTTTTCAATGCATTCATGACAAATGAATCCTTGGTAGAACTTATAGTTTCCTGTGTTCAGTGGGTCCTTTAAGCAGGAAATCTGCAGCTGTCTTATGTCCTATTTACCACATTTTGTTTTTCATTACAAGCACAGTTACACAAACATAAAGCTGACAAGAAATGAGTTACTAAGATCCAGGATAGCTTATCTAAGATCCAGCTTCTGTTAACTGCAAACAAAGCTTACCTATCTACTTCAGCTAATTCAGCAGCTTACTATCTTAACTTTCCTAAAAATCCCTAATTCTTCAAATTTAATGTCTCACTCCAATCCCTGCAGGAGGGCATTGACCCGAAGAAAGTGGATTCCATCTCCACGGCTTTCGGCTTCCCGGTGGGAGCGGCCACGCTGATCGACGAGGTGGGCGTGGACGTGGCCACACACGTGGCCGAGGACCTGGGCAAGGCCTTCGGGCAGCGCTTCGGAGGGGGCAGCATCGACCTCTTCAAGCTCATGGTGCAGAAAGGCTTCTTGGGTGAGCTGCTAAGGTGTTTTCAGCTAAAGGCTGTCCCCTCCATCTGCCTCTCCTGCCTCAGGCAAGAGCAGTGGGAGAGCAGCCCTGGGAATGGGGCGGGAATCCCCCCAGAGAAGCAGTGGTGCTGTTGGATCTAGAGGAGGAATTGTGGCCTGGCACAGCAGCAGTGTTTTGCCAAGGGGTCAGGTGGAGCTGGGTTCCTTTCCCTCTGTCCCTGCTGAGGTGCACAGTGCTGGGAGGATCTGCTCCCCGAGCAGGAGCAGCAGTCACAAAACAAGATCCAAGGGGTCAGGAGGAAACAGGACACGTGGCAGGAGCTGATTTGTCTGCTTTGATCCCCGCAGGTCGAAAGGCAGGGAAAGGATTCTACGTGTACCAGGAGGGAGTGAAGAACAGGAGCGTGAATTCCGGCATGGATGAGATCTTGGCCAAGTTCAGGGTGCCGGCGAATCCTGACGTGTGAGTGCCTGGCTGTGAGGGAAGGCTGGGGCTGGCCCAGGCCCTGCCCAGCTCCTCGTGCTCTGAGCAGCAGCACGAGGTGCAGCGGGTGGTGTTGAGGGATGTGATGCTCCAGGGCTGGAGCCCCTCTGGAGCCAGGCTGGGGGTGCTCACCTGGAGAGGAGAAGGATCCAGGGAGAGCTCAGAGCCCCTGCAGGGCCTAAAGGGGCTCCAGGAGAGCTGGAGAGGGGCTGGGGACAAGGACTGGAGGGACAGGACACAGGGAATGACTTCCCACTTCTGGATGGGATTTGGGGCAGGAATTGTTCCCTGGCAGGGTGGGCAGGCCCTGGCACAGCTGTGGCTGCCCCTGGATCCCTGGCAGTGCCCAAGGCTGTGTTGGAGCAGCCTGGCACAGTGGGAGGTGTCCCTGCCATGGCAGGGGTGGCCCTGGATGAGCTCTAAGGTCCCTTCCAACCCAAACCATTCTGTGATTCCATGACATTGCTGAACACAGAGGCTGATCAAGCCCTTACTTTTTATTCCAAATCCATCTGGACACAATCCTGCGCGCCATGCTCCAGGAAACCCTGCCTGAGTACAAAGGTCGGACGAGAGGAGCCCCAGTGCTCCCTTCCAACCTCCGCCATTCCGTGGTTCTTAGTGCCTGCTTCAGGATATATCACAAAACTTAGCCCTGATCCTCAACCACTCCCAGCCCTGGCCCGGCCCTTTGTCCCAGCTGTGCTGGCCTGGCAGTGCTGTCCCTGCCCAGCCCTCACAGGCTGTGTCCCGCAGCTGCTCGGACGAGGACATCCAGATGCGCCTGGTGACGCGCTTCGTGAACGAGGCGGCCATGTGCCTGCAGGAGGGGATCCTCAGCAGCCCCGTGGAGGGCGACATCGGGGCCGTCTTCGGCCTGGGCTTCCCGCCCTGCCTGGGAGGTGAGTGCTCTGCGCTGGCCTTTGGGCTCCAAAGCCGCTGGCAAGGAGTGAAAGCCAGGTTTGGCATTTTCCGTTGAGGAAATGGCCTCAGGCGACATCGGGGAGGGTGTGGGTTGGATATTGGGAATAATTCCTTTATGGCAATCAGCTGTGCTTTTAAATCCTCATGCCTGGAGGGATTTAAGAGCCCTGTGGGTGTGGCACTTGGGGACATTGGGACAGAGGTAGTCTTGGCACTGCTGTTTGGACTCGACAGTCTCAAAGGGCTTTTCCACCCTAAATAATTCCATGATTCTGATGCATGATTCTGATGATTCTCTTGCTGCTGCTGCTGGAGTTCACCAATGGCTCTTGGACCCGAGGTGATGCTTCTGGCACGTGCCTGAAGTGATTTCCCTCCTTGAGCCAAATTCAGACTGAGGGAGCGGCCCCAAGGGACTTCTTACAAAGGCCTGGAGGGACAGGACGATGAGGAATGGCTTCCCGTGCTTAGACGGGATATTGGGAAGGAATTCTAGGCTGTGAGGGTGTTGAGGCCCTGGCACACATTGCCCAGAGAAGCTGTGGCTGCCCCTGGATCCCTGGCAGTGTCCAGGCCCAGGCTGAACAGGGCTTGGAGCAGCCTGGGACCATGGAAGGGCAGGGCTGGGCTTTGAGGTCCCTTCCCACCCAAACCATCCATGATTCCATGGATTATCCATGTCCCAGCTTGTCCCCAGCACTCAAGTGCCTCTGCCCAGCTCAGGTGAGCAGGGGGCAGAATCTGCCTTACCCTGGGGAGAAGAGTGAATGGGACAAAGCCATGGGATGCTGGGACCCTTCCAGGCACCTTGGTGCATCTCCTTTCTTGTCCCCGCTGTGTTCCTGTCCCCACTCGGTCCCTGTCTCCACTGTGTGTCCCTGTCTGTCCCCGCTGTGTCCCTGTCCTGTGCTCTGTCCCCGTTCTGTCCCCTGCTCTCTCCCTGCTGTGTCCCTGTCCCCTGCTCTGTCCCCACTCTGTCCCTGTCCCCGCTCTGTGTCCCTGTCCCCTGCTCTCTCCCTCCTCTGTCCCTGTCCCCGCTCTGTCCCCTGCTCTCTCCCCGCTATGTCCCTGTCCCCGCTCTGTCCCCTGCTCTCTCCCTCCTCTGTCCCTGTCCCCGCTCTGTGTCCCTGTCCCCACTCTGTCCCCTGCTCTGTCCCCTGCTCTCTCCCTCCTCTGTCCCTGTCCCCGCTCTGTGTCCCTGTCCCCACTCTGTGTCCGTCCCCTGCTCTGTCCCCTGCTCTCTCCTTCCTCTGTCCCTGTCCCCGCTGTGTGTCCCTGTCTGTCCCCGCTGTGTCCCTGTCCCCTGCTCTGTCCCTGTTCTGTCCCCTGCTCTCTCCCTGCTGTGTCCCTGTCCCCTGCTCTGTCCCCACTCTGTCCCTGTCCCCGCTCTGTGTCCCTGTCCCCTGCTCTGTCCCCACTCTGTCCCTGTCCCCGCTTTGTCCCCTGCTCTCTCCCTCCTCTGTCCCTGTCCCCGCTCTGTGTCCCTGTCCCCTGCTCTGTCCCCTGCTCTCTCCCTCCTCTGTCCCTGTCCCCGCTCTGTGTCCCTGTCCCCTGCTCTCTCCCTCCTCTGTCCCTGTCCCCGCTCTGTCCCCTGCTCTCTCCCCGCTCTGTCTCTGTCCCCTGCTCTCTCCCTGCTCTCTCCCTGTCCCTGCTCTGTGTCCCTGTCCCTGCTCTGTGTCCCTGTCCCCACTCTGTCCCTGTCACCGCTGTGTCCCTGTCCCCTGCTCTGTCCCCTGCTCTCTTCCCCGCTCTGTCTCTGTCCCCTGCTCTCTCCCCGCTCTGTGTCTGTCCCCTGCTCTCTTCCCTGCTCTGTCTGTGTCCCCGCTCTGTCTCTGTCCCTGCTCTGTCCCTGTCCCTGCTCTGTGTCCCTGTTCCCACTCTGTCCCTGTCCCTGCTCTGTGTCCCTGTCCCTGCTCTGTGTCCCTGTTCCCACTCTGTCCCTGTCCCTGCTCTGTGTCTCTGTCCCCACTCTGTCCCTGTCCCTGCTCTGTGTCCCTGTCCCCACACTGTCCCTGTCCCCACAGGTCCCTTCAGGTTCGCCGACTCCTACGGCGCCCGGCAGCTCGTGGACAAACTGCGCAAGTACGAGGCCGTGTACGGCAGCCAGTTCACACCCTGCCAGCTCCTGCTGGACCACGCCAACAGCCCCAGCAAGAAGTTCCACCAGTGAGGTGGCCTGGTGACACCCCGACAGCTCCTCCAGCCGGGCCCCGGCTCCCCGCAGCACCCCGTTCTCCGTTAGGTTAATCACCAAAGCTCCCGGGGGAGGGAGGGAGGGAGGGAAGGAAAGAAGGAAGGAAGGAGGGAGGGGGCAGCAGGTTGCCTCATGGCTTTGTAGTCATTTCAAGTGCCTTATGAGCCGCTGTGTGTTGGGCACGTCCGTCCCGTGCCAGCCTGGGCCTGGGGGCGGGAATTCCTGCTGCCTTCACCTCCGTGCCCTGGCCTCCAGAGCTCCCAGTCTGGCCAGTAGCATCCAGCATGTGGCTGGAGCCGAGGCCTTGCCTTTCCAGAAACATCCACCAAAAATAAAGCCCTGTCTCCTGGGTTTGGACTCCTGCTTCTCCTCCCATTTCCCTGAAGGAACGGCTCGAGTCAGGATTGACTGGTTCTCGTGGTGTCTGTGGTGTGCTGGGTCCCACGGAGGGGCAGGATGGCAGCAGCTCAGGACAAAGCATTGTCACCTCTGCCATCACCCAGGGGCTCTGAGGAGCCTGTGCCATCACTGAGGGGCTCTGAGGAGCCTGTGCCATCACCCAGGGGCTCTGAGGAGCCTGTGCCATCACTGAGGGGCTCTGAGGAGCCTGTGCCATCACTGAGGGGCTGTGAGGAGCCTGTGCCATCACTCAGGGGCTGTGAGGAGCCTCTCCCATCACTCAGGAGCTGTGAGGAGCCTGTGCCATCACCCAGGGGCTCTGAGGAGCCTGTGCCATCACCCAGGGGCTCTGAGGAGCCTCTCCCATCACTGAGGGGCTCTGAGGAGCCTGTGCCATCACCCAGGGGCTGTGAGGAGCCTGTGCCATCACCCAGGGGCTCTGAGGAGCTTGTGCCATCACTCAGGGGCTGTGAGGAGCCTGTGCCATCACTCAGGGGCTGTGAGGAGCCTGTGCCATCACCCAGGGGCTGTGAGGAGCCTGTGCCATCACCTAGGGGCTCTGAGGAGCTTGTGCCATCACTCAGGGGCTGTGAGGAGCCTGTGCCATCACCCAGGGGCTCTGAGGAGCCTCTCCCATCACTGAGGGGCTGTGAGGAGCTTGTGCCATCACCCAGGGGCTGTGAGGAGCCTGTGCCATCACCCAGGGGTTGTGAGGAGCCTGTGCCATCACCCAGGGGTTGTGAGGAGCCTGTGCCATCACCCAGGGGCTGTGAGGAGCCTCTCCCATCACTCAAGGGCTCTGAGGAGCCTCTGCCATCACTCAGGGCTCTGAGGAGCCTCCAGCTCCCTCTGCCTTGGGGTGATCCTGGCAGGTGATCCTGGCAGATGGACCTGCCTGTAATTGCAGATCGAGCAGCCAAAGGCCAGAAGGGGCCCCCGTGGGGAGAGATCAAGTTAAACTAAAAGGTTTTAAACCTCCCAGCACCTGTCACTGCCCCCCCCCCCCTTCCTTTCCTGCTCCCTGGCAGGCCCTGGGCCAGGAGCTGAACGCTGCTGCTCTTCAGGTCACCTCTCGGTGTCTTTCAAAGCTCCCAGACCCAAATTGGGCCAAGACATCATCTCATGTGCCTCTGCTGGGTGCTGGGGAAGGCATGGGGCTGGTAACATCCCTTCAGCCCTCCTGGGGAAGTCAGGGAGCCGGGCCTTGGGGTGCCGCTGCGTGCAGGGATGTGCCTGGGGATCCCTCAGGCCAGGGGGGCTTGGGATCCCCCCAGGAACAGCTCTGACAGCAGCATCTGCTCTAGGAGGGGGACATCAATCCCTCCCTAAGAGATGGGAAGGGTCTGCAAGGAGAGGAGAGACCCCTCAGAGCCTCCATCCTTCCCCTCCTCCCCGAGCAAGGACCTTCTCCGGGGGCTCATTACTCTCCCGTACATTTATTACGCTAATCCACAAGGATTAAGTTAAACCAGCCGACGCAAAATCCAGTGTTTTCCAGCCCTTTGGGGCCAAAATTACTGTCCAGTGTTAAAACGGGAAGGAGAGGAGGGCTGGGCAGTGAGGGGGGAGAACCTGCAGCATGAGAGGGACGGGAGCGGGGCCACCCAGAGCCGCGCCCCAGGTGACTTTGGGGGACCCCTCCCCGGGGCGTGGCACTAGATTTTGGGACGCCAGCCCTTGATGAACTGCATGATCTTCTTCACCTGGAGCTTGGTGAGGCGGAAATCGTCGGCCAGGATCTCCTCGCTGAGCTGCACGAAGATGCTGCCGTCGATGCGCTCTCGGGCGAAGAAGCTCACCACGTCCTCCGAGAGGCCGATGAAGCGCAGGCACTTGGACACCTCCTCCAGCGACAGCGCCGAGAGGTCGGCGGGGGGCAGCCAGGCCGGGCCGTCCCCGCTGGGCCGGGGGGCGGCCGGGGGGGCAGCGCCGTCGCCCCGGGCCGCCGGTGGCACCTCGATGACCCCCTGCGCCAGGTACAGGCGGGTGACGCCCTCGGCCCCTCTCAGCGGGGCTGCCCCCCGGATGACGATGCCGTCCCCGTCCAAGCCCTTGGGGGGCCGAGAGGGGGCCGGCGGCTCCTCGGCGGGGGCGAAAGGCTCCGGCGAGGAGGAGGAGGAGGGAGCGGCCGGGGCCGAAGGCGCTTTGGACCACTCGGGACTCTCCGGCCACTCGGCCGAGCCGGCGAAGGGGTTGAGCGCTCCGAAGGGGGCGAAGCGCTTTTGGGGGTGCGGGGGTTTGAGGCGAGGGCAGCTGCGGAAAGGTTTCAGGGGGGGCTCGGACCCCAGCAGCGGCGTGGAGCAGCCGCTGCCCGGCCCGGAGCCCGGCTCGGGGAACGCCCAGGGGTCGGACCAGGAGCCGGGCGCGGGCTGGGCGGGGGGCAGCGGCCGCCCGGGGGACTCGGCAGCCTTGCAGTCGGCCCAGGTGCAGGGGTAGCAGTAGAGCGAGTACGCGTCGGGCGAGGGCGAGGGGCTGCCGCTCCGCGGGGCCGAGCTGGGGGCGGAGAGAGCGGTGTCACCGTCACCCCGGCGCGGTGTCACCGTCACCCCGGCGCGGTGTCACCGTCACCCCGGTGCGGTGTCACTGTCACCCTGGTGCAGTGTCACCATCCTCAGTGCCATGTCACCCTCACCCCGGTGCGGTGTCACCCTCACCCCGGTGTGCTGTCACCGTCACCCCGGTGCAGTGTCACTGTCACCCCGGCGTGGTGTCACCATCCCCGGTGCGGTGTCACTTTCACCCCAGTGCGATGTCACCATCCCCGGTGCCATGTCACCCTCACCCCCGTGTGATGTCACCATCCCCGGTGCGGTGTCACTGTCACCCCAGCGCGGTGTCACTGTCACCCCGGCGCGGTGTCACCATCCCCGGCGCGGTGTCACCAACCCCAGTGCGGTGTCACTGTCACCCCGGTGCGGTGTCACTGTCAACCCAGTGTGGTGTCACTGTCAACCTGGTGTGGTGTCACCATCCTCGGTGCCATGTCACCATCACCCCGGTGCGGTGTCACCATCACCCCTGTACGGTGTCACTGTCACCCCGGTGCGGAGTCACCATCACCCCGGTGCGGTGTCACCATTGCCAGGCTCGGTGTCACCATCACCCCGGTGCATTGTCACCCTCACCCCGGTGCGCTGTCACCATCCCCGGTGCGGTGTCACCGTCACCCCGGTGCGGTGTCACCATCCTCGGTGCCATGTCACCATCACCCCGGTGCGGTGTCACCCTCACCCCGGTGTGGTGTCACTGTCACCCCAGTGTGCTGTCACCATCCCCGGTGCGCTGTCACCCTCACCCCGGTGCGCTGTCACCATCCCCGGTGCCGTGTCACCATCACCCCGGTGCATTGTCACCCTCAGCCCGGCTCGGTGTCACCATCACCCCGGTGCGGTGTCACCCTCAGCCCGGCTCGGTGTCACCATCACCCCGGTGCATTGTCACCCTCAGCCCGGCTCGGTGTCCCCCTGACCCCGGCTCGGTGACTCGGTGTCACCATCCCCGACTCGGTGTCCCCCTCACCCCGCCTCGGTGTCCCCACCCCTGGGCTCCAGGCACCCCCCCACCCACTCCGGTGTCCCCCGAAGCCACTCACCCGTCATGGAGCCCCGAGGAGTAGTAGGAGAGGCTGGGGCTGGGCGAGGGCGCCGGTGCCAGCTTCGGGCAGCGCAGGGCGGCCGGGGGGCTGCAGGGGGCTGCAGGGGGGCGGCTGCCCCGGGGCGGCACCGGGGGCGCGTTCAGCAGCCGGCACTCCTCCTTCACCTGGAACGGGGACAGCGCCGTCAGGGCCCCGGGGGGAGCCGGGGATCCCCGAGGCCCGAGGGGGTGATGGGGGGCTCGGTCCTGCCCGAGATACGAAGGTCTGCATGCGGGTGGGGACACTTGGGGCCCTCCTACCCCACGGTGCGAGGAGACCAAAATATTGGGGTACCCCGTGGTGAAGAGGGGGATGAGATTTTGGGTACCCCATCGTGTAGGGAAGCCCGGGCATCCCAAGGGCTTCAGGCGCTCGGTGGGGCAGAGAGCCCCGGGGAAGCGGGGGTACCGCGGGACGAGGGTGTCCCTGAGCGTCTGGAGATGGGCAGCCCTGGGGAACCGAGGTCTGAGGATTCGGGTGACCAAGCAGAGTCGGGGTGGGACCTCAGGGGACAGCGAGGGAGCCGGGCCGCCAGGACCCCTGCGATGCCATTCCGCATCCCTGCGGACGGCACCGGGCTCTTACCGCCTCCGATTTGGGCGGCACCGGGGGCGGGGTGTCCCCGCGGGGCTCGTCCCCGGGGCGGTGCGGGGACCCCAGCGGGGCGACGGCCCCGAAGGACACGAGGTCGGGCCGGCCGCCGGCGCTGCCGGGCTCGCAGCATCCCTCCGGGCCGGGATTGCTCCACAGCTCCTCGTAGGGAATCTCCGGCTGCTCCTGAGTCCTGAACTCGGGCTCGGCCCAGTCGGGCGTCACGTACTCCCGGTCGGGCTCGGGGAAGTCGGGCAGCGGCGGGCGCGGGGTGCGCCGCGCTCCCTGGCAGCGGGCGGGGGGCTCCCGGGGACCCCCGGAGCCGCAGGCACAGAGCGAGAGGCGCTGCAGGGGCCGGCTGAGCTCCTCGCGGCCGCAGGCGGGCAGGCAGAGCCGCAAGCGCCGCGGGCTCGCACATTCCTCCAGAAAGTCCGGCTTGGCCTCACGCACGGCCCGCGAGTACTCGTCGGGGTTGAAGCGGTCGCGGCAATACGCGGCGCTGTCCCGCAGCAGCTTCTCCAGCTGCGGGTCGCCGGCCAGCAGCCCCTCGGGCAGCTGGAAGCGGGGCATGTCGGTGAGCAGCAGGAAGTGGAAAGGCACCAGCTCCTCCCGGCGCAGGATGCAGCACAGCACCACGGTCTTGGAGATGATGCTGACCAGCTTGTAGCAGTGGCCCTCGCGGATGGCGTGCAGGTCGTAGGGGTTGCGGGCGGGCCGGCTGGGCACGGCCACGTTGACGGGCAGCCGCACCTTCTCGATGATGCTGCGGATGGTGTGCTCGCCCTCCTGCAGGCGCAGCTCCAGCGGGCTGCGGGTGCTGAAGCGGCCCTTGCACTGGAAGGGCAGGCTCAGGCTCTCGTTGGTGCGGTGGTTCACGCAGATCAGGCACGGCATCTTGCCCTTCACCTGCCGCGCCCCCGCCGCCGGCGCCGCCTTGCCCAGCTTGCGCAGGAGGCTGTTGAAGCGCGACTTCTCCTTCACCGTCTTGGCGCACAGGATCTCGGCTTGGCCCATCAGCGTCAGCTCGTCCCCCGCGTTCAGCGTGAAGTTGTAAACCTCGCTGTCCTCGCTGAACTCCCCCGACACCACCTGGCCGCGACAGCCCCGAGGTGGCACCCGCGGCCCCGCGCCGGGCACTGACACCCCAACGCTACCCCTGATGTCCCACCACTACCCCTGATGTCCCATCACTGCCCCTGATGTCCCACCACTGCCCCTGATGTCCCACCACTGCCCCGATGTCCCACCACCGTCCCTGACACCCCAACGCTACCCCTGATGTCCCACCATGATTCCTGATGTCCCACCACTGCCCCTGATGTCCCACCACTGCCCCTGATGTCCCACCACCATCCCTGACACCCTAATGCTACCCCTGATGTCCCACCACTGCCCCTGACATCCCACCACCATCGCTGATGTCCCACCACCACCCCTGATGCTTCACCATTGCCCCTGATGTCCCACTGCCAACCCTGACATCCCACCACTGCCCCTGATGTCCCACCATGATTCCTGATGTCCCACCACCATTCCTGACACCCCAACGCTACCCCTGACATCCCACCACTGCCCCTGATGTCCTATCACTGTTCCTGATGTCCAAACACCATCCCTGACACCTCAACATTACCCCTGATGTCCCACCGCTGTCCCAGATGTCCCACCACTATTCCCAAAGCTCCACCATAATCCCTGAAATTCCACCACCGTCAGGTCCCACCACCATCCCCTAACATCCCACCACTATGCCTGAAATTCCACCACTATCCCTGATGCTCTGCCACAATCCCTGATGTCCCACAACCATCCCCTGATGTCCCACACCCATCCCCTGATGTCCCACAACCATCCCCTGATGTCCCACAACCATCCCCTGATGTCCCACCACCATCCCGAGGTGGTCCCACCACCACTCCCTGCTGTCCCGCTGTCCTCTCCTGCTGTCCCAGCACCGACCCCTGCTTTCCCACACTCCCCCCTTCATTCCCACCACCCTGCAGCGTTGTCCCACCAACACCCCCCACAATCCCACCACTCACCCCTGGTGTCCCACCACCCACCTTTGCTGTCCCACCGTCCTCTCCTGATGTCCCACCGACCCCCCCCAGTCCCCGTTGCCTCTCCCCTATTCCCCAACATTCCCCTCCTGCCCCACCGCTGTCCCCTCCGTGTCCCCCGCTGTCCCCCAGGACCTTCACGCTGAAGGTGATGGCCTCCATGACGAAGATGCGGTCCGGGAAGATGCTGGCCACCTCCTCCACGCTGTTGAAATACTGCACGGGCTCGCGGAGGTCCCGGTCCTGGTCCAGCAGCTTGAACTTCCCTGCGGGGACCCCCGAGGTGAGAGGAGCCCGACCCCCGGCAGGGAGCTGAGGTGCAGCCCCTCAGAGCCACCCGGGGTCCCAGGGCAGCTCTGGGGACACCCCCGTGGGCTTTGCCAGTGTCCAAGTGCTGCGAGGGGACCCCAGAGCATCCCCTGAGCCTGAACCCCCCCTCCGGCAGCACCTAGGGGTCTCTGGGTGGGACAAGGCACGGGGCACACGGGGGGGGTCTCAGCGACGCCGCTGGGCACCCCCAGAGCTGCAGGGACACCCCCAAAAGCGTTCCTGTGAATGGATGGACGCCCCCAGAGCAGCAAGGGGTCCCTGTTACCCCAAAAAATCCCGTCCCAGCCCCGCCAGGGCACAGTGACCCCAAACCCCGGGTGGGAGAGACCCCGGGAGAGGAGCTGGGAGAGGCAGGAGCGGGAGCGGGAGCGGGGGAGCCGCAGCCGCAGCGGAACCGCCGCCGGCATCGGGGACGGGACCTGAGGGGAATTTTAATCCCTGGGACACCAGAGCTCCTCGCTCGGCGCTGGGGGCACCCGAGGCTGGAGCCGGCTCAGCCGCACGTCCCGGGGCACCGCTGGGCACGGCCGAGCCCCCGGACGCTGTTAACACAGTGCCCAGCCCCCGTGCACCCCCCGTGGGACGGGTGATTAACCCCTCCCCCGCTCCATTTCCCATGATTTATTTATTAGCAGGACTCATTACCGCCGTGGAGCACTTAGAGGGGTCATTAAGGCTCTGCCGGCTGCCGGCAGAGGCAGCTCAGCACCTTCGTCTGCGCTGCCGGCCCCAACCCATCCTCATCCTCATCCTTATCCTCATCTTCATCCTCATCCCCATCCCCATCCTCATCCCCATTCCCAACCCCATCCTCATCTTCATCCTCATCCTCATCCTCATCCCCATCCTCATCCTCATCCCCATCCACATCCTCATCCTCATCTTCATCCTCATCTTCATCCTCATCCCCATCCCCATCCTCATCCCCATCCTCATCCTCATCCTCATCCTCATCCTCATCCTCATCCTCATCCTCATCCTCATCCTCATCCTTGTCCCAGCTCCTCCCCAGCTCAGCCCATCCTCATCACCCTCCCTGTCCCCATCCCTTCCTCATCCCATCCCAGCTCACCCCTGTCCCTTTTCCCCACCCCATCCTCATCTCTCTCCCATCCCATGGATCCCATCCCATCCCATCCCATCCCATCCATCCCATCCCATCCCATCCCATCCCATCCCATCCCATCCCATCCCATCCCATCCCATCCCATCCCATCCCATCCCATCCCATCCCATCCCCTGCAGCTCCTCTGGGGCCAGGGCAGCCCCCAAACCAGAGCATCTCCTACCCCACACTGGACCTTACTGGAGCAGCCCCAGCCAGTGAGGGTGGGGACAGGTCCCGGCTCTGCTGGCACAGGGACACCATTCCCTCTGTCCCCATTATCCCCGTTATCCCCGTTGTCCCGCTGCCACCACTGTCACCACTGTCCCCACTGTCCCCGTTGTCCCCTCTGTCCCCACTGTCCTGCTGTCCCCAGTGTCCCCTCTGTCCCCAGTGTCCCCCTCTGTCCCCGCTGTCCCCCCTGTCCCCAGCCCCACACCTGGGTACTGCAGCGGGATGTCGATTTTGGGCCCGATGACGTAGTGCCCCTCCTCCAGGCTGTGGGCTGTCACCGTGGTCCACTGCCGGCACGAGTGGACCAGAAGCACGTCCTGGGCTGTCACCCCCTCCACGCGCTCACCTGCGGGGGGACGGCGCTGTCACCACCGCCACCCCCCCGGCCCCCCCCGGCCCCCCCCGGGCCCCCCCGGCCCCCCCCGGCCCCCCGGCGCCGCTGCCCGGCCGGACGGAGCGAGGGATGAGCAGGTGCCGCTGCCAAGAGCCGCCAGTTGCCCAGGAAACAATTTCTTTGTCCCCCCTGAAAAGCTGCGGCCGCCGCAAACAAGAAGTTTATTGAGTCGGGGCCGGCGCGGGCTCCCCCACCGCCACCCCCGGGAGCGCTCCAGAAACGCGGACCCCCGACCCCCCCGAGGCCCCCGGCACCCCGCTGCAGCCGGGATGGGTCCTGAGCAGGGGACGCGGCCACGCCGGGGTCCCCCCTGCTCCCCACTCAGCCTGGGCTGTGTCCCCGGGAGGGTGCGGAGGGGACACGGTGGCTCCCGGCCCCTCCGGGTGTCACCCGGGAGCGGGGACAGGGGGGAAAACTGGGGGCAGCGGGAGCAGCCACAACTTCCCCCCGTCACATTCCTCCCCTCACCGCCTTGAGGGGCAGCCCCGGCCTCCGCCATCTCGGGAGGATCCGACCAGAGCAGCCCCGGAGCCGGGACAGCAGCTCGGTCTCACCTGGCCCCAGCCTTCCTCCCTCCCTCTCTCTCTCCCTCCTCCTCAGCACTCCAGGCTCCTTCCTTCTCCTGGTCCCTCCAGTTTTTCTCCTCCTCATCCCTTCAGCCTCTTCCATCCTGCTCTTCCCCCTTCCAGCTCCCCTCTCTCCCTCCACCTCCTCCTCACTTCTCCGGTCCTTCTCCATCTTTCCTATCCTCCTCTTCCTCCCTCCACTCCCCATCCCTCCCTCCAAGCCTTCCTCCCTTCCTCCTCCTCACTCTCAAGCCTTCCTCACTTCCCCATCCCTCTACTCTCCGCCGCTCCCTGCTCCTCATCGCTCCACTCTCCCTCCCTCCCTCTTCCTGGTCCCTTCGTCCTTCCTCTCTCCCTTTCCCTCATCACTCCAACCTCCCTCCCTCCTCGTCCTCACTCTCCAGCCTTCCTCCCTCCCTCCCCATCCCTCCGCCTTCCACCCCTCCCTCCTCCTCATCACTCCATCCTTTCTCCCTCCTCCTCATCACTCCAGCCTCACTCTCCGTCCCTCCATCCTCCCTCCCTCCCTCCCCTGGTCCCTCCAGCCTTCCTCCCACCCTCCTCCTCCTCCTCCTCCTCCCCATCGCTCCCTCCCTCCCTCCTCCTTCTCGTCCCTCCAGACTTCGCCCCCCCGCGCCGGGCTCACCCTGCCCGAGGCAGACGAGGGTGGGCAGGCGGCACTGGCTGACGATGGCGTCGAGGGGCAGCGCCGCGGGGCTCCAGCGGAGCCGGGCCAGCCCCGCCGCCAGCTTCTCCATCGCATCGCGGCTCAGGCCGGCCCCGGGCCGGGCTCCATCGCCGCCAGCGCCGGGCCGGGGCCGGGGGGCGGCGGGAGCGGGGCAGGAGGAGCCGCCCCCCGCCCGCCCCCGGCCCCTCCTGCCCGCCCGCCCCGGCAGGCGGAACCCCCCCGGCGGGGGCGGGGGAGGAGGCGGCGGGCGGGGACCCCCGTGCGGGGCATCCCCTCGGAACCGGGCATCCCTCGGAACCGGGCATCCTCGGAACCGGGCATCCCTCGGAACCGGGCATCCCCTGGACCGGGCATCCCTCGGAACTGGGAACCCTCGGAACCGGGCATCCCCTGGGAACCGGGCACCCTCGGAGCTGGGCATCCCTCGGAACCGGGCATCCTCGGAACCGGGCATCCTCGGAACCGGGCATCCCTCGGAACCGGGCATCCTCGGAACCGGGCATCCCTCGGAACCGGGCATCTCCTGGGAACCGGGCACCCTCGGAACCGGGCATCCCCTGGGAACCGGGCATCCCTCGGTACCGGGCATCCTCGGAACCGGGCATCCCTCGGAACCGGGCATCCCCTGGACCGGGCATCCCTCGGTACCGGGCATCCTCGGAACCGGGCATCCCCTGGGAACCGGGCATCCCTCGGAACCGGGCACCCTCGGAACCGGGCATCCCCTGGAATCGGGCACCTTCCCCAGAACCGGGCATCTCCTGGGAACCGGGCATCCCCTGGGAACCGGGCATCCCCTGGGGACCGGGCATCCCTCGGAACCGGGCATCCCCCGGAACTGGGCATCTCCTGGGAACCGGGCACCCCCGGAACCGGGCATCCTCGGAACCGGGCATCCCCTGGAATCGGGCACCTTCCCCAGGACCGGGCATCTCCTGGGAACCGGGCATCCCCTGGAATCGGGCACCCTCGGAACCGGGCACCCTCGGAACCGGGCATCCCCTGGAATAGGGCATCCCCTGGAATCGGGCACCCTCGGAACCGGCACCCCCCAGGACCGGGCCTCCCCCGCCGGGGCCGCTCCGGGGGTGTCCCGGGCTGAGGGTGGCGGCTCCGTCCCGGCTCGCTCAGGTCCCGGGGGTTCGGCTCTCTCTGGCCGCCGAGGGAAGGGGCGGGGGGCGCCCCGGGGACCCTCCCCCATCCCGTCCCCCTGCCGGGGGTCCCAAGCGGGGGCTGCGGGGAGCACAGGGGACCCGAGCGGGACGGGGGGACCCCGATGCCGCCCCACACCCCGATGTCCCCTCCGGGACGCCCCGGCCCGGAGCTGCCGCACAGACGCGGGGCACAAACGGCACCGGGAGAGGGGGTCAGGGACATCGCAGTCGGGGGGACCCTCGGCAGCGACATCGCCGTCACCCCGAGCGGGGCTCCGCACCCCGAGCTGCCGACGCGGGACCAGGAGCGGCCCCGCACCCCTCGGTCACTCAGCCCGGGGGGTGGAGAAGCTCTGGAGCGCCTCGTCCGGACCCCCCCTCCCCGGTCCTTGGCTGGCCGCATCCCCGCTCCCCGGGCCGCCGGAGACTGGGCGGAGGAGGATGAAGGAGCGGAGGAAGCAGCCGGTGCCTGCAAGGGCCAGTGCGCGGCCATGGGGACGTGTGACCCTGTGCTGTCCCCTGGCCCGTCACGGTCCCCAAGCCGAGCACCAGGAGAAGCTGCGGGACAGGGCGGAGCAGGGACGGCATGGAGCAGGGACGGGATGGAGCAGGAGCAGTGAAAGGGATGGAGCAGGAGCAGGGATGGAACAGAAGGAAAAGGGATGGAGCAGGAGAAGGGAAAGGGATAAAGCAGGAGCAGGGACGGGATGGAACAGAAGGGAAAGGGATGGAGCAGGAGCAGTGAAAGGGACGGAGCAGGAGCAGGGATGGGATGAAGCAGGAGCAGGGATGGGATGGAACAGTGAAAGGGATGGAGCAGGAGCAGTGAAAGGGATGGAGCGGTGAAAGGGATGGAGCAGTGAAAGGGATGGAGCAGGAGCAGGGATGGGATGGAACAGAAGGGAAAGGGATGGAGCAGGAGCTGTGAAAGGGATAAAGCAGGAGCAGGGACGGGATGGAGCAGTGAAAGGGATGGGATGAAGCAGTGAAAGGGATGGAGCAGTGAAAGGGACGGAGCGGCGAAAGGGATGGGATGGAGCAGGAGCAGTGAAAGGGATGGAGCGGTGAAAGTGATGGAGCAGTGAAAGGGATGGGATGGAACAGAAGTGAAAGGGACGGAGCGGCGAAAGGGATGGGATGGAGCAGGAGCAGTGAAAGGGATGGAGCGGTGAAAGTGATGGAGCAGTGAAAGGGATGGGATGGAACAGAAGGGAAAGGGATGGAGCAGAAGCAGGGAAAGGGATGGAGCAGGAGCAGGGATGGGATGGAGCAGGAGCAGGGATGGGATGGAGCAGGAGCAGGGAAAGGGATGGAGCAGGAGCAGGGATGGGATGAAGCAGGAGCAGGGAAAGGGATGGAGCAGGAGCAGGGAAAGGGATGGAGCAGGAGCAGGGATGGGATGAAGCAGGGATGGATGGGGAAGGAACGGGGAAAACGACGGAGCCGCTTTAGGGAAAGCAGGGGTGGGGAAAGGGAGGGAGGAGCTGCAGGAGAGGAGAAGGGACAGCGAAGAGCACGCGTGGAACAGAGCAGGGACAGGATAGAGACAGGACGGGGATGGAGCCGGGGTGGGGACAAGGAGGATGCAGGAGGAGGAGGATGGGGAAACCCCAAACCTCACTGCGGGGGTGACAGGGGCAGGACACTGGGTCCCTGCCGCCCCCCTCCCCTGGGAGCTCTCCCCCAAATCCCCCACCCATGGGTGGCTGCCACGCGGGAGCGCCCGGGATGGGCAGGATTTGGGGCTGCTGAGCTGCTCCCCCACGGCCCCGTCCCCTCCCGGGGACCCGGCCATGACACACTGGCAGCTTTATTCCCACAAAAACAACTTCTCCGGGATACCGGCGCCATGGGAACCGGGACACCATGGCAGCAGGGACACCATGCCATTGGGGACATTGTGGGAACGGGGACACCGTGGCAGTGGGGACACTGTGGGACAGGGACATCATGGCAGTGGGGACATCGGGCTGTGGGGACACCGTGGGGACAGGGACACTGTGGGAATAGGGACACTATGGGAATAGGGACACTGTGGGGACAGGGACACTGTGGGACAGAGACATCATGGCAGCGGGGACATTGGGCTGTGGGGACACTGTGGGACAGGGACACCATGGGAATAGGGACACCGTGGGGACAGGGACACCGTGGGGACAGGGACACTATGGGAATAGGGACACTGTGGGGACAGGGACACTGTGGGAACAGGGACATTGTGGGACAGGGACACCGTGGGAATAAGGACACCGTGGGGACAGGGACACTGTGGGAACAGGGGCACCGTGGGGACAGGGACACAGTGGGAACAGGGACATTGTGGGGACATGGACATGGTGGCATTGGGGACACCATGGCACTGGGGACACTGTGGCACTGGGGACACCGTGTCAGCAGTGACACCATGGGGACAGGGACACGGTGGCATTGGAGACACTGTGGCAGTGGGGACACCATGTCAGCAGTGACACTGTGGGGACAGGGACACAGTGGCATTGGGGACACTGTGGCAGCAGTGACATTGTGGGGACAGGGACACGGCAGCAGAGGGAGGGCAGCAGCAGCAATGTCACCTCTGCTGTCACCGTCCCTCACCGGGCTCTGCTGCAGGGGACATCCCCGGATGCCCCGGGGCTGCAGGAACCGGGCAGGGGCGGGTGCAGAGGGGCACGGGCACAGCCAGCCCCGCTCCCCAGCCAAGGCTGCCTCCCAAAAACCGCTGGCACAGCTCCTGTGCCAGCAGAACCCCAAAGGAGAAGCTCACAGCCCCAAGCCCGGTGTTCCCCCCACCCTCGGGGGGCTCCACGTGGGGACGGGGCAGCCTCGGAGCCTCCCCTGCAATTCCCAGCGTCCCGCCCTGGGAAAACGCCACGGGCAGCTCTGGAAAAGGCAGCGGGAACAGCTCTACCCCAGCCAAAGCCATCCTGGTGGCCAGAAGGTTTGGGAGGGACCCATCCACCTCCTCCTCCAGGCTCACTCCCAGCGGAGCCACAGGGAATTCAAGGGGCCCAGGAAGTCACCACTGCAAGTTTATAAAAGCTTTTATTTGCTCTTGGTACGACCAAGAAATGGGACAGTGATCTTTTATACAATTTGATACAGTTAAGTGGTACAAAAGAATGTGTCTTAAATAAAAAGCCAGAGTGGAGTAGCAAAAATATTAAAAGATTAAGTAAAAAATCGTCGGCATGGGAATTAATCCAAGACCTTGATGCTGTTTGATTCCGCTGTCCGAGTCCGAGGGCACGAGGCGCCGCGGCGACGCCGGCCAGTGACACGGCGGTGGGACAGAGCCAAGCTCAGGTTTGGTTTAGCAGGACCAATTTCATCGTTTTAACGCTTTTTTGGGGGGGTTTTTTTGTTTGTTTTTGGTGACAAAAAGGGCAGCGCCGAGCTCCCCCCGCGGGCGGGGCCGGGGGCACGGAGGGGCTGCTGACACCTCTCTACTCCACAGGGCTGGGCTGGGGCTCCAAGCTGAGCTTTGGCCTTTGTTAGTTCGGACTAACTCGGTCTGGAACTAGCAGGGAGTTGAGATACCGGCAGACATCGAGTTACTGCAAACTCCTCCGACACGATCATCGTCATTATTATTATTTTAAATTTTTTTTAGGGTTTTTTTTTAGACCTGTTTCAGCATCGGCACCCACTCGTGCTGCGGCCTCGCCCCGCCTGAGCCCGCGGGTGCAGCTCGAGCTTGGACAGGACAGAAATAGACCCGATAGAAACAGCTCAGTTTTACTGTCGGGGAGGGACGAGGGGGCAGCGAGTGGCACCAGAGAGTGGCACCGGAAAGTGGCACCAGAGAGTGGCACCAGCGAGTGGCCCGGGCTCCACCTGTGCCTGCAGCGGGCACAGCGTCTACAAAGGGGTCACACGCAGGGAGCAAATAAAGCTCACCTTTAAAAGGAGGATTATACCAAAAAATCACCAACCCCTCGATGTAGATTTCGCCGTTTTGTTGTGTTTTTTAGTTTTTTTCCCTTTTTGATCACGTTAGAAAAGTGCAGATTCAGCCGGACCCCAGCAGCCACTCGCCTGGGAAGGGTTAACACCCACACGGGGACAAAATGCCGAATAGAGAGGGACAGGGAGACACCTGGGGGAGCCCCCGCTCCGGAGCACGAGTCCCGTGTTAAAACACCGTCATTTCATTCCAAAATTCACTCAGCGTTAGCGGCGAGGGCGGAGCGGGGCCGGGGCCGGGAGCGGAGCGGGGCCGGGACCTGCGGCTGGTGCACGGCGGAGCCGGGGCGCTGGGACACTCCTGCGACAGGACAGGGCCACCACGGCCGGGGGACAGTGACAGGAGAGGCAGGACAGGGCCAGCACGGCCGGGGGACAGCGACAGGAGAGGCAGGACAGGGCCAGCACGGCCAGGGGACAGTGACAGGACAGAGCCAGCACAGCCAGGTGACAGACAGGACAGAGCCAGCGCAGCCGGGTGACAATGACAGCAGAGCCAGCACGGCCGGGTGACAGTGCAGGACAGAGCCAGCACGGCCGGGTGACAATGACAGCAGGGCCAGCACAGCCGGGTGACAGCGACAGGAGCGGCTGGGAGAGCTGGAACAGCTCCATCCCCCGGGGGAGAAATCCCCCAGCGCCATTGGAAAGCGGGAAGTTGTTCCAGGCAGGGAATAAATTCAAGCGTCTCCGGGCTGTTTCCTTCCCTTTCCTTTCCTTCCCTTTCCATCCGGTTCCGCTCAGCCTGGGCCCGGCCCCGCGGCCCCGGGAGAGGGGACAGAAAGCTGGAAGCTCGTGTTAAATGAACTTGTTGTCAGTTTGGGAATCCAGGTTATATTCATACACAGAAAATAGACGACCACAATCACCCTCCATAGAAACTAGTGCATGCAAGTAACTCTTCCATATGGGAAAGGCCGGGGCTAGCGGGAGGAGGGGATCACTAGTGACGGACAGGCCTAGGGGGGGTTAGTAGGAATCTCGACATCTTTTTTTACCTCGGAAGCTAAAATCAGTGCTTTGTATTAAATTTATATTCATTTTTTTTTTTTGGCAAACACACCGCGTTGCCATCCTTTCCGTTAACACATCACACACCGTGGAGAAACGCAAATCGAAGCGGCATGCAGGCAAAAAAAAAAAAAAAAAAAAAGAAGGAAAAAAAAAAAAAAGGAGAAAATAAAAAAAAAAAGGGGAAGAGAGGCAAAGTGAGGGGAAAAAAAAAATATGGCAGCAGGAAGAGTTGGGAACGGCGGGATTGCCAAGAGGAGACACAGCAGGTTACATGGAGTTTGCTTTTGTTTTGCACCACCCTTTGTCCTCGATGCGTGACACCAACGTTACAGAAAGCAACCACTACAGAGGTCAGGACTCAATGGCACGGGGGGAATGGGATGTCTCCTGCACATGCTTCCACCAGAAAAGAGAAAATAAAGTGAAAATAAAAGTTCCTTTTTCCACATAAGGCACAGGACAAAGAAACCCCACTCACGGACTCAAGGCGAAAATGAGTTTTTTTTTTTCCTGGCTCTTGCCTGATGCATCTAGAGAAATACGGTGACTCAAGCACATGATCCGTGACAGAAAATTCCACTGTCGTACAAAATCAATTGTTAATTCTAACCTTTATTCTTAGACAATTTGCAGAAGAGAGTTGAGTATGATTGCTCTGGGGGGGTTTAATGGCAGGAGGGACGGGACTATAATACAACCCAAACGTAGCGGTGAGAGCTGAGCAGGGACACGGAAACCAAGTGGCGGAGATGAAATTTCCTATACACGTGTTGAGAAAACCTGGAGTAGGCAAAGCCGTCCTAGCCGGAAAACCAAGGGGAGGCAGGAGCTCGTTAAGATGAGGAACAAAACAAAACAAAACAAAAAACCAAAATCCCATCGGTTTTGGGTTAAAAAAAAAACAACGGGCAGAGTGGTTTGTTTTTGCAGCGAGAAAACAAAAAAAAGGGGGCGGCGGTGGATGGCGATTGGTGAGAGAGGAGAAGGTTCAGCAGCACTTGCTCTTCCAGCCCGTCACCCCACCGCCACTGCTGATATCTACATTTTCACTGTTGGGCTCTTTTACAGGGGTCTGCAAGGGAACAAGGGAACAGTTAGAGAGCTCTGGAGGTCCCCGGGAAAACGCTCAGAGCCCGCGAGGACCGACATCAGAGGAGCCCGGGAACGGAGCGTGCACAAAGAGCTCCACAGAAATGCAGGGAATCCTCCCCCCACGCCAGCACTAATGGGAAAAAACAATTTAAGGAGTTGTTGTTGTTGTTTTGGGGGGGTTTTTTGGTTTGGTTTGGTTTGGTTTAAATAAACTGGGAAGCTGGGGAAAAAGCCGGTGCTTGAACTGGGATCAATCCAAAGTCAAGCGGAAGTATTTTAGGTCCTGCACACAGAGCCGACGCTGGGTTTGGTGGAGTAAGGAAATCCCAGCCTACAAACACCACGAGCTGAACTCAGATTCTGTGACCTAATGACCTCCAAACCCCACGGTTTTTATGGATAAACTGGGTTTGTTCCCAGCCTCCGCTCCCTGCTCCCGAGGAAGAGGGGACACAGGCTCCTCCTTGTCACGGGACGGAACTTGGTGACACCAGAGCCAAAACCTCACTCCTGTGGGTTTGATCCAACACCAACATCTACTCCCAGCTGGCTGGAAAGGAACCTAAACCCTCACCACACTCCAGTCTCCACACTCCTTTTTTAACTCTCCTTGTCACGGCCTTGCAAAAGAACCCCCGGGATAATGACAGAGGCCAAAAATGAAGATTTAAGGCCCAAAGGCTGGTATGGATTGTAGCCCAACCTCCTGCTCACCACAAGCCAGGGGGTTTCACCCTGTTTATGACCAAAACCCCATCGAGACACGACAAAACTGCAGTGACAACTGGGTGACGTTATTCCCACGGGAGAGGGAGGAAGGCAGGGATGGGACAGCCTGGGGATGGGGTTCACTTGTGTAGGAACAGGAACACGAGTGTCAGGGTTGGCCAAGCCGTGTGTCTGGAGCTCCACAGAGCTTCCACCACCTGCTCCTAGGCAGGAATGTTCCAGCACAGGGGTTTCTGTGCACGCCGAGCCCTCGGACGTGGGGCGACAACCACCCACGGGAAGGGCCCCGGAGCCACGCAGGGATCCAGCCCGGGAACACCTCAGTGACACCCGGGGGAGGCTGATGGATTCTGTACTCATCACAGAGGTCACGGCCACGGGTACAGCAGCACCAGCAGCTCTGGGCTCACAGGGGTCTGCTACAGCCCATGGAGACAACCCTGGGTGACAGCAGGGCCAGGGCAGTGCCCGTCCCCTGTGCTGGCACCGCTGGGGCACCTCCAGTGGCTGGGGCAGCTCCTGACAGGAGAGACCTGGAGCGGCTGGAGCGTGTGCAGGGAAGGGAACGGAGCTGGGAAAGGGAATGGAGCCCCAGGAGAGACTGAGGGAGCTGGGAAAGGGAATGGAGCCCCAGGAGAGGCTGAGGGAGCTGGGAAAGGGAATGGAGCCCCAGCAGAGGCTGAGGGAGCTGGGAAAGGGAATGGAGCCCCAGCAGAGGCTGAGGGAGCTGGGAAAGGGAATGGAGCCCCAGCAGAGGCTGAGGGAGCTGGAAAGGGAATGGAGCCCCAGGAGAGGCTGAGGGAGCTGGGAAAGGGAATGGAGCCCCAGGAGAGGCTGAGGGAGCTGGGAAAGGGAATGGAGCCCCAGGAGAGGCTGAGGGAGCTGGGAAGGGAATGGAGCCCCAGGAGAGGCTGAGGGAGCTGGGAAAGGCAATCGAGGCCCAGCAGAGGCTGAGGGAGCTGGGAAAGGGAATGGAGCCCCAGCAGAGGCTGAGGGAGCTGGGAAAGGGAATGGAGGCCCAGCAGAGGCTGAGGGAGCTGGGAAAGGGAATGGAGGCCCAGCAGAGGCTGAGGGAGCTGGGAAAGGGAATGGAGCCCCAGGAGAGGCTGAGGGAGCTGGGAAGGGGCTGAGCCTGGAGAAAAGGAGGCTCAGTGGGACCCTGTGGCTCTGCACAAGTCCCTGACAGGAGGGGACAGCCAGGGGGGGTCGGGCTCTGCTCCCAGGGAACAGGGACAGGACAAGGGGAAAAGGCCTCAGGCTGGGCCAGGAGGGTTTAGGGTTAGATAATTAGGGTTAGATAATTAGGGTTAGATATCCAGGTCAGACTGGATATAGGGAAGAATTCCTTCCTGGAAAGACTGCCCATCCCTGGAGGGATTTCAAGGCCCTGTGGATGTGGCACCTGGGGACGTGGGGCAGTGGTGGCTCTGGCAGTGCTGGGGGATGATTTCACTCGGTGCTCTCAGAGAGCTTTTCCAAACTCCCTGATCCCACGGTTCCATGGTACCCTGCACCTCTCAGGAAGGGGAGCCAAGCAGATGATGGGGTGCAAGAGAAGCCCCAAGGAAAGGCCGTGGCAGCACAGCTGGGAGTGGCAGAGCTCCCTCCTGTCCCACCCTGCACACCTGAGCTCTGCCAACAGCCCCCACGAGCTGTCAGTGCATCCAGAGATGCTGGCAGGAAAGGACAATTCCCTCCAGGCCGATGGAAATGGTTTAACTCCAGCACAGGCACAACAGCCGTGAGTGTAAGGGCCGAACAAACAAACAGGAATTTCAGTTCCTTGGCTCTGAGGGGTGTTACTCCCTGCAGGAAAACCCCCTACAACAACACAACATCAAACAAGCTTCAGAAATTCATCCCTGCTCCTTCAGGGACTCCTGTGCCTCAGCATGGCAGAGTCAAACACTGCATCAAGGGTGGACATCACAACAACGAGGTGGAATTCGAGGATATGGGTTCCAAAGGAATGCTGTGAGCACCTACCTTTCGAAGAATGTCTTCTGCTAATGTGAGGAATGCCTTCTCAATGTTTATATTTGCTTTTGCACTAGTTTCAAAAAACCTAATACCGTGCTCCCTGGCAATCTGCAGCAAACAGAGAGAGGGGGATTAGAGATCCTGGGGATAATTCCAGCGGTGCCACCACCCCTTTGGGATCAGCAGCATTTATAAAGCAGGGAATACTGGATTGGACATGAGCCCAGGTGTGCCCAGGTGGGCAAGGGGCCACTGACACCTGGGCTGTGCCATCTCTGGGGTGGCAGCAGGGCCAGGGCAGTGCCCGTCCCCTGTGCTGGCACTGCTGGGGCACCTCCAGTACTGGGGCAGCTCTGGAACCCTCCTGACAAGAGAGACCTGCAGGGGCTGGAGCATGTCCAGGGAAGGGAACGGAGCTGGGAAAGGGAATGGAGCCCCAGGAGAGGCTGAGGGAGCTGGGAAAGGGAATGGAGCCCCAGCAGAGGCTGAGGGAGCTGGGAAAGGGAATGGAGCCCCAGCAGAGGCTGAGGGAGCTGGGAAAGGGAATGGAGCCCCAGCAGAGGCCTCAGGCTGGGAAAGGGGAATGGAGCCCCAGCAGAGGCTGAGGGAGCTGGGAAAGGGGAATGGAGCCCCAGCAGAGGCTGAGGGAGCTGGGAAAGGGAATGGAGCCCCAGCAGAGGATGAGGGAGCTGGGAAGGGGCTGAGCCTGGAGAAAAAGAGGCTCAGTGGGACCCTGTGGCTCTGCACAAGTCCCTGACAGGAGGGGACAGCCAGGGGGGGTCGGGCTGTGCTCCCAGGGAACAGGGACAGGACATGGGGAAATGGCCTCAGGCTGGGCCAGGCCAGGCTCAGCTCGGACAGCAGCAGGAATTTCCCCATGGAAAGGGGGCTCAGGCCTTGGAAGTGCCCAGGGAGCTTTGCAGTGCCCAGCCCTGGAGGTGTCCAAGGAATTCCTGGATGTGACCCTCAGTGCTCTGGGCTGGGGACAAGGTGGGGATCAGGCACAGCTTGGATTCAGTGCTCTGGGATTTCTTTCCCAACCCCAGGGATTCTGGAATTCTGTGACTCCCTCAGCCCCAGTTGGCAGCAGCAGCACCAGCCAGGTGCCAGCTCAGAAGATTCAGAACTTCACAATTCAGAACAATTAAACTCTACTAATTAATCCCAAGTCTGTGTCGGGGCCTGAGAGGACAGACACCACACACTGTCACACGGCGAGGAACTTCAGGGACGTCTGGGAATTTGGAATTATCAAAGGAAGCAGAACTCATCCCATTCGTGGCAGTTTGTGAGAAAACATTCCCAGGATTCACATCCCATCATTCCCTGGCACATCCCACTGGGGCATCCCAGCCCCCTGGAGCAGGCAGAAGCCTTGGCAGTGATTTGCCGACTCGGATAAAGAAGTTTTTTTCGTTTGATACTCACCTGTTCACCTTTTGCTTTAGGGACAACTCTTTTATCTTCCATGTCACACTTGTTTCCTAGCAGCATCCTCTCCACATCCTCGTTGGCGTGCTGCAAGGACACAGGGACAGGCTTACAAAACCCCTGCTTGCCTTTGCTGTGGCCAAGCCACCACCTACAGCTGCAATTTTTGCAATTTGGGGACATTTAGAGCTGCCCACAACGGAGCTTCGTGCACTGCAGTGGCAGAGGAACAGGCTGTTAATTAACCCCAGGCTCCTAATGACTTCCTAGTGCTGGTTAATGGTTTTCTCCTGCACAATGTGAGGGACGAGCCAGGGGAGAAAGAGAGATTGGAAAGGAAAACAGAGACAGAGGAATGAGGGAGAGGAGGGAAACAGAAGCCAGAGGTCGGGGCAGGGTGTCCAAAGGAGCAGGGAGGGTCGGGGTCGGTGTTTCCTGAACGGTGTCGGGGCAGGAGGAGGCAGTGCCAGCCTGGGCAGGGATGAGGAACCCCAGATTCCTCCTCTCTGGAGGGGGAATCTGGATCATTTCTCAGCTGTCCTGTCTCACTGCAGCTTGGCCAGTGGGATGCCAGGCCCCAAGGAGCACTGAAGGAGGATCCAGGAGGTCCAAGGCTGACCTCAGGGCTGGGGAAGGTCCTGGAGCCGATCACCTGGGCTGTGATCACAGGACAAGCAGGAGATCAGGCCCAGCCGGTCTGGCTTTGGGACAGCTCCTGCTCAACCAACCCCATCTCCTTCTACGACAGTGTGACCTTAATGGATGAGGGGAAGGCTGTGGATGCAGCTGCCCGGGCTCTGTGCCCTTTGGCACCTTTTCCCCGTGGCATTCTCCTGGAGAAACCTCCTGGTCCTGGCTTGGACGGGTGCACCCTGCTGGGATGGAACTCCTGTGGGGCTGGACACGAGGGCACCAGGCTGGCTGGGCTCAGGGACAGCCCCAGGGGGTGGGATGTGGATCTGCTGGGGGCAGGGAGCTCTGCACAGGGACCAGGACAGGCTGCACGCACCCATGGGCGCTGCACTGGGGTCACACCAAACGCAGGGAACGCTCCAGAGGGGATGGAAAGGAAAAATTCACTCCCCACAGGCTGCCCAGGCAGAGATGGAGTCCCCATCCCTGGAGGGATTCCAAAGCCCTGTGGATGCAGCTCTCAGGGACACGGGGCAGTGGTGACCTCAGCAGGGCTGGGGGATGGTTGGGCTCCATGAGCTCCAAAGGATTTTCCAACCTCTGACTGATTTCTCCACTGCTGAGCTTCTCCCTAATAAATACATAAATAAATGAGCTTCTCCCATAATAAAAACAGCTCCCTGAGGTGTCAAACATCCTTTTTACAGCCCCTGAGCAGCCTCCACAACGCACCTGGGATCAGGTGCCCAGTTTGTGCGGCCCAGACTGAAAACACGAGGGCACCAAAAGCCCTGATGGTGCCAGTGACACCCATCACTCCCCCGGGACACCTCTGGGGTTTTTAACACAGCAGCTGCAGAAACCAAAGGCCTCAGTTTCAAGTTTACTCCAGCTCTTTGCTGAGTCTCCTGCTGTGCTGCCTCATCCCCTCTCCTGCTCTCCTCACCACACAGGGCACTCCTCCACAAACACGACCGTGCCCCACTTCTCACGCTGGGAAATTCAAAATCCAACATCCCATTTTTGCTGTGCTGCCTTCTCCAGCCTCAGGGGCTCCACTGAGCAGTGCCTGACCTGCGCTCAGTTCTACAGGGCCGTCTCTGCGCTTTCTAGGAAAACCCAAACCTTTATCCCACGGGGGAACAGCGTAACAAAACCAAGAACCGCCAGCTGTGCCGCTCTCCTGCCACCTCAGAGCTCCTGGAGGATGAACTCGCGGGGATCCAGGCACTTAACGCT
This sequence comes from Hirundo rustica, assembly GCF_015227805.2. Taxonomy (NCBI): domain Eukaryota; kingdom Metazoa; phylum Chordata; class Aves; order Passeriformes; family Hirundinidae; genus Hirundo; species Hirundo rustica. The sequence continues at coordinate 116,338,012 of NC_053452.1, forward strand.
TCCACATCGCTTTCTTCTGCTTCACTTGACCTTGAAATTTCCCAGCTTCCCTGTCCTGGTTCTCCTCTGCCAAGGGCAACGAGCCAAGCTACCAGCACCAGCCACGAGAAACCTCCAAATATCTCATGACACCATTAGGAGGGAGCGGAGGTGGTGATGGTTAATCACCTCTGAGGATTTCCACGCTCAGGGAACAGCGAATGAGAGTAGTAACACACTCACAGTAGTAGTGTGGCTGCTCCCAGACCTGCCCTTCTCAGCTCCCAGTGCCCCTCACTCCTCCAGCACACGCACAGCCTTTGCTCATGGGCACAGTGGGTGTTTGAGCACACCACAGGCTCCTTGGGGCCGTTCAGCCTGGAGAAAAGGAGCCTCAGAGGTGAGCCCATCACCCTGCACAGCTCCCTGAAAGGTGCCTGTGCTCACCTGGGGCTGGGCTCTTTCTGCAGGCAGCACTGACAGAAGCACAGGACACAGCCTCAGGCTGTGCCAAGGGGAATTCAGGCTGGATACCAGGAGAAAGTTTGTCACGGCAAGAATAATAAACCTGCCCGGGGAGGTGGTGGAGTCCCCGTCCCTGGAGGTGTTTAAAAACAGCCTGGATGTGGCCCTGGGGGCCGTGGTTCAGTTGAGGTGTTGGGGCTGGGCTGGACTCGATGATCTTGGAGATCTCTTCCACCCTGGTGATTCTGTGAGTGAGTCTGTGATTGATTCTGTGACTGTGTGATTGATTCTGTGATTGATTCTGTGATTGTGTGATTGATTCTGTGATTGAGTCTGTGATTGTGTGATTGATTCTGTGATTGATTCTGTGATTGTGTGATTGATTCAGTGATTGAGTCTGATTGAGTCTGTGATTGATTCTGTGACTGAGTCTGTGATTGATTCTGTGATTGAGTCTGTGATTGATTCTGTGATTCTGTGATTGATTCTGTGATTGAGTCTGTGATTGATTCTGTGATTCTGTGATTGGTTCTGTGATTGAGTCTGTGATTGAGTCTGTGATTGTGTGATTCTGTAATTGGTTCTGTGATTGATTCTATGATTGGTTCTGTAATTCTGTGATTGATTCTGATTGTGACTGTGTGATTGGTTCTGTGATTGATTCTGTGATTGAGTCTGTGATTGAGTCTGTGATTGTGTGATTCTGTAATTGGTTCTGTGATTGATTCTGTGATTGGCTCTGTAATTCTGTGATTGATTCTGATTGTGATTGTGTGATTGATTCTGTGATTGATTTTGGGATTCTATGATTGACTCTGTGATTGATTGTGATTCTGTGATTGATTCTGTGATTCTCCTGTTCAATGTCACAACCCTCCTGGCACAGCTGAGGGGAGAGCTGAGTTCTGGGGATGTTGGAACCCTGGGCACTGAGAATTCCAGGATTTCTGTTCTAACAGTCTCTGACCCCCCAGCAAACACTGCACTCACCTGAGGCCGTGGAAAAGGCTCCAAAATGGAGTGACAGCGCTGGGATTGTGAGTGTGGGGTTTGGATAGAAGTGTGTGACAGCACAGGGTGCAAAACTCAGAGTTTAAGGGTTTAGAATACAGTAATATATGTAAAACAAGATGGAGGATTTAGGGTGTTGTCTAAGTTCTTCCTCACCTTCTTCTCCACGGGTCTGGGTGGTTTTTTGTAACTGGAATAATCCGCATTGCGGGCCAGGGGTGTTTGGTTACTGGGTTCAAAGTAAAAATAATGTAGGTGTCCTTTCATAATTGGACAATTAAAAGACCTTGTGGAGAGAGCAGGAGCCATTTCTCCCTTTGTTAACCAGAACTCACAACTCCTGAGACTGTACCAGATAAAAATCAATCCACGCCCGAATCCCAACACAAAAACCGAGCGTTTAAGAGAAGAAAAGGAGATAAACCCCCTCCAGGGGCTCCTGAGGGCCAGCAGAGGCGCCCAGCTCCGCTCCGGGGCCGGCACTCACCTCGTCGATGTTCCGCAGCCACTTGCTGATGTTCTCGAAGCTCTTGGCGTTGGTGATGTCGTACACCAGCATGATGCCCATGGCCCCGCGGTAATAGGAGGTGGTGATGGTGTGGAAGCGTTCCTGCCCCGCCGTGTCCCTGCGGGAGACACCCACACAAATCCCGGGCTTTTTCAGGGTTTTTTGTTGTTTTTTCTTTAATGTAGGGCAGGTGAGGTTTTTTTCATATCAGAAATCTGAATTTCACTCGGCGGCGGTTTATTGAATTGTTAATGGGTTAGTAATTTGTTGGAGCTTAGTTGGTTGGTTGGTAATGGTTAGTGTATACGCTTATTAAACTTTTTTTTTTTAGATAGTTCACATTTTTTGGTTTTTTTGGGAAGTGGGTGTTTTGTGCGGGGTAGAATTTTTTTTTTTGTAGCTGTGAGTTGCTTTTTAAATAAGGATAGATTGCTATGTAAATTGATTTTTTTTTTTTTATGTTGGGGTTTTTTTTCTTTTTTAACAGGAACTTTTTAGGTTAGTGGTTAGTTTAGTTGAAACAGTAAGGCTTGATTTTATAAGTTTTTTTTTTTTTTTATAATGTTTTAATTCTATTTAACACCATGAAGCTGCCAGAGACAGCTCTGGGGGAAGCAGCAGGGTGGATCCAGGAGGATTCCCAGGGAAAGGCTTCTCCAGGAGCCTGGAACCACCACCAGAGCCCAGAGGGCTCCTTCCACGCCAGCAGCCACACAGACAATAGCACTGAGAGGAGTTCTGTTCTCAGACCAGCCTTGGAAAGCTTTAACTTGACCGTGGAAATGTCCATTCCTGACATCTCTGATCGCAGCCTGTGGAACACCGACCAAGCTGCGCTGTTACAGGATGGTCTCTGGGAGCAATATGCTGAAAGCTGATCACAACACATCACTGCCAGCCTGGATTTTCCCATCTCCTTCTGGGATCTTTGGTGGGATGGAGGAGATGTGGTTAAACAAACCTGCGTGGCACTAAGGGTGGGAATTAGCTGTAAATTGAGAATTCATCTAAAAATCAGAAATGAAGAACTAACTGCACATTCTGCCGTGTCTCTCGGAGGCCACAAACCCCTGAGATCGCAGATTTACAGTTTTCAGTGACATTGTTCACGTCAGAAGGACACAGAGCTGGTGGAGGTCATGGAGCTGCTCCAGGAGCTGGAGCCAGGCTGGGAGAGCTGGGAATGTTCCCCTGGAGAGAAGGATCCAGGGAGAGCTCCGAGCCCCTGCAGGGCCTAAAGGGGCTCCAGGAGAGCTGGAGAGGGGCTGGAGACAAGGGCTGGAGGGACAGGACACAGGGAATGGCTTGGAGCTGGAAAAGGGGAGATTTGGGTGGGATTTGGGGCAGGAATTGTTCCCTGGCAGGGTGTTGAGGCCCTGGCACAGCTGTGGCTGCCCCTGGATCCCTGGCAGTGCCCAAGGCCGGGTTGGAGCAGCCTGGCACAGCGGGAGGTGTCCCTGCCATGGCAGGGGTGGCACTGGATGAGATTTAGTGTCCCTTCCCACCCCAACCATTCTGGGGTTCAGTGATTCTACGGCAAGGTAGAATCAAAGGTGTCTCCAAATTTAACCTGGTCTAAAGCAAGGTTACACATCCCATAACCCCCTCCAGAAAGGCCCAGGGTCTCCCTGACCCACAGCTCCCAATCCAGCACACCCAACAACTGATCTCACCTGCTCCTGCAGCTGGTGACACCAGGATGAGGGCCAGGAACAGAGGAGGAACCAGGCAGGTCCCAAACCTGAGCTGCTGTGGCCTCAGGGGGTGACTGACCCCGCTCCCAGCTCCACAAAGCAGCCAGGGGTCCCCTCACTATTCCTGGAAATGTCTGATGTGCTGCTGGAATCCATCCCCAGCCTCAGCTCCCACTGCCTCCAGACCCTGCCCAGCTGCCCACGCGTCAGAAGAACCCAGCTCACCCCAGCTGGAGCCTCAGCAGCCCACACTGGGAGATCTCCAGGCACTGCTGTTTATCCACCCCACTCCCTGGCCTGACCACGAGCAGACTGCTCTGACAACCCACACCGAACTCCAGGACTTGGCATTTGGCTGCATTGAATTTCACAGGACTTTTTCCAGTGACATTTCTCCAGCTGGAATTATAACCCACTCCTTGATTGGATTTCAACTTTACAGCTTCACCTTTTCTGGCTTATCTTCCACACAAGATCCACGAGATTTTTTATGCTTTTTTCCATGGATCCAGCTCTTATCCCAGCTGTTAACTCTTCCCTGGCAGGGTGGGGAGGCCCTGGCTGCCCCTGGACCCCTGGCAGTGCCCAAGGCCAGGCTGGACAGGGCTTGGAACACCTTGGGACAGCGGAAGTTGTCCCTGTCCCTGGCAGAGGTGGGAATGGGATGGGCTTGAAGGTCCCTTCCCACCCAAACCATTCTGGGATTCTATGAACTAATTTGGTGGAGTTTAATCCTTTAACTGACGGTTTTAGCACATCCCAGAGAGAGAGGGATCCTTTCCTTCACTCAGGACAAACTCCTGCCAAGTACCTCCACGGATTTCCACTCACACCCTCATTATTTTCCCTCTCCCCAAGTTCTGTACCCACTTGCCAGCACCTTCCCTCGGGCTACTCCCTCCCACCGGCTCCTACCAGTGCTGGAAAAGCTTGGAAAACTCTCCCAGCCCCCCCTAGACATTTGGGATCTATGATTCCTCCCTCCTGCCACGGCCAGCAGCTGTCACAGGAACAATTCCGAGTGGTTTTACACAGCTTGGCGTTGGCAGCACGGAGCTGCTACTCACTGCTTGTCACATCCTACAGCTGACTCCTGCTTAACTCCTCCACTGGTTTTTTTTTTTGGCTTTTTTTTTCTGGCAACTGGAGCTCAGCTAATGGAAGAGAAAAAAGCTGGGGAGGGAAGAAGCCAAGAACCTGGAGTGTTTCCCTCCCCCCTTTTTTTTTTTTTTTTAATAAATACTCTAGCTGCCCTTTCCCTTGGTTAATGGATTCTCCATTCATTATTCAGAGATAACTCCTAATGGATGGGAGATTAGAGCTGGCTGAGGCAAACAGAGGAAATGAGTTATGGGCTGGATCCACCCTGGGCAAACGCAGCTCCTGTTTGCTGCCCTGGCTCCCCAGGGCCTTTGTTCAAAGCTCTGGGATGCGGGAGCAAGGCTCCAGAGCTCGGGGTGTAAGCTCAGAGCTGGCTCCTTCTCCCACCTCACATCCACGAGGGTTATGGAAAGGGCCAAGGAAAATCCAACACGGGAGGAAAGGGAGAGAGCTTGGACGTGAAGACAAAGGAGATGCTCAAGGAAAGTGAAAAACCAGTTGGAATTATTCTCATGCCAACATTAAAATATGCATGAGCTGTATCATATTAGAGGTTCCACCTGGAGAGAAAGGGATTTCTGGGACAGCTTTCCGGCTGACCTGGCAGAGACTAAAGAAACCTTAAAATGTATTATGATTTATTGATGGAAGATTTCCACGGCTGCAGCAAGGAGAGATTAGATCTGATGATTTGTGAGCTCCCTCCCAGGTCTCCAACATATTAAACCAAGGAATTCCTAGCAAAATAATCCCAAGAATTTTCTTACTTATTAAATCTTGTTACATTTGCAACCGCCAAGGTTGCAGGAGGAAAAGTGCCCAGCCCTGAATAATAAACTGAATGGATAATAATATCCTGGGATAAACCTGGGCCCAGGGAGAGCTGGGGATGGAGGCACATCCAGCTGGGAAGGGGCACAGTGGGCTCAGGGCTGGCTCAGTCCTGTCCAACACCTCCAAGAACATGCAGGGTATCCTCAGGCAGCTCATGGACTGTGAGGATGTGCTGAGGAAGGATCTGGACAGGCTGGATCCATGGAAAAGGGCATTGGAAGGAGCTGTCCCCATCCCTGGAGGTGTCCAAGGAACTCCTGGAGGTGGCACTCAGTGCTCTGGGTTGGGGACAAGGTGGGGATCAGGCACAGCTTGGACTCGATGGGCTGGGAGGGATTTTCCCACCCCGGTGATCCTGGGATTCTGTGCAAATTTCAGCTTTTCTGGATAATACAGAGCCAGGAAAATAAACCCCACACCGAGAGAATGATCCAGTTGTTTCACAGGACTGCCATGCCACGGGAACATCTTCCACCTGGAGTCTCCAAAGCCCCCAGCGAACAGAATTAACTTCCAGGCGTTCTTGGGGTAACTGCAGGAATTAATGAGGCTGATGTGCAGCCCTGGCTGGTCACCACCACGCTCATTAAACACCACAACCCGCACATCACAGGGAATTTCCACGCCTGTGCCACCTGCACAGCCACTCCAGGATAACAACCCAGGGCGTTATTTTTGACACGAGCTCGTTGTGAATTAACCAAGATCCTGAGGACGCTTCTCTGGCCGTGGGAATGTGCTGCCAAGCAGAGACGCACTGAGAGAAAAATGTTATTTTATAGACCTCCACGCGGCTAGGAGCTGCACACCAAAAACATAAAGCTGTCCCTGAAATTTGGGATCAGGCAGGAAGACTGCAGGAAAACAGGCTGACACGCAAATGTCATTAAAGATGGGACAGCTGGAGGAGCGGCTAAGTAGGAAAAAAGAGAAAAAATTGGATTTTTTAGCTGACAGTTACTTTCCTTTGAGCCTGTGCTCTGCCTGGATGACAAACCCAGCTCTGCCTTTTGTGTCTCCTGACAAGCACCTCAGAGCTCTACCTGGGCAGCCCAGAGGTTTTCCAGCTCCCACCTCCCAGTGGTTCAGGAATTCTGGGACCAGGGATCCCCTCTGTGGATTTAAGAGTCCAAACCTGCCCGTGCTCTTGTGAAATCCCTTGGGAACCCATCCACGGGCACCTGCAGCTGCCACTACATCCCATCAGGGGTTTTCCAGCAAAACTTAATTTCCTGTTGTTTTCCATGTGCCATTTTCCAGCCTCAGGCCAGAACTGATGTTCTGGCGCTGGAAAAAGGCAGCAAGTTCTATCAGACCCTCCCTACCTGCTCAGGATATCCAGGACTTTCAAGATGTGCTCTGATATCCCCAAGGCCTCATCTTTCCAGTTGTTCTTCCTCTCTGAGTCCCTCTCTCCCCAGGCAGCGCTGATCAATCCGGTGCTCTCTCTGCAGGATTGCCACATTCACTCCCTGCCCACGCCGTCGGGAAAATCCCATTTCACCTCTCAATGCCTCCACTGTGTTAATGAGTTCTGGGAAATGCCAAAGCCTCTTGGTTTCCATTTCAAAGCAGCTCTACCTGAGCTCCTGAATGTGTGATAAACTCTCCATTTTTATCTCTACCACTCTGTCCCTTTGAAGGCCTTCAGCGTTTCCCCATCTTTTTCCTGGATCTCCCACTCTGATCCCTCGTTCTTTCTCTGCACCACGTGTCCTAGCAGTGTGCATTCAATCACCAGCTGTTAAACCCCTGGGGCAGTGTTTGTTTGTCCCTTCCAGGAGCCATCCCTCACCATTCCAGGGGATCTCTGCTGTTCCTGGCCCATCCAGGCTCACTGCAGGGCTCACACAATTCCATCAGCCCACCGGGAGATGCTGCAGCCAGGGGAGGAGCCCGGCATTCCCGGCTGGATCACACCTGGCCCTGGGAACAGCAGCACAGCCCGTGGGCACGGGATTGCCAGAGGAGCCCCGGAGCCATCTCAGCACCACGGGAGCTGCAGAGGAAAACTGCACCCTGCTGCAGGATCCCTGCTGCCAGAACCACATCTGTCACTGCAGGAGGCTGGGCTGGGCTGGGACCAACACCCTGAGCAGCAGCGGGACAGCTCTCTGCTCACTCCGGCAGCGTTTGCTTTTTGGTTTGCTTGGTTTTTTTACTACTACATTTATATTTTTAATATTCCCAGTAAAGAACTGTTATTCCTACCCCCGTATCTTTGCCTGAAAGCCCCTTAATTTCCAAATTATAATCATTTGGAGGGTTACATTTTCCATTCCTGCCTTCCTTAGCAGACACCTGTTTTTTCAAACCGAGAAACCACGACAGTGTTAATATTCCTCCGGACTCCCAGCACTGCAAACCCCTCCAGGTCCCACCCTTTGTAAGTGTTCCCACTCCCAAACGTGTATTAAATTCCTTTCTCCCAGATCCTGGATCACTGATGACTGTCCCAGCAGCAATTCTCCTAAAGAGGAGCTGGACAACAACCCAGAGAAGGAAATCCTCAGCTGCAGCTTGCACCCAGAGGTTCTCCTGGTGGATCTGCCCTGGGTAAGCTCATTCCTCTGGAAGGCCAGGCCAGGGCCGTGTCCCATCCTGCTCCTGGCAGGCACATTTCCATTTGGAGCAGCAGGAGAAGCCTCGACTGATCCTCACAGAGCAGCACCTCCAACTGGAACAGCTACTGAGTATCGAGTTGCTTCTCCCCCCAGGCAGGGTTTAATTCAGCCTGACCTTTGTGCTCCTGCTTTAGCCCTAAATATAAATTTCAGAGTTCAGGGCAGGGCTGTGAGACGTCACGAGGGCACTTTTTCCATCCCCAGGGAGAGGTGAGGAGCTGCTCTGCTCCGAGGTGTGGTGTGGTTGTCACACCTGAAGGTCGGGGCCATGCAGAGGGACCTGGTCTTATTAAACCTCATGAGATTCCCACAGGCCGCTCCTGGAGCTCGGCCAACTGCAGAGATCCATACCTGGAGCAGGGAGAGCTCCCAGAGCAGCCTCAGGTTTACACAGGAAATGTTCCCCTAAATCCATCCCCTGCTGCCTTGGGCTGTTCTGGGAATGTTGCACAGCTCCTGCACGTGTGGAGTGAGTTCAAAGGCAGGAAGCAGTGGGGAAATAGAGATGGACTGCACAAAACCCCTCCAAAGACATTCCTGTTATAGGAAAAGCTGGAAACACAACACTGAGATTTTATTTTGTTTGATTTTTTTTTTTTTTTCTGTAGGAGCTTCATTTTCTGCTTTCCAAGTTTCATTTCAAAAGTGCAATCTGAGCCTGGCAGAAACAAGTAGCAGACTCAGGCCACAACTTCCCGATTTTGTGACATTTAAAAGCTGCCACCATATAAATCTCAGCTCACCCAAGCCCACTTCCCTAAACCCCACAATCTGTACAGCTTCGTTACGTCCTGCTCTTTACAAATGCATCAAGCAACCTCATTTTTCCATTATTTCCTGGTTTTACATTTCACAATGATTTTCTTTTGAAGTTTAATCATAGAGTCATGGAATGGTTGGCATTGGGAAGGACTTTAAAGCTCACCCTGTTCCACCCCTGCCATGGCAGGGACATCTCCCACTGTCCCAGATTGTTCCAAGCCTCATCCAACCGGGCTTGGAACCTCCAGGGATCCAGGCGTTGGAACCTCCAGGGATCCAGGGATCCAGGCCTTGGAGCTTCCAGGGATCCAGGCCTTGGAACCTCCAGGGATCCAGGCCTTGGAACCTCCAGGGATCCAGGGATCCAGGCCTTGGAACCTCCAGGGATCCAGGCCTTGGAGCTTCCAGGGATCCAGGGATCCAGGCCTTGGAACCTCCAGGGATCCAGGCCTTGGAACCTCCAGGGATCCAGGCCTTGGAGCTTCCAGGGATCCAGGCCTTGGAGCTTCCAGGGATCCAGGGATCCAGGCCTTGGAACTTCCAGGGATCCAGGCCTTGGAACCTCCAGGGATCCAGGGGCAGCCACAGCTGTGCCAGTGCCTGCCCACCCTGCCAGGAAACAATTCCTGCCCCAAATTCCCATCCAGACCCCCTCTCAGTCAGTTCTACCACTCCCTCAGTGTGCTGGTGACAGGAGGACTCCAGCTGCCCTGGTTAGGAAGGATAATCACTCCTGATTGTCCTGGAATGACTGGAAAAGCCAGCGCCCCTCCAAACTGGAACCCACCCACCTGCATCTACGGACAGCAACGTTCCAAAGCCGTGGGACTGTTGTGAGTGGGCCAAAAGGGACAAACTCCAGCTCAGAGCTCCTCAGTGGAGCTGCAGAACGCAGCAGAAGTGAGCAGAGAGCCCAGCCAGAGGCACGGGCCAGGAAAAGCCACCGGCTCTCCTGAGCTGACCTGCTGAAAAGCCCCTGGTGAAAAGCACAGAAGCTCAAAGGAAGGAGCTGAGGCTTTGCCTCTTGTCAGACATTCCCACGGAGCTGCCGTGTCCCAGCCAGCTGAGAACCTCTCCCCAGCCGAGCGTGGAAAATTCCAGCCCAAGTGCAGCCCTGGATTACATTTTCTTGCTGCCACAGAGCAAGGCTACGAGTCAATTTATAGTCACAGGCTGGAGGCAACTCCTAATTTAAAAATTCCAGCTTTTTTAAACCGCTTCCCACTGAAGCACAGCCCGTGAGGATGCTCTCCCCACCAGCAGGAGGTTTGCCAGCAGCCAGGCCCAGGGGTTACAAACACTGCTGCTGCCCCAGACACACACACACACACACTCACGGAGTGTGAGCACTGTGGAGAAAACACAGAACACAGCTGCAAAGCTGCACCCCTGAACACAACCCAGGAGCGCCAAACCCACCCCAGGAACACCTGCTGCTGCAGGAAACTGGATGTTACTCACCAGATCTGCAGCTTGATCTTCTTTCCTTGCAATTCAACGGTTTTAATCTTGAAGTCTATCCCTAAAATAAACAAATGCATGAATAAGTAATCAGTATTTATTTATCCCCCAAAAAATCCTTTCTGTGTTAAATCTGAATAGCTGAGACAGAAGAGCAGCTTTTCCCTTCTCGCTGCCAGGTAAATCAGGGATGTCCAGGGACACTGAAAGGGGAAAGGAGAGGAATGATGAGATTTGTCTTTACAAACAAGTTCTGGGTCTGCTGGTAGATAAAACCAGCGCTGAGAGATAAGGGAAACAATGGGAAGGATTCTACTGATTGATGAATGGAAAAGAAGAAATTTGCCTTTACAAACAAACCCTAGGGTTGTTTGTAAATGAAACTGAATATTGGAAGATGAAAGCAACAATGGGGAAAAACCCATAAATCCCATAAAAATTAAAGATTAGGGGGGTTATACATGAAAAGGGGAATCTTAGGCGTTTCAGGAAGTCTGCACCTCTCAAGTACCTCAGCCAATGGGGAAAGAGAGAGGGAAATGCGGCCGGGAAATTGGGATAAAAAGGAGCCTGAGTCCTCCGAAAAACTGAGAGACCCCAGGAGAAATGCCCCATGGCCTCTCCCTTTATTGGAATAAAGTCAAAGGACTGCTCTGTCTCCTTTTTGGACATAAACCTCTGGTGTTCATGGATTAATTCTCCTAACAGAAAGGAGCTGGGAGATCAGCCCAGGGGTCAGTGGTCTGCACTGGAACACTCTGAGTGGGAAGGAGCCACAAGGATCACCCAGTCCAACTCCCGGCCCTGCCCAGGACACCCCAACGATCCCCCCTGTGCCTGAGAGCGTTGTCCAGAGGCTCCTGGAGCTCTCATTCCCTGGGGAGCTGCTCCAGGGAGCCCTGCCCCAGCTCTCCAGCACACCCAGGGATTGCAGACACGCTGAGCTTCCAGAGGGATGCACAACGGCTCAAACCACTCCAAGCTTTAACCAGCAAGGAAAGGAGAATTGTCAGAGCTCCAACACATCCCTGCTTCAGCCTTGGGTACGGGACAGCCAGAGCCAGGCCAGAAGTGTCACCAAGACTCTGAGAACTCAGCCAAGCACAGACCATCTCCACACACCACCAAAAAGGTTTTTACTTGCAACACCAACTAATACAGGGAAAGTCCCCAAGTGCCACATCCACAGGGCTTTTAAATCCCTCCAGGGATGGGCAATCCGAACCTCCCTGGGCAGCTGTGCCAGGGCTGGAGAGCCTTTTCCATGAAGGAATTCCCAATATGCAAGCTGAGCCTGCCCTGGCCCAGCCTGAGGCCATTTCCCCTTGTCCTGTCCCCATTCCCTGTCCCAGCTCCCTCAGCCTCTCCTGGGGCTCCATTCCCTGTCCCAGCTCCCTCAGCCTCTCCTGGGGCTCCATTCCCTTTCCCAGCTCCCTCAGCCTCTCCTGGGGCTCCATTCCCTTTCCCAGCTCCCTCAGCCTCTCCTGGGGCTCCATTCCCTTTCCCAGCTCCCTCAGCCTCTGCTGGGGCTCCATTCCCTTTCCAGCTCCCTCAGCCTCTGCTGGGGCTCCATTCCCTTTCCCAGCTCCCTCAGCCTCTCCTGGGGCTCCATTCCCTGTCCCAGCTCCCTCAGCCTCTGCTGGGGCTCCATTCCCTTTCCCAGCTCCGTTCCCTTCCCTGCACATGCTCCAGCCCCTGCAGGTCTCTCCTGTCAGGAGAAGCCCAGATTCAACCTTCTCTTCCCAAAGCTGCCTACAAGAATTACAGCAGAGGCTACACCAGAGCAGCAGAACGCTCCAAACCATCCCCTCAAACTGCTCTGACACTAATCAGATGCCACCGTTCCGACTTTCAATTCCAATCACAGAACACCACTGATGACTCCTCCCTCCTTCCAAAAACCTGTTTATATTTAGACTTTTCAAAAGGCGGCAGCTGCAATCCCAAACTTCCCTCCCAATTCGACAAGGTCACTTTCATACCAAGGAAGATTAAAGAGAATTTATGAAATGCACTATTACGTAAGAAGTTCGCTGTGCTTTGAACTCCTTTTAGCCAACACCCAGCACACAGAATTTCTTGGGCTGGGAGCTGGACGTGCCCCAGCCCAGAAGGTCCCCAGGTGTGGGCTGGGCACTGGAGGTGGAGGACATCCCTGGAGGTGTCCAAGGAATTCCTGGAAGTGCTCTGAGCTGAGGACAAGGTGGGCATCAGACACAGCCTGGACTCCCTTTCCTGGAGGGTTTTTCCAAGCTGAAGAATTCTGGGATTCTGGATTTCCAGCCCTGCAGTGAGTCGAGGCCAAGGCTGTGCATTAATCCCAGGAGATCCCTGGGATCTCCTGCCCATCTCAGGTCACTGCTCCTCTGTTTTCCACTCAGCCCCAGCGTCCCTCACTTTAGGATGCATTTCTGAATCAATGCATTAACTATCACACAAAGGTGACTGGAAGTATAAACCTGCTGAATGACTGATTGCCAAGATACAAAACTGCCCCAAGTCCACCCAACCCTGTGTTCTTTCAGCATTTCGGGCAGTTGTCCGCTGCCACGTCGTGTCCCCAGCAACACAGCCACACAAATGAACGCCAAACACGAGAAATGAAATATTTTATATGGTGACAGTTACTTCTGGGCTGTGCCCAGGTGCAGCAGAACGTTTGAGAGCCACTTTTTATGTGTTAAGGTAAAGTAAATCATTAACTTGGCCAAGGAAATTAACTCTTCTCTGCACTGCGAGGGATTCAGCCAACTCCAGTATTTGGGGGTAAAATAAATCTCTAATCCCATGTTATACTCAGCTCCCATTCCAATATAATTCCAGTTCAGCTTTCAGAACTGTTATAAACAGCAAAAATTCCCTGGAAATACTTCCAAAGGTGTTTTAACAGACTGGGAAAAGGAGTAATATATTTCCCTGGAAATACTTCCAAAGGAGTTCCAACAGACTGGGAAAAGGAGGAATGAATTTCCCTGGAAATGCTTCCAAAGGAGTTCCAACAGACTGGGAAAAGGAGGAATGAATTTCCCTGGAAATGCTTCCAAAGGAGTTCTAACAGACTGGGAAAAGGAGGAATGAATTTCCCTGGAAATACTTCCAAAGGAGTTCCAACAGACTGGGAAAAGGAAGGATGCATTTCTCTGGAAATGCTTCCAAAGGAGTTCCAACAGACTGGGAAAAGGAGGAATGAATTTCCCTGGAAATACTTCCAAAGGAGTTCCAACAGACTGGGAAAAGGAAGGATGCATTTCCCTGGAAATGCTTCCAAAGGAGTTCTAACAGACTGGGAAAAGGAGGAATGAATTTCCCTGGAAATGCTTCCAAAGGAGTTCCAACAGACTGGGAAAAGGAGGAATGAATTTCCCTGGAAATACTTCCAAAGGAGTTCCAACAGACTGGGAAAAGGAGGAATGAATTTCCCTGGAAATACTTCCAAAGGAGTTCCAACAGACTGGGAAAAGGAGGAATGAATTTCCCTGGAAATGCTTCCAAAGGAGTTCCAACAGACTGGGAAAAGGAAGGATGCATTTCCCTGGAAATACTTCCAAAGGAGTTCCAACAGACTGGGAAAAGGAAGGATGCATTTCCCTGGAAATACTTCCAAAGGAGTTCCAACAGACTGGGAAAAGGAGGAATGAATTTCCCTGGAAATACTTCCAAAGGAGTTCCAACAGACTGGGAAAAGGAGGAATGAATTTCCCTGGAAATACTTCCAAAGGAGTTCCAACAGACTGGGAAAAGGAGATCCAGTCCCAGGCTGTTGACAATAAACAGCAGAAACACAAAAGGCTTCCCAGAACACAGATCTGGGGAGGTTTCCAGGAAAATTCCGTTCAGGAAAGAGCTGAAGAGGGTAACGGGTATAAAACCTGACTGGCTGAAGAACAGACATCTCATCATCACAGGGGGATAATGAAAGAGCTCATGAATTAAAGATGAGCATGAAATTACTCCCTCATTAAGTGTCGGTAAGATATTTATCACCTTCAGCAGGACAAGCTGGAATTCACCTGACAACCTGGAAGAATACAGCCAGGCCTACAAAAATCTTATCAATTCCAGATGTTCCAATTAAGATACAGAAATGTTCACTGCCCTTCAGCACAGCTCACAACAGGCACATCCTCACAGGTCCCGCCTCATTTCTGCATTTCCTTCCCATTCCCAGCCTTCCACCTGCTGCTTGGAGCAGCCTGGGGGTGTTGGTGGGTGAGAGGCTGGAAATGAGAGCCCCAGAGATCAGCTGGGCTGAGCCCCCAGCAGGGAGGGGGGATTGTGCCCCCGTGCTCAGGTGAGACCCCACCTGCCCCAGCCCTGGGGATTCCAGCAGCACAAGGACCTGGAGCTGCTGGAGAGAGCCCAGAGGAGCCACGGAGCTGCTCCAGGGCTGGAGCCAGGCTGGGAGAGCTGGGGGTGCTCACCTGGAGAGGAGAAGGATCCAGGGAGAGCTCAGAGACCCTGCAGGGCCTAAAGGGGCTCCAGGAGAGCTGGAGAGGGGCTGGGGACAAGGGCTGGAGGGACAGGACACAGGGGATGGCTTGGAGCTGGAAAAGGGGCGATTTGGGTGGGATTTGGGGCAGGAATTGTTCCCTGGCAGGGTGTTGAGGCCCTGGCACAGCTGTGGCTGCCCCTGGATCCCTGGCAGTGCCCAAGGCCGGGTTGGAGCAGCCTGGCACAGTGGGAGGTGTCCCTGCCATGGCAGGGGTGGCTCTGGATGAGTTTTGGGGTCCCTTCCCACCCAAACCACCCTGGGATCCTGGGATCCCAAGACGCTGCTGGCTGGGATGGCTCCGGGCTGGCTTCTGACTCTCAGCACACAAATCCTGTGGGATGCAGATCCAGGGGATCAAAGGAACAAACGGAGCTCGGGGAGATCTTGGAGGCACTGGCAGGGCCTAAAGGGGCTCCAGGAGAGCTGGAGAGGGGCTGGGGACAAGGGACAGAGGGACAGGACACAGGGAATGGCTTGGAGCTGGAAAAGGGGAGATTTGGGTGGGATTTTGGGCAGGAATTGTTCCCTGGCAGGGTGTTGAGGCCCTGGCACAGCTGTGGCTGCCCCTGGATCCCTGGCAGTGCCCAAGGCCGGGTTGGAGCAGCCTGGCACAGCGGGAGGTGTCCCTGCCATGGCAGGGGTGGCACTGGATGAGTTTTGAGGTCCCTTCCAACCCAAACCAGTCTGGGATCCCATGACTCCACGGGCCCAGGTGTGACAAACCCGAGCTCAGCTTTAGGAAGGACAGGAGCAGTTGTGCCGTTTCTGGGTTCCTGGCCTGGGAAGGCTCAGAGGAGCAGCAGCAGCCCAGCCCACGGTCAGTGCAAACACTGCCCTGACACAAACACGGAGCCTGCTCTGCCCAGCCACGGCAAACACGGCCCAGGAGCAGCTCCGGGGCTGCAGCTCACCCTCCACGCCACAGCCACAGGGAATACTGCCCACAACTGCGCTCGTACCTGAGCAGGGTGAAACCCTGAGTGTCCTGCTGGACACACAGCTATTGGAGCAAGGGACTGGTGTTCCCAGCTCTCTCAGATAGACGTTAGTGAAGAGCCAGGAGCTGCATCAGCAGAACAGCTTTAAGTCCATAATCATTTCCATATCACTTCACACCTTCCCAAGATCCCTCCTGTCCCACTAAATCACAAAGTGAGTGTTCTTGACATGTGACAGACCCAAAACCACTGGGAAAGAGGGAGGGAGAAAAAGTTCTTTTCCAGTCCATTGCAGAGCTACAAATGATGAGCTGGCCCTTTTCACACAGCCCGAGTTTTGTTTGCATTCCTTCCAAACAAAGCCCCCATTGAGCCCGGGGAGGACGCTGGGCGGGAGGAAGATGAATGTAGGGCAGGAGGAGGGCACGGCTGGGAGACTGACAGGCAGCCTGAGGGGACATCCCACCCTGAGGGGACAACACACCCTGAGGGGACATCCCATTGTCCAGGGACATCCCATCCTGCAGGAACATCCCACCCTGCAGCGACATCCCATCATCCAGGGACATCCCATTGTCCAGGGACATCCCACCCTGAGGGGACAACACACCCTGAGGGGACATCCCATTGTCCAGGGACATCCCATCCTGAGGGGACATCCCATCATCCAGGGACATCCCATTGTCCAGGGACATTCCATCCTGAGGGGACATCCCATCATCCAGGGACATCCCATTGTCCAGGGAAGTCCCATCCTGCAGTGACATCCCATCCTGAGGGGACATCCCATCCTGCAGGGACATTCCATCCCATGGATCCCATCCCATCCCATCCCATCCCATCCCATCCCATCCCATCCCATCCCATGGATCCCATCCCATCCCATGGATCCCATCCCATCCCATCCCATCCCATCCCATCCCATCCCATCCCATCCCATCCCATCCCATCCCATCCCATCCCATCCCATCCCATGGATCCCATCCCATCCCATCCCATCCCATCCCATCCCATCCCATCCCATCCCATCCCATCCCATCCCATCCCATCCCATCCCATCCCATGGATCCCATCCCATCCCATCCCATCCCATCCCATCCCATCCCATCCCATCCCATCCCATCCCATGGATCCCATCCCATCCCATCCCATCCCATCCCATCCCATCCCATCCCATCCCATCCCATCCCATCCCATCCCATCCCATCCCATCCCATCCCGGCACGTCCCACCCAACACGGGCCAAGAGCAGCAGAGAAACAACGACAATTTGTCTGTAATTAATTAGTAATTGCTGTGCACACACTGCACCAGCACCACGTGTGCTCAGCTTAGGGAAGAAAAGCAAACGTGCACAAACTCATCCTCAGGTTCATCAGGGAAACAGAGCTGGGAAAGGGAACGGAGCTGGGAAAGGGAATGGAGATGGGAAGGGAATGTAGATGGGAAAGGGAATGGAGATGGGAAAGGGAATGGAGATGGGAAAGGGAATGGAGATGGGAAGGGAATGGAGACGGGAAAGGGAATGGAGATGGGAAAGGGAACGGAGATGGGAAAGGGAATGGAGCCCAGGAGAGGCTGAGGGAGCTGGGAAAGGGAATGGAGCCCCAGCAGAGGCTGAGGGAGCTGGGAAAGGGAATGGAGCCCCAGGAGAGGCTGAGGGAGCTGGGAAAGGGAATGGAGCCCCAGCAGAGGCTGAGGGAGCTGGGAAAGGGAATGGAGCCCCAGCAGAGGCTGAGGGAGCTGGGAAGGGGCTGAGCCTGGAGAAAAGGAGGCTCAGTGGGACCCTGTGGCTCTGCACAAGTCCCTGACAGGAGGGGACAGCCAGGGGGGGTCGGGCTCTGCTCCCAGGGAACAGGGACAGGACAAGGGGAAATGGCCTCAGGCTGGGCCAGGCCAGGCTCAGGTTGGATTTTGGGAACAATTCCTTTATGGGAAGGTTTGTCCAGCCCTGGCACAGCTGCCCAGGGAGGTTTGGAGTGCCCATCCTGGAGGGATTTAAAAGCCCTGTGGATGTGGCACCTGGGGACATGGGGCACTGTGGCCTTGGCAGTGCTGGGGATGGTCTGAGAGCCTTTCTCCAGCCTCACCAGGTCAATCATTCAAATCTCGTGTGTCCAAGCTGCCCAGCTTTGTGCCACAGGCTGACAACAGCCAGGATCTTCACGTGTGGACTCAAAGAACAGCTCTCAATACCCAAGTTCCCATGGCAGAACTCAGGGCACACTCCCCTCTCCTGAGGAGCTGGAGCCCAGCTGTGCCACTCCCAGTGCTGGGCCACCCTGAGGAAGGTGAAGTTCCCAGCCAGAGCCACAGCACCTTCTCCAAGAGCCTCAGCTGACTGTAAAATCACGGAATGCTTTGGGTTGGAACTTTATAGCTCTTCCTGTCCCACCCCCTGCCACGGGCAGGGACAAATTCTCAATCCCAGGTTGCTCCAAACCCCATCCAACCTGGCCTTGGACACTTTCAGGGATGGGGATGGAGATTATGGCTGAATCATCTAGTCCGTACATTTATCTATAGTTGTAGCTGTATCTATAAATATAGATAAATTCATCTGGTCTGTAAATTTATTTCTAAATGAAGTCACTGTACCACCAAAACAGAGCTCAGTTTTTGTTTGGGTTTTATTTTTTAATAAGGTGAGGAGTCGAAGTTTTTATCTACCAGGTGTGTATGTTTGTGTAACTCACAGAGCTGGAATCCAGCAGTGCCAGTGTCCCAGGCACAAAGAGCCCCCGGCTCTTTGCTATTGCCCCTCCAAAACAAACTCTCCTGTCTGAGCTGGTGCTTCCAAAACCTCTCACACCAAGTGAAATCACTGTCCCAGCTAAATCCCAGTGCTGGGGACCACACCTGGAAAAACTGAGACCGTGCTCTGTGCTGAAGGGTGAAGGAGGGAGAGAACAGTTCCTAGAAAACCTCTGGAAAGTAGTGCTAACACTAAAGATACTGAGCGTGCTTTGGGATGCTGCTCGTCACACTCTGAATCCCTCACAGAAGAAATGTTTCGAAAGACTTAAGTAGCAAGTGAGATCATTAAGAGCTTAATTAAAAGCAGAACTCTCAGCTCTTGCCTGATGCGCTTGTGCTGGGCTGTCCTCGGAAAGAGAAAGTGGATTTACTGCTGAAGCTTTCTTAGGAAATAATTAATAATTATCTTAACTGATAGCCAAGGTTAAGGGCTGCCTGCTCTAAGTAAATGACACCCTGAAGCATTAAAGCTTCTTTGCAAGAGCTGCATTGTCTTGAAAGAGTTTTGGGTTCTGGACTCGACATATTTGGAAAGTTTGGTACTGGGAGGGCTTGGAGGACATCAGGAGGAATTTCCCCTTGGCAGGGGCTGCCCATGCCTGAGTCCCCATCCCTGGAGGTGTCCAAGGCCTGGATGTGGAACGCGGCGCTCTGGACAAGGTGAGGACTGAGCACAGCTTGGACTTTTCCAAACCCAGGGATTCTGGAACTCTGCACCGAGGTTAATGCATCTCTCTCGAGACTTGGGGGACCCCAGGATGAAATTGTTGTGTTTACAAAGACCTGACAAAGCCTTCCACCCCCAAAATAACTTGGCAATTTTAAAAGCTCCCGGGCTTGTTGGAGTTGTCTTTTATTGCATTTTTGTTATTTAAAAAAAGGCATTTTGGGGCTGTTTCCTGTGCCCTGTGTCACTCTGAGCACACCTGGAGGATCCCAGCTCCACACTGAGCGCAGGAATGGCACATCCTGTGCTCCTGGGATTGCTGGGAGCCCCCAGGCCTCGTGCCTTCACACTTTGTCACTGGGAGAGTTGTTAATTCCGTGAAGACAGCAGCACTTTCCTTCTGCCTGCCCAGGCACTCTCTTCACTCAAGGCAGGAATTTCCCCAAGGTGAGGCTGTAAAGACAAGGTTTACAGCTTCCTGTCGCTATTAAAGCACTTGCTGGAGTTGGAAAGGGGTAGGGAGGGGTTCCAGGCCAGGTTTGAAGCAACCTGGGATAGTGGAAGGTGTCCCTGCTCATGGCATGGATCTGAGCTTTGAGGTCCCTTCCATCCCAATCCATGATCCATTCTGTGATTGCACTTAACTCCAATTAACTTCAATCCCTGCAGCCCCTCTCAGCTCCTTGGGGTGTCTCCTTTCCCTCACCCACGGGAGATGAGAAAGGAACAGGCCTCCATCAACAAGTGCCACCTGTAGGAATCACAGCTCCCTGAGAAGGGAATTCAGGAAAGAGAAACCGAAGCTATTCCCGGCCTCATCCTTTGGCACAGGCTTGAGGGAAAGCCTGAGTTTTATCAGGGAGCCAAACTCAGCTGGCGTGGGAGGGAGTGGGAAGCTTTGGGCTGGCTGGGACAAGCCTTGGCACCCCCGGCAATTCCTCCTGCAATGGGGCTTTGCCACCCCTGGCAGCCAGCACAGCACCCAGCTGCAGAGGGGAGGAACCGCAGGAATTGATGCCTTGGGTTTTAATTCCGTGTATTTCACGTTCTGTGCTGCCCAGGGTACAGCTCTGAGCTCGCATTCGGCGTCACTCAGCTCTGCACAGAGCAGGGACACAAAACAAACCCTGTTCCTGCAGCACCCAAGGACAACTTCCAGCCCAAAAGCACAAAAAAGGGTGGATTAAAAAGAGAAAACCAGGATGGGACTTGATAACCTGAAACTAATTGGATAATTAAACCCCAAAATGCAAATGAAGCAGAACTTATAGAAATGTGAGATCTCATGACCTGTTGTTCATTTTGTGACTACTTTGGGTCCACCTTGGGTGTAGCCCTGGCCAGGCTCTTGTCCTGCCCAAGGTGAATCCTTAAAGGCCTTTTAATAAATATTTACTTTATTCTCTAACTCTGTTCCAGCTCAGCCTTCCCAAGGTATCACAACAGGGCTCCAAAGGGAGGTGGAACCCACACTGTCCCTCCCCAGTCCCAACAACTCCTCCAACAGGAGAATCTCTGACCATCAGCGCTTTGGGAGCTGTTCTTTCTCAGGAGAAAGCTTCAGTAAAACAGCACGAGGAGTCACTGGGCAAAGTCTCAAAACTCACCTCGACAATGAAATTATCAGAGAGAAGGCGATGAGTAAACCTGAAAGCTTGGGACCACCTGCCCTCTTAAACACTGCCAGGAACTTCCAGATCCAGGGAAGGAACTGACACTCAGGCCACGGCCACTCTTAAAAAAAAAACATTTAACAAAACATCTATTCATCAGGAGTGAGGGACTGCACTGTGTTTGAACTCTTCCTTGTGTGCAGCCCTGATCACGTGTGGCACGGTCAGGTACACGGGAAGGACAGTGGGAAGAGGGAAAGGCAGCCTGGGCAGCAACAAAAAACCAGAGATGGAACCAAAACAAGAAGCCTGGGGATGCTCTGGCTCTGGTAAGATGCAAACACACGGTGCTCCTGGTTTAAATTCAGCAGGCAGCACGAATTCTGCTCGTGCCTCTGCAGGAGGATGCCCCAGCTCCAGAGCCCTGCCCACACCCTGCTCTGGGAGCTCAAACACACTTAATCCCCTGAGTAAACAGCAGAGTAACTCAGTAAATCCAGCAGCTGCTCCTCCTCCTTCAGGGGAGAGCCCTGCACACCTGCTGGGGCGTGTGTGTGTGCAGAATGCCAGCACACACCCCCTGCTCTTCCCCTGGGAGAGCACCCATTCCTGCAGGGATCCTCCCTACACCTCCACGTGGCCATGAACTCCTCGAGGAGACGGGAAAAACTGCATTTATCCAATCCCAGAATGGTCTGGATGGGAAGGGACACGAAAGCTCATCTGTGTGCCGTGGGCAGGGACAGCTTCCACTGTCCCAGGCGGAAAAGTTTGTGTTTTGTTTCCAGGCATCAAAAGCCTCATCCAAGCTGGCCCTGGGCACTGCCAGGGATCCAGGGGCACCCACAGCTTCTCTGGGCACCCTGTGCCAGGGCCTGCCCAAGGGAAATATCGGGATTCCTTCCCAACATCCCTGTCCTTTGCCCACGGGAAGCCACTCCCTGTGTCCTGGCAATATCTGCCTGAATAACCCAAGCATCCAGCAGAGATCTGCAAGCCCTGAACACCTGGATCAGACAAAGCCAAGCGCTGCTGCTGGCCTAAGACAAGGCCACACAAAGAGCTGCTGTGACCGGGGTTATAAATAATGCAGGGCCCCACCACACGCTGCACATTCCCAGCCCTCTTCCAGGCTGCTCCCACACTACCCAGACCCAGGATGAACGCTCTCCAAAGGACTCCAGGTCATGGGGAGCTCCCTGACAGCCTCCCAAGCTGCAGGGACTCAGGACTCCAAGGGCAGGATGGGGAGTGCCTGCCTGACGTGCTGAGACACAGAGCCCAGAGCAGCAGCAGAGCTTGGCACAGGGAGCCAGAGGGCCCCAGGAAATGAGCAGGACTCCCAGAGACCCTGGGTGCCAGAAAAACCCCATTTCTGACCCGGAGACAGGGCTCTTGAGAGGCATTTTAAAGACTTTTATTCCATTTTCAGTCTCATGAGAAGGGTGAGGGTGCAGATGTTACAATTCACGCCATCACAACCAGAAGCCAAACTATTTCCTAATTACAAAACATTACCAGCGTTTCTTGGCCTGTCAGCTTTTGCCACACAATGCTGCTAAATGCTTCTAAGCCAATCATCTATTAAAATACCCCACGTGGGTCTTGCTACAACACATCTTTCACAGTTTTATTTCTCCAAAATGTCTAGTCTGTTTGCAAGGTTATCATGTGAAACTTGTTTCTAGCTCAATTTCTCTCTCAACGATGTCTGCTCTCTACAGACAGGAGAGAATCCTCGACAGGATCCTCCACAAATCCATTTCCCACAGCCATGGGGAGAGGCAGGAGCAGCCCTGGAACAGCCCAGAGAGTTTTCAATCATCACAGTGACACTGGAATGGCCTCCTGGCTGGCTTTGCTCTCCTCTTGTGCACCTTCAGCGCCATCATTTCTGACATCCCACGCCCAAGAGCGTAACAAAGAGCTCAAGGTATGAGTAAACCGTGGATTGACGTGTTAGCAAAGCAGAAATTCAGTGAATTCAGGTGTTCCACCTTCTCTGCAGGAAGTTTTGCCCAGTGCAGAGTGTGCAAACCAGAGCTGCAGCAGGGACTCACTCGTCCTGCTCTGCGAGGTTTCAAGTCGTGACAGCTCAGCACTGACTGAGCACCTGAAACTGTGTCTGAATAAAGGCAGCACACACCTCACAGGAGGTAAAGTAACACACACACCTCAGCTGAAACCCTGGGAATGTGCACTGAGCTCACTGACAGGACACAACCACGGAATTGTCCACGCTGGAAAACATCTCCGAGATCAGCAGGGCCAAGCATTCCAGTGCTCTAAGAAAGCTCCACAACTGGGCAGGAGAAACTCTCCTCTGAAGGTGAAGGTCCTGTCTGGGAAGCTGGTCTGGATCAAGCTGGGCTTGGAACAGAGTCAAGAGATTTAATTGCTTTAATTCCACCAGCCACAGCTGATGGCATGAGCAGTGTTAACAGGTTTTTTTCCCTACATCCAATCCCTGGTGCCAACCCTCCCCTCCTCAGTCCATCACCCACTCACCAACCACTCCTTGCTTCTCCCCCTGAACTATCACCTGGATAAACATTCCCTGCTTTATCCCAAGGTCAGCAGCCTCCATCCATCCACACCTGACAGCAACAGCTCCACAAAACTGCTTTTCTGGGCAGAGAAACTCCCATGAGAATAGCTGTATCCAGCTGCTGGGGATCCACAGGACCAGCAGGATCCTGAAATGTGGTGTTTTGTAGAGCAGAAATCAACAACAGGAATTATGATTAGATCTCATCCTGTAAAGATAACTTAAAGATTCTTAGCCAGTGACATTTGCTAGCACAAGAGTGTGTAGCTCAAAAAAAACAACTTATTTAATTCCAGCGTCTATTTTTAGGAATGCAGTAGATTCCCAAAATCCAAACGAAGCGCTTCAGCTTTGAACACAACATTTGCTAAATTAGAGATTCTTAAACCCAAGTGTACTTCCTTTCCAAGAGGCTGCTCAAGCCCTACCAGCCCCTCTTGGAGACCCCCTGCATGTGTCCTGAATCCCCCATTTCCCAGCACTTTAGGAAACTGCCCTTCCAGGCCCAGTTTCCCCAGTCCCACACCAATCCCGAGAAATTCCAAAGCCGGTGATGTAAGGCAGGACACGGGACAGGAGCAGCAGCACCAGCAGCACCGGTGCCAGATCGTCTCCTCCCAATTAATCTATTCTTAACGAAGCAGATGACAGTCCTGTGAGACAGCAGCTCCTCGGGGTGACCTACATTCCCCTCCTGGATGCATCTGTGTGCCTCAGAGACTGTCACACAGCCCCAGCAGGGTACAGGGAGATCTGATTTGTGCAAACCAGCCCTGAGCAGCCCATCAGGGACTCGCTGAATATTCATTTTGGTGACAAATCCAGCACTCTGGCTTCTATTCCCCTCCAAATCCCAGGCTTAATCCCCCCAGACAATAGGAGGCCATTGTTATCCAGCCTAACCTGGGTCTGGGAACGGCCACTTGTTGGGAATTCATCCACATCTCCACTGTTGGAAGAATTTGGGGATCATCCCACCACTGGAACTTCCCAAACCCACTTCCCAAACCCATCTCATATTGCCCTTCCAGCAGCAACCAATTCAGAGATGAACACAACCCCAGGAGCGAAGGAGACCCTCCCTAACTGGAAATTCCTAACTGGAAGTGCTCCTGTTGCCACCAAAGCAGCAAAGGAGCTGTGAGCAGGTGACATCTCTGCCATTGGCCCTCTCTGGGATGCACAGCAAACGCAGGGCACCAAAAGTGTCTCACTGCAAGTCTCACCTGAAACTCGCCCTGTGACTGTTTTTGGGATTTGTATTAAAAATCATGAATGAACACCCGAGGTGAGTCACTGCAAAAGGCAAGATTGCTGCCAGGAGTTCTTTGAGTGCGCTTGGCAGCAATATTAAAAAATAATAAAAAGATGAGGTGCCCAAGGAGACAGAGGTGGTGGGAGCTGCGTGTTCCCCGCACAGCACCTCCATGGCACTGGGGACCTTCCACCCCTGCACTGCTCATCACCTAAATTAAAACATTAATCACTTCCAGGAGCAATCCTTGAGACCTCCTGTGTTCCCTCCAACGAGGAGAAGTCCATTGCCTTGCTATTACACACTGGATACTTGCAGATGGAAATTCTTTTATCGCTGAATGTGACTTTTTTCCTCTAAAAAATACAGATTCTATTCACACATTAGGTGTGGAAAGGCACAGGGCTGTAAGGAAGCAGAATATCAATCTGAGATTGATAAATCAGAGATTCCCTGGAGCCACTGCTCCTCCAGCAGCACTGGTCACGTTTGATAGATGGGTTACAATGAGAAGTGCTGTTCAAACCCACAGCTGGAGATAAAATCCAAATAACCAGGAGGTGGGAAAGGCCCTGGTACCAAGCAGCAGCTGGAGCTGAGGGCTCATCCCACAGCCCTGCCTGGGAGGGATTTCCAAATGTCTCTTCCTCGTTCAATGATGACAACACAGAGCCTTCCACATCAACCTCGAGTTCCAGGTCCCTCACGCCATCTGCTGCAGGTGTTTAAATATTCAAAAATTGACCTGGACACAAACTGCCACTCATGAATTCGTTACTAATCTTTGCAAATAAATTTCAATTTTTCTGTAAAGCAAAGGTGATGGCTCCTCCAAGGGAGGAACTAAGGTGTGGGAGCTCAAAACCATGAGTTAGAGGTGGCTGCCTGAGGGGGGCTGGAGGGAAAAGGGACTCAAGGGACTGAAGTTAAATCCCCAACAGCTCAAACCAACCTGTTCACAGGAAGGGACAACAGCACACGCAGCCACACCCGAGAAACTCAGCTACCACAGAATCATTTGGGTTGGAAAAGCACTCCAGGATCACCGAGCCCAACTGCGCCCAAAATCCCCACTTTGTCCCCAGCCCAGGGCACTGAGTGCCACATCCAGGAATTCCTGGGACACCTGCAGGGCTGGGCACTCCAAAGCTCCCCGGGCAGCCCGGGGCAATGCTAATTTGGGGAGTTAACAAACACACCCTCGGTGATTTCAGCTGGGGCGGAGGCAGAGGCAGCACCTAGGGACAACGCGGTTCTCCCACTCTGGCAGAGACAGGGCAGGGGCCTGGGCGAGCTCCGGCTGCTGCTGGAACATTCCAGGGAATGCTGAGCAGTGCCACGACCCACAGCAGTCACCTGATGGCCAGGGCAGCTCCCAGGAGCGCAGCCTCAGCCAGTGGGCCAAGGTTTCGTGGCACAGTTCTGAGCTGGGGGTTCGATTCCTGAGCCAGCGCTCCCCGTATCAGCACCTGGGCAAAGTTCAGGAGATAACGGGGCTGAGGAGCACTTCCCATAAAATCCCAGAATCACCAGGGTGGAAGAGACCTTCAGGATCATCGAGTCCAGCCCAGCCCCAACACCTCAACTAAACCACGGCCCCCAGGGCCACATCCAGGCTGTTTTTAAACACCTCCAGGGACGGGGACTCCACCACCTCCCCGGGCAGGTTTATTATTCTTGCCGTGAAAAACTTTCTCCTGGTATCCAGCCTAAATTCCCCTTGGCACAGCCTGAGGCTGTGTCCTGTGCTTCTGTCAGTGCTGCCTGCAGAAAGAGCCCAGCCCCAGGTGAGCACAGGCACCTTTCAGGGAGCTGTGCAGGGTGATGGGCTCACCTCTGAGGCTCCTTTTCTCCAGGCTCAACAACCCCAGCTCCCTCAGCCCTTCCTCACAGGGGTTGTGTTCCCAGCCCCTCACCAGCCTCCTTCCCTCCTCTGGACACGCTCAAGGGTCTCAGTGACCACCCTGAGCTGAGGGGACAGAGCTGGACACAGCTCTCAATGTCCACCCTGAACTGAGGGGACAGAGCTGGACACAGCTCTCAATGTCCACCCTGAACTGAGGGGACAGAGCTGGACACTGCACTCAATGTCCACCCTGGGCTGAGGGGACAGAGCTGGTCACAATACTCAAGGTGTGGCATTTCCCATCAAACGGAGCATTTCCCATCAAATGGAGCATTCCCCATCAAATGGAGCCCTTCCCAAGTGCTGTGACAGCCACTTCCAACAGCTCAGAATCCCACCTGTTTGATTTCAGCACGCACTCAGCAGATGTGTCCAAGGCACAGCTGCTGCCACAAGCTTTGGGAGCGGTGAGCGTACCTGGCACCCCAGCCATGCAGATGAACACTGGGATCCCAGACAACAACTGAGGTTCTGAGGGAATTCCAGAACTGCTGGGGCTGGAAGAGACCTCTGGAGATCCTCCACTCCAACCAGGGTCACCTGGAGCAGGTGGGTTTGAAACATCTCCAGAGAGGGAGACTGCACATCCTCCCTGGGCAGGTTCCAGGGCTGTGTCACCCTCCATGGACAGAAGTTGTTCCCCACGTGGAGGAGGAACTCCTCGTGTTCCAGTTTGTGCCCACTGCTCCTCGTGCTGTCACTGGCGCCACTGAGCAGAGCCTGGCACCATCCCCTCGGAAATATCCACGTGCACAATGGCTGTGGGGCAGTCACTGGTCACAGACAGGGACTGAGGCCATTTCTGAGGCCAGAACCATCCATGGAACCTCCTCATCCTCTCCTCCCCAGCTGCCCTCAGCACACAAACATTAGTTTTCTTTCAGCGAGGTCTGATTTACCCACATTCCCCCCAGGGAAGGAGTTTCAGGAGTCACATGAAAGCACAGTTCAAATCTCTGTGTGAAAAACAATCTCTGTGCAGAAAGAAGGCTCCAGGTTCCTGCTGACACCACCTACACTGCCACTGAGGTCCCCGAGACCACAGCTTCAACACAAGCAGTTATTTCTTCCAGAAAAAAGAAATTTGATCATTTTGTTATTCCAGCAGCTAAACCTTACACAAGGCTCCCACAAACAAAACAAAAGAAAATGAACAAAGGAACTATTTTAGTGATGTTTTATGCATACCAAGAGACAAAGACAGACAATAAGGTTTTTATTCATAAGGTACTAAGGGGGGGAAAAAAGGAAATGAAGCTCTAGCAAGAAACAGAACTTCCTTCAGAGCTGTTCCCATGCAGCAGTAACCTCTGCTCAGTGTCAGTTAATTCCAGGTTTGAGGGCTGATTTAATTCCCTGCCATTACATCTTTCATTTTCCAATAAGAGTCAATTAACTCTGCTCCAGGCACCTTTACCGGCCCCTGTTTTTAGGGAGGGCATCACATGAAGCAGCTGCATCTCCTCATGAATCCCACTGCCAGGAACCCATCAGGTCCCACACCCAAAATCACAGCAGGGAAAAGTCTGGACTCCAGACAGCCCAGTCTGCAATTGGAATTCTACTCTACACCACCAAGGACATGAATTAAATATGTTCAAGTTCAATTACGGCCAATTAAATCAGTTTTCATGCATGCCTCACCCTACTTAAGCTATATTTGTTAGCTAGAAAATAAATTCAGTACGTGAATCTGCTTTTCACACATGCTGCTATTTATGAAACACAAAGTTTGTCACTACTTGCTGCAATGGTAATTTTGCCCTCAAATTACATAAAAATAAAATTCAGGCTAACACTTATCCTGGCTAATTCATACTCAGCAGATGGACAAGACAGATAATACATAAATGAAGGGAAGTGAATTCATTGAGAAAAGCATCAGCTTCACCCAAGAGGAGGTGCTGTGCTGGGGAGGTCACTAAAGGAGTCACTGGGATTCCCAGAACAGTTTGGGATGAGAAGGATCTTCCAGCTCAACCTTGTTCCATGGGCAGGGACACTTTCCCCCGGACCAGGCTGCTCCAAAAGGACACACGTGACGATTTACAGCTGGAAAACTCGGTCTGTGTTCTCACAAACACAAAACAATCCCGTTATTTCTGAGAGTGTCCCAAGCCAGGCTGCCCAGAGCAGGGAGTTCTGTCACTGCTGCCATCAGGGAGGCACCAGCACTGCCACCCCACGTGTGACCTCACATCATCTCTGCTTACCAAGGGCTGGGCACGGGCTGAGCCCGTGCTGGGTGACATCTCCAGCAGGAAATGGCTGAGGAAGGACTCACCTGTGCCCTGTGTGTGTGGCCAGTGCTCCTGCAGGACGTTCCCTGCCAGGCTCCAACGCTCAACACACTCCACAGGGGTTAACCAGCAGCTGCCACATCACTGGGGACGTTCCCAGTGACAGAACAGCAACTCACGCATCAGAAAAACCTTTCCTTTATTAACCCCTCAGCAGCAATAAAAAGCACGGCAGCAGGTTCTGATCTTCGGTTTGCACCAAGTTCTAGGGGTCAGTGAAGCAATTTCTACACCTCAGGGAAATGGCACAGTCATTGTGACTCAGTGTGACCATGAGAGATCCTCCAGCTCCCAGCCCTTGGAGGTCCCATATTGGAACACCAGATGTTCCCACACAAACTCTAAGCTCTCCAACAACTGAGATGAGTGGCAGAGCTCTCAAGTTCATCAGCAGGGAAAAACCTTGAAATAAAGGCCTATTGTTATGAGAATGCCTCAAAGCATCACATTGATCAGGCAGCTTTATCACCTTTTTTAGCTGTTATTGGTACTCCACCAGTCTAACTGAACTCACAGAAAAAGCCTTTGCAAATGTGGAAACAACTGGAAGAACATCACACAACACAGTCAGAATCAAAATTTCTTGCTGGCCTCAACACTGGCATCTCCCGAGGCAGCACTGGAGGCTGAGACGCGTTTGGATTTTTCAGTTTGCTGTATTCTGCAAGAAGGTTTCCAGAACCCCAGAATGGTTTGGGTTGGGACATTGAAGCTCATCCAGCGCCACCCCTGCCATGGCTCTGTGTCAGAGCCCACTGTGCCAGGCTGCTCCAACCCGGCCTTGGGCACTGCCAGGGATCCAGGGGCAGCCACAGCTGTGCCAGGGCCTCAACACCCTGCCAGGGAACAATTCCTGCCCCAAAGTCCCACCCAAATCGCCCCTTTTCCAGCTCCAAGCCATTCCCTGCGTCCTGACCCTCCAGCCCTTGTCCCCAGTTCCTCTCCAGCTCTCCTGGAGCCCCTTCAGGCCCTGGGTTCTGTGTCCCCACTGGTGCTGCCTGAGCCTGCTGCTGAGGACAAAAGGAGATCAACACTGACTGTAACAGGGAAAACTCCATCTGGGTATTGGGGTAAAGTTGTGTGTGACTGGAGCAGAACTGCAGAGAGGTGCTGGCACTGCTGCCCTCGGGGCAGTGAGACCCCAGACAACCCAAATGAACACAGCCCAAATGAACACAGCCCTGCTGCGGGGTGACAGCCACAAACTCCGTGCTCCAGGGCTGCCTCAGCCTTGCTGCTGGTGCTGGGTGCCAGGACAGGACCTGAGGTGGGGATCCCATCTCCCAGTGTGGCAGAGCTGCTCTGGGTGCCATCTTCCAAGGGAGATTCCTGCTGGATGAGGTCTCCTTACGATCCTCAGAGCATCTGCTGGTGGCCACCAGCTTTGAAAGAGCTTCTAACCCTGCAGCTGGGCTAGAGGCAGGACGAGCAGGCGACAGAGGCAGCGTGAGATGTCCTGCTCTGAGCAAGTGCAGGTGGTGTCAGAGGTGACACAGGGACTGTCACCGCTGTGGTTTGGCACCCTGGGGCTTGTGGGGCTGCTGCTCCCGCTGCTGCCAGAGCTCTGCTGCAACCCCAGCTCTCTTCCTGTAAATCCTGTGTTGTTCTCTCACACAGTCCGTGGCTGGACTGGAGCTTGGAACAACCTGGAACAGTGGAATGTGTCCCTGCCCATGGCAGGGGGTGGAATAAGAGAAAAATGTTCCTTCCAACCCAATCCATTCTGTCATTCCATGAATCAAACCCAGGCAGCTCCAGCTCCTGTCCTCTGGCTGGGTCAAGGTCTCAAGCACACTGGGACACACCCCTGAGGCTGGGGACACTTGTCCTGAAGATGGGGACACTTCTCCTGAAGATGGGGACGCGTCCCTACAGCTGGGACACACGCCCCAAGGGACATGGCCACCTCAGCTGAGCAGACACTGCCAGTCTCCTGCTGTTGCAGGTGGAGTTTCTGAGCCCTTCTGATGGAACTCACAGCACTTCTGCTCACTGAAACAGGAATGAGATGCAGCAGACGTCCCAGAGAACTCCCATTCCTGCTCCCTGCTGTCCTGGACAGACCAACAGGAAGCACAAATCCCAAAGGACTTAGACAGGAGTTACCTGTGCTTTCACCAGGGATTTGTGTAGCTATAATAACTAACTAAGTAACTTTGTTGTTTACTGGGAAGATCAAAAAGGTTCCCTGGAGATGAAAGCACTTCCCAGCACGCTCAGGGAAATCAGGAGCGTTGGAGGGACTCCTCTAACCAGCAATTACACAGCTGTGCTGAGGCTCCACATCTGAGCTCCCTCTCCAGTGACACAGGCACGCACACAGAGATGAGGTGACAACAACGAGCTCGTTCTGCCACAGCAATCCCTCCTGGAGAAGGGAGAGGAGAGGATGGATGAGACACAGCCTGCAGCAAGCCCTGCAAGGTGTGAGATCAATGCTGCTACCTGGGGAGCTGGAATCCTGCAGGTAGGTACTGCTACCAGCACTCCAATGGCCTAAGTTCAGACATTCATTGCAAATCTTCAGTAATGAAACGCAGTCCAAGCAGGGTCCTCAGGGGAGTCACCTGCAAGGGTTTGGTGGTGAGGAAGAACAGGGACTGGCCATGGTTAGAAGGGCAGGAGGTGACACCTGGCACATAAATATGTCAGACAGCAGCAGGTGAGTTCCTATGTCCAGGTGTCCAAAATCAGTAACTGAGCACCTGAAGGGAAATGTAAAATCAAATCCTGTGTCCAGGTGTCCAAAATCAGTAACTGAGCACCTGAAGGGAAATGTAAAATCAAATCCTGTGTCCAGGTGTCCAAAATCAGTAACTGAGCACCTGAAGGGAAATGTAAAATCAAATCCTATGTCCAGGTGTCCAAAATCAGTAACTGAGCACCTGAAGGGAAATGTAAAATCAAATCCTGTGTCCAGGTGTCCAAAATCAGTAACTGAGCACCTGATGAGAAACGTAAAATCAAATCAAAGTCAATAACTGAGCACCTGAAGGGAAATGTAAAATCAAATCCTACGTCCAGGTGTCCAAAATCAGTAACTGAGCACCTGATGAGAAATGTAAAATCAAATCCTGTGTCCAGGTGTCCAAAGTCAATAACTGAACACCCGGAGGGAAATGTAAAATCACATTTACTGTAGATTACAATGCTGGTGAGACCCACTTAAGACAAAACCATCCCAGGGGCAGAGTAACTTATTTGGGACCAGGAACAACCTGGGCAAGAGCTTCCTCTTGTAAAGTGCAGATGAGCCATGACAAAGCCCAGCTTTCCTGAACCTTCCGTAAATCCAGAAGGTGGATTTATGGGAAGTTGGATTTACCCTGACCCACCTGGACACGCTGAGATGACACCTGAACTTAGCAGAGCACCACCCACCTTTGGAAGCACGGCTTTTAAGGGTTCTGAAGCGCAGATCTCAGGCCAGGCCAGCCTCCCCAAGCACGATGCTGACCCCAGCCCCTCCAGCACCAAAGGAACTCCCGGTGCACACAGCAGCACGCCACACCAGAGCCACGGGTTTGGGAAGAGGCCGTTTCCAGCACTCCTCCTAGTCCAACGACAGCTTCAGTGGATCCAAAAATGAAAGCACACCAGGTTTGAGAAGCATCCTTGAGGAAAAAGCTCTACAGGTATGGATATCACTGGAGATATTTCATACCCATCAGCTCTCAGGCAAGCAGGCAGCTCTCTGGGAGCATGAAGCCGGGTTTTGGAAATGCAAGACACAAACGAGTGTTTCTCCTCCAGGTTACAGAGAACAGTCACAATCCCAGTGGGAGAGAAAGCCTGGAGTTGTTTTAGCTACATAGCAAAACCAAAACATGCAGAGACTTTAGTTAAACCCACACAAGACTCGTAGTCAAACCCACACAGAAAGGAAAACCCACACAGCTGAGCTGCACCGAAACACCAGACATTCAAGACAACTCGCAAGAGCAGCTCTGGTCTCTTCCCTGCTCGCCAGGGCCAGGCAGGGAATTCCCTCAGCACCAGGAATTTGACAAGCCGGTTTTTCACAAAGCATTTCTGAAGCACTTCACCCCCCCCCGTAAAGAGCTACACAAACCAAGGCTGAAATCCCCCTCTACTTTGTGCCATCAAAAAGCCACGGAGAATCCGTGCAGCCTGCTCTGCTCCCATGTCCTGTCGGAGCATTTCTCAAGCTCAGGTGGGATGAATTTTCCTGGCAGAGCAGCCCTCTGCCAGCCAGCATCCTTCTGGAGGTTCTCCAGCTCCCCAACAAGCAGCGACACGCCGGCTCTCCGTGCTCCAGGGAGGAGGAGCAGGGAGAAAGCTGTGGGCACCCAGGGCAGGGAGGGAGAGCACACGCCCTGCTCCAGGGCTGCAGGAGCAGGGACAGGAAAAAGGGCAAGGTAAAACCTCTCAGAGGCAGCAACATCTGCCTAAAACCCTTGCAGGCAGGGTTGATTCTTCCTATCCGCTGATGAGGTTTTCATCAAGGGGCTCTCAATCGATTCCGTAATTAAATATCAGTATTGACTTGAAGAGCGGAAGAGATCAAGTGTTTTCTCCGGATAAAGAGAATTGTTGAATCGCAGGATGGTTTGGGCGGGAATGGACCTTTAAAGCTCACCCCATTTCACGTCCTGCTACGGGCAGGAACACCTTCCACTATCCCAGGGTGCTCCAAGTCCAACCTGGCCTTGGACAGCTCCAGGGATCCAGGGGCAGCACCAGCTTTTCTGGGCGACCAGTGCCAGGGCCTCCCCTCCCTCCCAGGGAAGAAAATCTTCTGCAAGAGCGTAACAGATTTTCTTTCGACAGACACAAACCAAGGAGTCAAGAGGAAATCACTTCTCTGCACCTCCCAGTCCTGTTTATCACTCAACAAGGCACTAGAAATGAATCACTGGCTACTTAAAACAAAGGCTGAGCTCCTGCTTTAGGAGCTCTGGAACAAGTTTCTACCAACACCAACAGACATTTTGTTTGGCCTCTGAAAATTCCCAGGCAGCCCACAGATGACACAGCCTGCCACAAGAAGCTACAGGCCCGTGCTCCAAATCTGAACACACCCTAGAAAACATCAGCGACCGCCAAACTCTTCGTCTCTGTCGCTGTTGAAGTGACAGCTCAGTCCCCTCCTGGAAACAGCACTGGTTTAACTGGAGCAGCCAACCTGGGCACTCTCCTTCCCCTGCAGGGCTCCTGGTGGTGCTCAGCACATTTGGGGAGCAGCTGCCCGTGAGTTTCAGCTGCACGTCAGCAGCGTGTCAGTGCAAGGACACGGGAGCAGCGGGGCTGCCAGCGCAGGACTGCGCCCGAGGAAGCAGCTCCGCAGTGTTCGTGTCCTTCACGGAGCCCGAGGCACCGACAGAAACGGCACCAGGAGAGCAGCAAGCCTGGTTTAGGGTTTGTTTCACACTGGGGGCAGGGAGGAGGGAAGGCCAGGCTGGAACTGCTGCCAAGGGGTTTGTTAATGTGGAACTGCAGTCAGAAAGGGAATTTTCACAGGGAAGCTCTCAGTGCCCATCCCCTGTGCTGGCACTGCTGGGGCACCTCCAGTGCTAGGGCAGCTCCTGACAAGAGACCTGCAGGGACTAGAGCATATCCAGGGAAGGGAACGGAACTGGGAAGGGAATGGAGCCCCAGCAGAGGCTGAGGGAGCTGGGAAAGGGAATGGAGCCCCAGCAGAGGCTGAGGGAGCTGGGAAAGGGAATGGAGCCCCAGCAGAGGCTGAGGGAGCTGGGAAAGGGAATGGAGCCCCAGCAGAGGCTGAGGGAGCTGGGAAAGGGAATGGAGCCCCAGCAGAGGCTGAGGGAGCTGGGAAGGGGCTGAGCCTGGAGAAAAGGAGGCTCAGTGGGACCCTGTGGCTCTGCACAAGTCCCTGACAGGAGGGGACAGCCAGGGGGGGTCGGGCTGTGCTCCCAGGGAACAGGGACAGGACAAGGGGAAATGGCCTCAGGCTGGGCCAGGCCAGGCTCAGCTCGGACAGCAGCAGGAATTTCCCCATGGAAAGGGGGCTCAGGCCTTGGCAGTGCCCAGGGAGCTTTGCAGTGCCCAGCCCTGGAGGTGTCCAAGGAATTCCTGTATGTGGCACTCAGAGCTCTTGGGGACAAGGTGGGGATCAGGCACAGGTTGGACTCAATGGGCTGGGAGGGCTTTTCCAGCCTCAGTGATCCTGGAATTCTGAGTACAAGCACCACCTACTCTGCTG
This sequence comes from Hirundo rustica, assembly GCF_015227805.2. Lineage (NCBI taxonomy): Eukaryota > Metazoa > Chordata > Aves > Passeriformes > Hirundinidae > Hirundo > Hirundo rustica. The sequence goes on from NC_053452.1 coordinate 116,373,111, forward strand.
TTTCCATGTCCCCTGCTGCCCTATCACTCCACCAGCAGAGATCTGGAGGGTAAGTAAGGAGTCCCATCAGGGAACTGATCCAGCTCAGCTGAAAAAACAGCCACGTTACACAAAGAAGTTTCCAGCCAGCTCAGTTCCTCAAGCTCTTCACCACAGCCATCCCCAGTTTCTCATCAGCTCTGTGAGGCGTGTGCAAAACTGCTGCTCATTATTCACTGCCCTAAATGAGGAAAAAAAAAAATAAAAAATCCCCAAACACTCCGACACAAAACCCCCGAAACACCCTACCAAACAAAACCAAAACCAAACCACTCTCCTCGTACAGCACCACACAAGCCCAGCTCGCTCTGTAACCTTTCTCCTGGGTGTCCCAGCAGGCAGAGAGGAGAGGAGATGAAAACCCCTCTCCAGGCCAAACAATACTTGTCCAACCTCCAGCAGCCAAGAGATTCCTGAGCTCCAGCCTGCAACCAGAGCACAGCATCCAATGCCCAGCTACAGCTCCACTTCCATTTTCTACTTTCATTCTGAACCCACCCATCTTTTCCCCTCCAGAATTCCCCTGGCAGCCAGTTCTGGAAATGACTTTGGCCTTTCCTGCTGCCTGACGGGTTCAGGTCACGGAAATGACTGAGCAGAAGTCGGGATCAGGGTTTATTGGGATTTTTCCTGGTCTAATTCATCTGCTCCATGCCAGGAGTCAGAAGCAGTCTGAGTCCACAACGTGAACACAATTGACAGCTGCTGCTGCTCCTGTAGGCTGTAGGTAGGATACAAAAAAGGGAGATGATCGTGGTATGCTTTGGGTTGGAAAAGCTTTTCCCTTAAAGCTCATCCCATTCCACTCCCTGCCAGGGGCAGAGAGATCTTCCACCAGACCACGCTGCTCCAAGTGCTGTCCAGCCTGGCCTGGAACGCTGCCAGGGATGGGACATCCACAAATTCAGGGAACAGGCAAACCAGTACTTCCAGCTGTTGTAGAAACATTTCTTCTCTGAATTCTAAAACTGCTCATTTTTCAAACTTCATTGGAACCCCTGCACAGCAACAGCATCTTCACCCTTCAAACCATCATTTGTTTCCCAAAATCTGCCAGGTTTTTCCCCATTCTTTACTTGGGGATCCTTCCTTCCTTCCAATCACAATCCTGAGTGAACAAATCCTCCCAGGATGCACAAACTAACTGGGATTTGTTACTTGAGGACTAATTTTTAAAAACTTCACTGCTTGAATTTGCCAATATGAAGCAATTTCAAAGCAAGTGGTTTCAACTCAAAACCCACTTCTAATAAAAGCAAAAGAAATAATTAATCCAAGTAGTTTTTCTATACTCCCACATTTAGAGTTACAGTTTTGCATGCTCCTAGCACAGCTTTGGTTGTGTTCAAAATAAAACAAACCTCAAAAATCACTGGTTTTTATCTCTGGATTTGTAAACTTGCAGCCAGGTGAGTAAAGCTCAGGAATACAAAATACAGCTGCACTTCCAGGAGGAATTAAGATCCAGGGAAGTTTTACCCCCATCAGGAGCACTGGGAGGAATCTCCCAATACTCACACACCCTTTGTTCTCCTGAGATTTCATGGGAAAACATTTTTTGTGACTCATCTTCATTTGCATCGGACTTAGTCAGACAACAGTGATTACAGGCTTAGGCTCAGCTCTGGCATTCAAATTTTTCCACAGCCATCCCGGCCAGAAGAGTCTCCCTCCCTCCTTCCCTGCTCCCAGGTGCCAAAGGCTGGACCCTGGGGAGCTCCACAAAGTGTGCACAGCTCCTACGGCTCCTTTACCCACAGCTCACTTCAAACCATCAACTCCCTGACCCACTGAACGCCAATAAAACGATATTAAAAATTAAGATCTCAAGGATACGCTGCCTGGAAGTTACTTATCCTGACATTTTAAACATTCAAAATAAAGACAATCTGCTGGTAGCAGATTAGGGAGAGCACTAAAACGAGGAGGAGCACCACCACTCCCTGACCCAGCCAGGAGCACAGCTGAGAAGTCACCACAGTCCTCAAAACCAAACACCATAAAAAAATGATTTTTGCACCGGGAAATCGCTGAAGAACAGTTCAAATTCGAAGCGGTTTGCGATGGACTGAGCCTTCCAAGATTTATTCCTTTTTGTAGGAAATACAAAGCAGCGCTGGAGGCCGAGGCCCTGCCCCCTCCAGGGAGGTTACAATGACTCCGGGATTTCTTGCAGAAATGCCATCTGGAATATTTATAGTGCCTGAGACGGGGCAATGAAATCACTCACGCTGGCACCTGAGCACATCCAGAAGCTTAACTGCTGCTTTAGCAGGAAATATTAGCTTGGAGTGACACAAAGTCAAAGTGAGAGTATGTCGAATTACAGGGACTGTAAGTTATATCCCAGCAGCCATCACGGAGCAGGATTGGGCAATGTGCAAAGATGAAATGTGAACAGAAGTGAATAATGTGAAGCAGAAATGCTCTGTTAGAGCGTCTTCCCTTACATGTGCAAACAGACTTTTGGTTTTAGAGAATTAAAACCTTTTCCCCACGCATCCTCCTTAGACAGAGGCTGGCTTCAATATTCTTTGAGATCCTTCTTTTCCTTACCAACCAAAGGCTGAGCCTCCCAGGGCTTGAAGTGAAGCTACAGAAGAGCTCAGAGGGACTTCGGACAAGAGATGGAGGGACAGGACACAGGGAGTGGCTTGGAGCTGGAAAAGGGGAGATTTGGATGGGATTTGGGGCAGGAATTGTTCCCTGGCAGGGTGTTGAGGCCCTGGCACAGCTGTGGCTGCCCCTGGATCCCTGGCAGTGCCCAAGGCCAGGTCGGAGCAGCTTGGCACAGGGAGGGTGGCACTGGTTGGGATTCGGGGTCCCTTCCCACTCCAACCATCCCAGGATTCTGTGAACCAGTCCCTGCTCACAGCCCCCACCAAACACTCCAGTACATGTTCCGTGTATCCCAGGCTGCTGGTGGAGCTCTGAGCAAACCCAGAGCCAGGGATCAGAGCTACTGGGGTTATCCAAACACAGCAGAGCCTCAGCCAAGGATCCAGTCACCCACTGTGTACACAAGGGCTTTGGAAACCACATTTCCTTGTTGCTACAGGTCAAATACTCCACCGGAGGTTTTCCCCGAAACTCTGCTCCTCTGGTTGGTTCCAAACCCAACCAAAGCTGCAGGGCTGCTGTGCTGGGATTTCCCACAGCAGGGATCCCCGTGGAAAGCCCCTTTCCAGGCTCCTGGATTGCCACTGCTGCCGCAGGGCCGACCTGGGGAAGTGTGAGGGCTGTCACCAGTGGGAATTCGAAATCCCATTTTCAGCCAGATTGCTGCATCACCCGGGAATAACGCAGAGAACTGAGTGGACCTGGTAGCTCAGGTATTTGGATTCTTCCCTCATGGATGGGGTATTTTCCAAAGGTGCTAATGGAGAATCTCCCTTCCAACTGATGTTGTCTGCACAGGCTTTCCACATCAGCTTACAGAAAGATTATGGAGTCAACACACTTAAGGCATCTTTGGGCAGTTGAACACCACACAGAAAATCAATTTGTCCCCCAACATCTGCCGAATTCCTCTGTGAAGACACAAACCTGACACACCAAATAGTAACCAAAGGAGTGCGCACAGCTGCCATCACCAGACGTTCAGCTCAGAATTCAGGGAATAAAACACCTCTGCCTTCCAGTTTAGGCACTACACAAACAAACAGCCACTGGTCAAACTGGTGGGAAACACTCTCAAAATCTGCACAAACAGCTACTGGTCAAACTGGTGGGAAACGTTCCCAAGATCTGCAAAGCTACTGGTCAAACTGGTGGGAAACACTATCAAAATCTGCACAAAGAGCTACTGGTCAAACTGGTGGGAAACATTCGCAAAATCTGCAAAGCTACTGGTCAAACTGGTGGGAAACACTCTCAAAATCTGCACAAAGAGCTACTGGTCAAACTGGTGGGAAACACTCTCAAAATCTGCACAAACAGCTACTGGTCAAACTGGTGGGAAACACTCTCAAAATCTGCACAGCCACTGGTCAAACTGGTGGGAAGCACTCTCAAAATCTGCACAGCCACTGGTCAAACTGGTAGGAAACACTCCTAAAACCTGCACATGCACACTTCCTACTCAGCTTGGTGATACTTCTCTTGAAGGCCCCAAAACTGCAGAGCTGGACCACCAACTAATGCTAACGACTAAATTACTAATGATTAAAAGCACGAGTTGTCTGGAGCAGGAGCCACTGGGCGCCCGCTGACTTCTTAACTATGACGTTGACTATTTTTAACTTTGGGAATTGAAATAAACCTTCCCAACGAACTCCAAAGGCAAGGAATGTCATGTGATCCCAGCGAGGATCTGCCAAGCAGTGCCAAAATACACCCTGGCCACAGCAGCAAACCCATCCCGCCTCCCAGAGCCAGGGGATGCCATGGGAAGGGGCAGCATTAACAGCTGTCACACAGTCCCCCCAAAAATCCCGCAAAACACCGAGCTGAGGCCCTAAGAGGTTTTAGGCAATAACTTTCTCGACGCTTAGTTGTCATAAAGATTTTTTTTTTTCACTTTAAATTTCCCAAGCCTTGCTTAAGAGAGTATTTTTAAGTGTTAATAGTCCGAGGTGCAATTTCTGGGTGATGTTTCAACACAGATGAGGAAGTGCACAGGGGTGAACTTACACCCAGCACTAAGATCTACGCTGACACTCCACGTCCCCTCAGTGAACAGCTGCATGACCAGTGATTTAAAGCAAACACAAAAGTCAGACCTGATTCAAACCCCTCAATATAATTTTCTTTTTTTATCCAGTATCAGTATGTGTTACACCAGCGGGTGCAGCAAAAAGGCTGAGACAGGAATTACCCTTCATTTCCAGAGCCAGTCACCAAGAAGGTGAGAAGCTGCTGACCTGAACTCTTCCTCTGCAAAACAAGACCTTCAGGAGAGGGCAAACGAAACCTCTGTGATACACCTGGGATGGAAGGACACTGGGTACCAGGCCTGTCCCAGGGCACAGATGGCACGGAAAAGGCAAAGACACATCCCTCTTTTCGTGATGTCAGAGCAGCTCTACCTCGGTCAGGAGCTGCTCTGCGAGGACGGGCTGGAGTCAGCTTCGCCAGGAGCCCGGCCAAGGCGGGTGGGGGGGAAGGACAGCTTTGTTGGGCGAGCAAACAGACCCCACCCACGAGCGCGACGGTTCGTGAGCCACATCAACCGCGGCGCAAACGCGGGGACGCGGATCCCACCGCCCCGCTGCCCGCAGGGGCCAGGGATTAACGCTGACGGAAGGGGCCAGGTGGGCTCTGGCGGCTGCCGCAGGGCGTGGGGGACGAGCTGCCAGCGCAGCCCCCGCCGGGGGGGACAGCGAGGGTCGCTCGGGGTCACCCAGCGCCGAGCGAGCTGCGGGGAGGGAGGAACCGAAGCCACCCTGCCCTGCAGCGAGGCGGCGGCGGGCGGCAGCGGGGCGGCTCTGCAGGGGGACAGAGGGGCGTTCTGAGGGGATACAGGAGTGGGCTCGGCGGTGACACAGGCCCTCCCTCGGGGTGACACAGAAATAGGGATCCCTGGGGGGGGGGAGAGGGGATTCCTGATGGGTGACACAGGGGGTCCCTGGGGGACTGGAGATAAGACAGCGGGTCCCCGGGGGGTGACACAATAACGGGGCTGGGGTGAACACTGAGGGTCCCCGGGGGTGACACGGGAACGGAGCTGGGGAGGGGGGTGGTTCGGCGGTGGGAACCGGGGGGGTTCGCAGCCCCGCTGGGCGGAAAAAGCACTGACCGATGGTGGAGATGAAGGTGGTGTTGAAGGCATCGTCGGAGAAGCGGAAGAGGACGCAGGTCTTGCCGACCCCCGAGTCCCCGATGAGCAGCAGCTTGAAGAGCAGGTCGTAGGTTTTCTTCGCCATGGGGGAGGGCGCGGCGGCCGCCGCCGCCCCTCCTCGCCGCCTCCTTCACCGGGCCCGGCCGCTCCCGAGGGCGGCGGCGACGGCGGAGGACGAAGAGGAGGAGGAAGAGGACGAGAGCGAGGAGGAGGAGGGGGCCCACAAAATGGCTTCCTGTGGCGGGGCGGCCTCGCGCGCTCCCCGCGCCCGCGGCTCCTCACGGGGAGGCGGCGGCGCCCGCCCTCATAACCCCGCTGACTCCGCCCGGCTCTGCTCGGCTCGATGGGCCCCGGTTCTTCCCGGCTCTTCCCGGTTTCTTCCCCGCTTCGGCTCGGGGCTCGCGGCGGCTCCTTCAGAGGCGCTGCCGAGGCTGCGCGCGCCGCCTCCCCCGCCTCGCGCACCGCGCAGGCCCGGCGGGGGCGCGCGCGCGCACGCCGCTGTGACGTCACCCGCGCCGCCGCACCGCCCGGTGACGTCACCGCGCGGCCCCGGAGCCGGTTTGTGTTTGTGGGTTTTTGTGGTTTTTTCCCTGCTTTGGTTCCCGGCCCGGGGCTGCCCGGAGACGGACGAGCTTTACGGGAGCGAGAATGCCGTGGGGTTTATAACGGGACCGAGTGGCTGGTGCTGCGCTTGGGTCGGAACAACGCTTGGATGGATCGGCGCTGGGGATGAGCAGAGGGAGAGCAGCTCTGGGGAGGACTTGGGGTGTTAGTGGGTGAGGGGCTGGACATGCCCTGGCCCTGAAAGCCCTTGTATGCCGTGCTGGTACCCAGCATGGGCAGCAGGGAGGGGGGGATTCTGCCCCTTTGCCCCTGTGCTCAGGTGAGACCCCACCTGCAGAGCTGCCCCAGCCCTGGGGCCAACAGCACAAGGACCTGGAGCTGCTGGGGAGAGCCCAGAGGAGCCACGGAGCTGCTCCAGGGCTGGAGCCAGGCTGGGAGAGCTGGGGGGTGCTCACCTGGAGAGGAGAAGGATCCAGGGAGAGCTCAGAGCCCCTGCAGGGCCTAAAAGGGCTCCAGGAGAGCTGGAGAGGGGCTGGGGACAAGGGATGGAGGGACAGGACACAGGGAATGGCTTCCCACGGCCAGAGGACAGGGTTGGATGGGGTTTTTTGGAACCAATTCCCGGACATTCCCCGCTCTGCCCCGCTCAGGTGCGATCCCTCCCCGCGGGTCCGCAGAACCACCGATTGATGACGTCACCGCCGGCCGGCCCCGCCCCTGCGCCGGCCAAAGCCCCGCCCCCTCCCTGCGCTCTCCGCGCTCCCATTGGCTGCGCGCGCCTCCTCCCTCAGGACTGGCAGTGACGTCATCACGGGGAGGGCAGAGAGCGGGCGGGGCGGGAGGCGCCCCCTGGCGGCGCAGGCGTGAGGGCACAGAGAGCCCTGAGGGGACTCCGGCCGGAGCGGCGCTGCAAAGCGGAGACTGCCGGAATCGTGGGAAGGTTTAAATAGGAAGGGACATCAAAACCCGTTCAGTGCCACCTCCTGCCACAGGCAGGGGCACTATCCCGGGCTGCTTGAAGCCCCAATGTCCAACCTGGTCTTGGGCACTGCCAGGGATTCAGGGACAGCCAGAGCTGCTCTGAGCACCCTGTGCCAGGGCCTGCCCACCCTGCCAGGGAACAATGCTTTCCCAACATCCCATCCAGCCCTGCCCTCTGGCAGTGGGAAGCAATTCCCTGTGTCCTGTCCCTCCAGCCCTTGTCCCCAGCCCCTCTCCAGCTCTCCTGGAGCCCCTTTAGGCCCTGCAGGGGCTCGGAGCTCTCCCTGGATCCTTCTCCTCTCCAGGTGAGCACCCCCAGCTCTCCCAGCCTGGCTCCAGCCCTGGAGCAGCTCCGTGGCTCCTCTGGGCTCTCTCCAGCAGCTCCAGGTCCTTGTCCTGTTGGCCCCAGGGCTGGGGCAGCTCTGCAGGTGGGGTCTCACCTGAGCACGGGGTCAGAATCCCCCCTTCCCCTGCTGCCCACACTGGGGGATCAGCCCAGGACTGGGGGATTTCCAGCTGCCAGGGCATGTCCAGCCTCTCACCCACCAGCATTCCCTGGATGAACTGGAGGGAATGGCTCGGGTGTTGACCCAGCACGCGGCGCCCAAGGACCTCCTGCACCTGGTGTATTTGCAATGGAGCTTGCGGAAATCTGGACATGGGGAATTCCCTTTCAGTTCCTCCTGCTTTTCCCACACAGGGGAGCAAACTTTCTTGCAAGAGCCAGGTTGTGGAGCCCCCACTAAAGCACTGGAAATGCTGGAGATGCCTCATCACAGGTTCTGCACAGACCCAACGCTCCTCTCACATTGAATCCCAAGCTGTGCCATGGTACGATCCAGCACACTGCCAACTGCAATTTACTGTCATAATTAAGTATCCTGCTGTCAGTAATTTCCCGCTGTTTGCAGGATGAGTTAACTCATGCGGGGACAGAGGGGCTGGAAGGCTGGAAAAGGCCCTGGGGGTGCTGAGCCAGCGGCTGGACACGAGCCCAGGGGTGCCCAGGTAGGCAAGTGGCCAGTGAATCTTGGGCTGTGCCAGCTCTGGGGTGACAGCAGGGCCAGGGCAGTGCCTGTCCCCTGTGCTGGCACTGCTGGGGCACCTCCAGTGGCTGGGGCAGCTCTGGAACCCTCCTGACAGGAGAGACCTGCAGGGGCTGGAGCGTGTGCAGGGAAGGGAACGGAGCTGGGAAAGGGAATGGAGCCCCAGGAGAGGCTGAGGGAGCTGGGAAAGGGAATGGAGCCCCAGCAGAGGCTGAGGGAGCTGGGAAAGGGAATGGAGCCCCAGCAGAGGCTGAGGGAGCTGGGAAAGGGAATGGAGCCCCAGGAGAGGCTGAGGGAGCTGGGAAAGGGAATGGAGCCCCAGCAGAGGCTGAGGGAGCTGGGAAAGGGAATGGAGCCCCAGCAGAGGCTGAGGGAGCTGGGAAAGGGAATGGAGCCCCAGCAGAGGCTGAGGGAGCTGGGAAAGGGAATGGAGCCCCAGGAGAGGCTGAGGGAGCTGGGAAAGGGAATGGAGCCCCAGGAGAGGCTGAGGGAGCTGGGAAAGGGAATGGAGCCCCAGCAGAGGCTGAGGGAGCTGGGAAGGGGCTGAGCCTGGAGAAAAGGAAGCTCAGTGGGACCTTGTGGCTCTGCACAAGTCCCTGACAGGAGGGGACAGCCAGGGGGGGTCGGGCTGTGCTCCCAGGGAACAGGGACAGGACAAGGGGAAATGGCCTCAGGCTGGGCCGGGGCAGGCTCAGCTCGGACAGCAGCAGGAATTTCCCCATGGAAAGGGGGCTCAGGCCTTGGCAGTGCCCAGGGAGCTTTGCAGTGCCCAGCCCTGGAGGTGTCACCTGGAGGTCCCTCTTGGGGACAAGGTGGGGATCGGGCACAGCTGGGACTCCACGATCTGGGAGGGCTTTTCCAGCTCAGGGACTCTGTGAGAAGCTTTCCCACAGGCCGTGCCCGTGCCCAGGCCCCGCTGTGAGCTCAGGGCGGGCTGCACTCGGCGCCGTGGGCTGTGTCCCTGCAGCCTGAGCCCCGGCGCTGACACAGCACGCGCAGGACTCTGCGGCCTCGCGGCGCCGGGTTATTTTTAGCGCTTTGCTCGAGCGGTGTAAAGGCGCCGCACAAACACTTCCTCTGTGACTGAGCAGATAGAAGGGGAAAGCTCCTGTGCCCCTGGAGAGCTCTGTGGCACTGGCAGTGCCGCTGGGAACCACGGCCCGGTGGCTCCAGGCGCTCCTGGGAGGTTTGTCAGCTCTGGGTGTTCACACCCCTTTTTGCAAGAGCCTTTTGTCCTAGATAGCTTGCTCATGGGCTTCAACACTTCAGGGAAGGTTATCTTTGGGATCCTGGAGGGGAAGTGGAACGACACAGAGGTTGGAAAAGCCCTCCCAGACATCCCAATCCAAGCTGTGCCCGCTGACCACCTTGTCACCAGCCCAGAGCACATCCAGGAATTCCTTGGATGCCTCCAGGGATGGGGACTCCAAACCTCCTTGGGCAGCCCCTTCCAACGCCTGACCACCTTTCCAGGAAGAATTTCCTCCTGAGAACCTCACATATCCCTCTGCAAGCAAGACAAAATGTTTTCTGTCCCTTGTGTAAGGCTGGCCCTTGTGTCAAATTGTTAAATGTAATTAACATGTCCTGTGGGAGCAATCCCTCAGGAGATGCCAGACCAAGGACAAAGACACCTTTGGTGGCTCAGTCAGGAGACCATCGCTGCAGGACTAGGAGATTTGGAGATGTCCAAGCAGAGGTGGAACAGCTCCCACAGCTCTTCCCCCCACATCTTTCCCAGGATCTTCTGTCCTGATCCCCAGAGGACACTGATCTGTGACGAGGAGAAATTACCAAATGAGGAGGAATGAGGCGTAAAGAGAGAGCCAGCAGGACCTGGCATCCTCTTCCTGGGTTTTGCAGGGACAGCCCAGCAGCAGGAATTGCAACACCACGCTGCAGGGGTGCCCTGCAGCTGTCCCCGTGGGGCAGAGCTGTGAATCACCAGCCGGTTGTGCAACGGGAGGTTGGCCCAGCAGGGCAGTGACACGCTGGGCTCGCTGGTTACTCACTCACAGCCTCACAGAGCAGGGATGGAAGAGCCTTTGTCATCCAGGAGCCGCTGGGAACAAGCTGCTCTGTGTTCTCCAGCTCCTCCCCGAGCCGAGGCAGGGCCGGGCTGAGGGGACCAGGCCGTCTGAGGAGGTTCTGCGGCCACCATTCCTGGTTGCTCCCCTCAGAGGATGAGCTCCCACAGAGCACAGACCCTCCCAGCCCATGGACACCTCCAGTTCCCCCTGCTTCAGGAGTGTGTGGATCCCAAACTTGTGTAAGGACAGGAGCCCCGAGGGAGCTGTTAAACAGCCCCAGATGCTCAGGGTGTAGGCTGAGGAGGAACAGAAAAGGTTGAATTTGCTCCATCTGCTGCTCTACAGCGTTGTCCTGTTAGCAGGGGTGTCCACAGCACCCCGGACACCAGAGCAGGAGCTCTGAACTCCAGACACTTATTTTAAGTCATCATCAGGGCAGAACTCAAAAAAGATTACACAAAATCACAGAATCCTTGGTGTCACCGAGACACACAAAGCAATCACACACAGACAAGAGATTTTCGCAGAGATTCTTCCGATCCAGCTCCCAGCTGAGAGAGCAGAGAGAAGAGACCCCTTTGTTTATTTCTTACTTTTTATACATTTGTGGGTCTAGCAGAAGATTGGCTTTTTGGGGTTTCCACCCCTCAGCCTCAGTGGCCAGACCAATTGTCAGTTACAATTGTTTTCAGGTTAGAAATAGGCAAACAAAGGACAGAGAATGAAAAACAAAGGATTTGTTTATGTTACATCTGTGGGAAAGGTAGAAAACTGCTCTTAATATTGTACAATAACTAAAAAGATCTGACTCCATTTAAGAAAATCAAAAGGCTCAGAAAAACCAGGGTAACACCTTGGGGTTGGGAAAGAGCTCCCAGCGGATCAAATCCAAGCTGTGCCTGGTCCCCACCTTGTCCTCAGCCTGGAGCACTGAGTGCCACATCCAGGAATTCCTTGGGCATCTCCACCTCCCTGGGCACTGCCAAGGCCTGAGCCTCCTTTCCATGGGGAAATTCCTGCTGCTGTCCGAGCTGAGCCTGGCCTGGCCCAGCCTGAGGCCATTTCCCCGTGTCCTGTCCCTGTTCCCTGGGAACAGAGCCCGACCCCCCCTGGCTGTCCCCTCCTGTCAGGGACTTGTGCAGAGCCACAAGGTCCCACTGAGCCTCCTTTTCTCCAGGCTCAGCCCCTTTCCCAGCTCTGGTGAATTTTTTGAGACGCCCCAGGAAAGCCCAAATGTAAAGTTCCTCAGCAGAGGAAATGACAGCGCAGCAAGAAGGGGAGGATTTTTTTCTTCCACACCGATTTTCTCTTTTGCAAAAATGCTGCTGGGTCTCACCAGGCCTCCAGCCACCCTTCCTGCCTCCAGCTGACCCCCACAGCCACACCGAGGGGCTCCTGCTGAGGCTCTGGGGGCAGTGGCAGCACAGGCTGGTGTTTGGAGCGGCTCCTAGCGCTGCTGCCAGGCTCTCCCCACTCTGGATTTCACCTCCTTCCCTCACCCATCTCCCAGGCACGTGAGGGGAACAAGAAAGGCAGCTTGGGGTTCCTGAAACGGGGATTTACCCCCAGGTTCTGTTCCAGCAAACAGAACCTTTGGGAGCAGAACAGAACCTGTGGGAGGAGAACAGAACCTTTGGAAGGAGAACAGAACCTTTGGGAAGAGAACAGAACCTTTGGGAGGAGAACAGAACCTGTGGGAAGAGAACAGAACCTTTGGGAAGAGAACAGAGCCTTTGGGAAGAGAACAGAACCTTTGGGAAGAGAACAGAACCTTTGGGAGGAGAACAGAACCTGTGGGAGGAGAACAGAACTTCTGGGAGGAGAACAGAACCTTTGGGAGGAGAACAGAACCTGTGGGAGCAGAACACAACCTTTGAGAGGAGAACACAACCTTTGGGAAGAGAACACAGCCTGTGGGAGAACAGAACCTGTGGGAGCAGAACAGAACCTTTGGGAGGAGAACAGAACCTGTGGGAGGAGAAGAGAACCTTTGGGAAGAGAACACAGCCTGTGGGAGCAGAACAGAACCTTTGGGAAGAGAACAGAACCTGTGGGAGGAGAACAGAACCTGTGGGAGGAGAACAGAACCTTTGGGAGGAGAACAAAACTTGTGGGAGGAGAACAGAACCTTTGGGAGCAGAACAGAACCTTTGGGAGCAGAACAGAACCTGTGGGAGGAGAACAGAACTTCTGGGAGGAGAACAGAACCTTTGGGAGGAGAACAGAACCTGTGGGAGCAGAACACAACCTTTGAGAGGAGAACACAACCTTTGGGAAGAGAACACAGCCTGTGGGAGAACAGAACCTGTGGGAGCAGAACAGAACCTTTGGGAGGAGAACAGAACCTGTGGGAGGAGAAGAGAACCTTTGGGAAGAGAACACAGCCTGTGGGAGCAGAACAGAACCTTTGGGAAGAGAACAGAACCTTTGGGAGCAGAACAGAACCTGTGAGAGCAGAACAGAACCTTTGGGAAGAGAACAGAACCTTTGGGAAGAGAACAGAACCTGTGGGAGCAGAACAGAACCTTTGGGAGGAGAACAGAACCTTTGGGAGGAGCAGGACTCAGCCTCGCAGGTGACAGGGAGGACACGAAGGGCACACGGAGCCCAGTGCCTTTGGCAGCAGCTCCGGGCACGTCTCTGATTTCTGCGCAGTCACCTCGGCTTGGCGTCGGGCGCGGCGGTGCCAGCACAGGGCACTCAGCTGGGCTCTGCCAGCACAGGGCACTCAGCTGGGCTCTGCCAGCACAGGGCACTCAGCTGGGCTCTGCCAGCGCAGGGCACTCAGCTGGGCTCTGCCAGCGCAGGGCACTCAGCTGGGCTCTGCCAGCGCAGGGCACTCAGCTGGGCTCTGCCAGCGCAGGGCACTCAGCTGGGCTCTGCCAGCGCAGGGCACTCAGCTGGGCTCTGCCAGCCCACCTGGCTGCATCCAGGAGCTCCCTGCCCAGGGCACCTCAGCCCAGGGGCTCCTTCCCAGCTGTGATGCCTGAGGATCTCGGTCTTCCCACGCCTCTGCCCCTGCAGAGCTTCAGCCCCTGTGTCTGCAGCTGAAAATCCCTGCCCTGTGGCCAGGGCATCGCTTGCTTGTGCCGGGTCCCGGTCCCACGCTGCTCAGTGGGGGAAGAAGCCCGGCATTGTTGTCAGCGCTTCGCAGAGCCAGTCACAGCCTTGTTTCCTGCAGTTGGGAATCGGGGAGAGAAGCAGGGCTGGAACAAGGGACTGAGGAGCGGCGATGGATGGATCCCCACTGCTGCTGAGCGAGGCTCTGACCCCCCAGCAAGGGCAGCTCTGCTCCCCTCCGTACCCAGAGACACCACGCACCTGGAGCCAGGGGATCACGGAATCATTGGTGTTGGAAAAGCCCTTGAGACCACCAAATCCAACATTTCCCTCCACTAACCCCTGTCCCCACGTGCCACACCCACACATACCCGGCACGGGCGCTTTCGGTTCCTTTTTCTCTCTGGAGCAGCTCGAGGTACGGAGGGAAAAGCTCCCTGGCAGCTCCTTACTGATAAATCAATAGTTACCTACGAAGGAAGATGAAGCGTTAATCCCTGGATCCGTGGAGAACAGGGCCCGCCCCACACAGCCTGGGATTCACTGTGCTTGCCGGAAGGTTTGGAGGGACCTGGGGAGCGTGGGAATGCCCTGGTGCATCAGCTGAGCGCTGCCTTTTTCAATTGCACCTTGCCAGCAGATGATTAAATCCTTTAATCTCGGCGCAGCGATGCTGAGCCGCTGCCTTACAGACGTTGCTCACTCCGCATCTGTTTGGAAACCGCGAGGCGAGATAAAAGCCCGGAGCCTCCCACACAACTGCCGGCAGTCCCTTCTCCCCCTTCTCTCGGCTCCCGTGTGAGATGACGGCAGAGAGAAAAAAGGGGTGGCGAGGCACAGCCCGGAGCTGCGGGAGTGCGTGGAGAGTGCTTGGAAAGCGGACACGGAGCTCCCGAGTCGCACGGGAGCCGGGACACGGCTCGGGAGCCACAGACCGGGGGCACCGGGCACTTGTGGGCTCCCAGCCCGCAGGGGCTGAAGCGGGGCAGGGCTGCAGCTCCTTCCAGCGCCCGGAGTGTGGCTGGTGAGCGGTGAGAGGAGTGACGAGATTTGTCTTTACAAACAAGCCCTGGCTCTGTCTGCTGGTAGATAAAACTAGCGCTGAGAGATGAGAGAAACAATAGAAATGATTCTATTGATTAATGAATGGGAAAGAAGATACTTGCCTTTACAGACAAACCGTAGGTTTGTTTGTAAATGAAATTGAATATTGAAAGATGAAAGCAACAATGGGGAAAAACCCATAAATCCCATAAAAATTAAAAATTAGGGGGGTTATACATGAAAAGGGGAATCTTAGGCATTTCAGGAAGTCTGTGCCTCTCAAGTACCTCAGCCAATGGGGAAAGAGAGAGGGAAATGCGGCCGGGAAATTGGGGTAAAAAGGAGGCTGAGTCCTCCAAAAAGCCGAGAGACCCCAGGAGAAATGGCCCATGGCCTCTCCCTTTATTGGAATAAAGTCAAAGGACTGCTCTGTCTCC